>NC_136693.1:6469835-7069835 GCF_947650265.1 Symphodus melops
CTATGAATATAACTTTGCTGATTTAATAATCTATAACAGCTGGTATAAAGACTGTGAACATTGTCTTTCCATTGACACCACATGTTATAAAATGATAAATGAACCTGTTATTTAAGTTTAGATCTTAAAATCATATTTAAACTCAATGTTATCAGGAGCAGGAGAAATAGATCATTTGAACAAATTCTTCTTCAATTCTGAAGTATCATTGCTAGATTTATAATTCTGGTATCACAACAGCCTTAAAAAACAGTAATAAACAGTAATAAACATGAGGAATTAAATGAACCAACAAACTGTATAGTATACTGAAGCCAAGACAAGTTGTATTTTTATACTTGAGGTATTTTTTTTTCTGATAATTCTCCAAAATGCTTAAAAGAGAAATATTATTTCAGGGCATCCTCACTGTCAAATTTTTACATTTTATGCTGAGACATTTACTCTGCAAAAGCCCTAAATTCTTCCTCTGCCACTTTTTATACATCGTTTTAATATTACTTCTAGATTTGATTTCCATGTGTTGATTTCCTCCTCTCTTTAATATCTTCCTCTCTAAAAGTTTCTTACAACTCTTTAATCCTTTTTTATCAGGTTTCCCCCCTGCCTTCTCCTCCTCTACTCTCTCTCCAGCACCCATCTCTACATCAAGCCCTCTCCATCACTTTCATCCTGAGACCTGAATCACTTTATCTATTATTTCTCTCATCCCTGTGCCCTCCCTCGCTCTCTCTCGTTTTCTCTCCTGGGGGAGTAGTAATGGGATGATGGGTAGGTGGGCAGCCATCAGGAGTTTTGCTGTAGAGCAGAAACCTGTCTAACCTCCCACCACCTCCTGCAGCCATCCATCTCCATGAGCACACACGGACTGGGATTCACAGCCTACCTCAGCGTTTCAGATCAAAATGCACACACACTTACAGTGGATGCAAATACAAAAGTGCCATGCCAACGCAATCAAAACAAACAAATACATAAGCAAAAAAACAACACAGAAAGAAATACCATAAGAAGACACACATTTAGTCCAACAAGCTTGTACTTGTATTAGAGGAGTCTACACATGCTTTTATGACTTCACTTTAGCGACACAGTTACCCTCTGAGTCTGTACTGAGTTGATCTTCTCCTCTTTCTCAATGTCACTCTCACTGTCTCCTTCAATCTGTCTCTCCTTAGACAAACCCAAAAGCAATTTGTCCCTGAGAAGCCCAACTAATAGCCGCCTGAAATCGATGTCTTAAAGGCAAAGGCCTCTTGTCTTAGAAAGCCTGCAGCGGCCGGGCTCCTCCACAAAGGCTTTAAATCACCAGATTATTGGTTTTATGAGTGTGACCCATGTGGAAATAATTGCTTATGTTCCAAGAGTAACCAGTGGAAAGGTGGGTAATGGGGCAATTTATAAATTCTGATTGTAATACATGGAAAGCATCCAGGCCATCTCCTGACTGTTATTTTATGGCTGCTCATAAAAGCAGGCCAAGCAGCACAACAGTGGCTGCGACCACAGCCATTAAAATCAATATCGCTGTCGCAAACGCTGCTGTTGCTGCTCTCATTTTGTTTGTGGAGAGGGGAGCCTTTAAGGCCAAGAGCAGCACATCAAATTGTGAAATATTTGTTTGGATACTCAGAGAATATAACTTTCCTTTAAATAATGCATACGCTGAATCCCTTCAAAAAAACCTCAGACTGAATCAAAACAAAGATTTCCTAGTGATGCCGCTGGCCACATGGATTGTTCATATTAGAGGTTTGCATAGTTTCAAGTATCTAACATCATGACTAAACCTGAAGTAGGGTATGTTCAAACTATATTCATACCAATCAAGATGTCCTGATGTGAGTGGACCACAGCAAGCTTACTCTGAGGGACATGTGTACGGCTGTAGATCATGCTTCTGGCTGCTTACAGCAGTATCTGTAACCATCTATGTCTTCTCAAAGTCAGCAGCATTTTAGAGAATCCAGATGGCAGCCTGCATCACAACACCGGGTCCAATGACCACAAACAACAACACACAACTTACCGCTCAAGTCCTTTTCATTTGTAACTACATGCCTTTCATTGCTGCTAATATCAGTTTGTCAGCTGCTCGGCTGTAAAGCCACATTCTTCTGAGTTAAAGAGCTAGCATTAGCACTGATTAGCCAAATGAAAAATATTTTTGGAAGTTCTGAATCTATTTCAAATTTCAGAAGATAAGATAAGATAAGATTTTTTTTAATTAAATGTACTTTAACTAATTACATATTTCAACATTAACAGGTCTCTACAATAACATTAAATTCTCTCGGACTACCACGGAACATAGCAACTACTTAAAATAAAAATCTAAAACACTAGTTTCAAAACATGTAGCCTCTCCTTTCTCAACATACCGTAAATTCCGGACTATAAGCCGCTACTTTTTTCTCACACTTCGAGCACTGCGGCTTCTACTCCGGTGCGGCTTATTTATGGATTTTTTATGGGGAACAATGAGCTTCTGCCGCAAAAACATTTGACTTCGTCACGTCGGATCTTAATATCAGTCATTTTGCGCTTCATGCACGCACCCTCATGATGGAAAACACACGGAGAAATACATATGATGCAGCTTTCAAGTTAAAGGCGATCGACCTGGCTGTCATAGAAGCTAACAGAGCTGCTGCACGTTAAAATGACACTGACAGCGACAACAGAGACTGAGGAAGTGAGTAATGAAGTCATTCTGAGGCAGTGAATGGATGGACTTTTTCTTGTGAAATATATTACGGTCATCTTTTTCATCAGCCGTGTTACAGACACCGTCGGCTAGGCTTCGTATTGTAACGGTTCATGTTGTAAAGTCAGTAGTTGATAATGTGTTCATAATTCCGATTATGTGGAGAGTCAGTGAATGCACCAGCGAGAACGTGTTGAGTGGCTGTATGAGAGAACGCTGGGGGAGAGAGTTGGATTGTTACGGCAAGTTATGTGTTGCTCTCTGCTGTAAACGGCGTGGTCACGGCCGACAGTGATCGGGTTATTAAGTTATTATTTGAACGCTCTCGTCGTCCTTTAACGTCCGTACGGACGCTACAGTATTTGCGGATGTTACCGGTAGCCTACGTCTGTGTAAATAGCTCTTGTTATAGCGTGGACACCTGCGGCTTATAATCAAGTGCGGCTTATATATGTACAAATACATTTATTTACTTATTTTTAGCCGGTGCGGCTTATATCCAGGTGCGCTCAATAGTACGGAATTTACGGTAACTGTTTTTTTTTTTATCATTTCTGTCTTTGACCTTTGTGGTCGAAGGTGAGAAGCATCTCTGATTGTACATAAAGTGCCTGCTGTGTGGCTCTACAGCAGCCCAGAGAAACAGAACAGAGAGTAAATGGAGGTCTCTGGACTTGAGCCTAATGACTGCCTGCTCCCTCTCTCTTTCAAGCCTCACCGCAGCTTTGGTCTGCTCTCCTTTGGTCCAGTCAGCAGGACACCACAAATAGCCCATTCCCTCTCTCCACAGCTCCCATAACCATACAGGCATGGGAGCCTGGTAATTTTCCACTACTGATATAGTGTGTATGTGGGCTGTGTGTGTTTGTGTGATCAAGAGCACATATTAATATTTGCATGTTTACTTTATTCATATGTCTCCACATGTGTTGTGCATGTTTGGAAAGTGTGGGTTAGTGCTGAAGAAAAGGAAGTACAGTCAACCTATCTGCATGTATTTCTAATAATGTTTGTTTTTGAATTAACACAATTACACACACAAACACACACTCACGCAGCTTTAACAAAGTCACTAACACCTGTATCACACTTGCACATTCAAAGTGGTCATAGTATGTTATGCGAAAGAGGAACTTTCACCACATGGTTATACTGTCTCAAACAACTCCACCTTAAACAGCTTTAAATGTCAGCGTAAGGCCCCCCCAAAAATGTTTTTTTTTAAATATAAGAGAAATAACATGTGTGCATCTTAAAGCACAGTATGTTTTTCGCTGTGTATTTTTAGTAGCTCTCTGAAAAAAACCCTGAAGTTTGAGCACAACTTCCCTAATACTGGAAACACACGCTAGATAGAGTCGAAAGCAGAAGTCAAAAAAGGCCACATATGTGTTTGGTTGGAGTGTGGTTAATAAAAGCTCTGGGGTAACGGTTTGAGGCAACGTCTAATTCAGTCCACATTCAGTAAGAGGGAAGCCACAATGCTTGTGGGTGGTCCAGAGCCTGTCAGCACGGCCATTTTATCTTCTGATGTCACATGTTTAGATTTAAGGCCCAATTTGCTCTCATTTCTCCATGCTGCAGCTGCATCTGAAGACAGGAGCGATCAGAAGTAAAGGACGAGGGAAAGGAATCTACTGGCAGAGAGGGAGAGTCCAAATGTAAAGATGTTTTCTTTTTAGGAACATAAAGCCAGAAACCCCAGTACAGATAGAGATGTTTCCTAAGAGCTGCAAGAATGCCTTTCTGTTTTTAACATGACAAATAACTCAGAGAAATGAGAAGGAAAGAGCCCACAGCTCTTTCGGTGTATTGACCAAAAAAAAAAAGTAATTTGATTCACCCCTGAGAAATTCAATAAGGTACGGAGATCTCAATCTAAAATCTCTCTGCCTCACTATTCCATCAAAAGCAGCGGCGTGATTTCATATCTGCAGACCTCTGTGATGAAGAGTAATCCATCTTGATCACAAAACAATATGATGAACAATCCCTCTAATGTATTGATGTTGACAACTTAGCCATGAGGTTGTCAGTGTGGGTTTGTGGGCGAGCGTGCACAGCAAAAACACGGTGCTATCAATGCATTCTACGAGGCACAGCATGCAAAAAAAAATACGGAAACCAATATAGCTTAATTCTGCAGATGTGTTCTTCTAAACTCTCGTTCACACACACCTCCACTGCTCTAGTTCACACTTTTGCTATATAGTGTCATCTTGCAAAATCATGCACATTTACACACCCACATCCATGTGTGAGTGTGTGCACATACTCAAACAGTTTCCATCCCACATTTGTTATTCTTCTTTGCTGCGGTGTGTTATAGGTCACAGTTATACAATTGTGTAGGGGTAGCCTATTTTCTCCAGACCACTCTTTCACTTTTCTTACTTCCCCTTAAGCTGTCTGTTTTCTTTCTTGCTTATCAGGGTTGCAGAACTGACTGTTGTTCAGCAACTGAGTCAATCGACAGAAAATGTACCGCTTTGAACTATTTCTGTATTTGTTCGATTTTCAGAACTTAATAAGCAAAACTAATGATTTAGTTATCTCACTCTTCTGACATTTCACAATAAAATACATTTGCACATGTCATGTTTTTTTTATTTTTCCAACTGTTTTCAAATAATATTTTGCTTTGAATATTTCATTTACGAATTATTTTCTATTGTCAATAGTCTTCTGCTATATATTTTAAACACTTTATTCCTTGATCTATCAGAAAAAATGTCCTTCTTTGGTACAAGAGTCATCATTGTGAATACAAACAACTTGGAATCAGTACATGTCATTGGATGAAAGGTAGGCCCGCACACTTGCCACTAAAAGTTTGATTTGATCACATCGTTTTGACCAGAGGTCTTCTTCAGGTGATACTTTTTCCACAAAAATAAAATAACAAACAACAATATTTGAAGATAACAGGCATTATTATGCCATTCAATTGTGGTTGATGCATGTTTAGTGAGGGTTTTTATACTATATCTCTGAATTGTTTTGTAGTTTCCACCTGCTGTTCTGTTGTGTGGTCGCCAGCAGCTTCCAACCACGTCAGCCAGACATGAAGATCACGTCTGCTGTCTGCACACATCAGTGACCACATGCAGACATGCCTCCACAGAAAACATAGAAACACGCACCTATGAAAACATAATAGATAAAAGATCTAAGTAGAGTGTGTGAACTCATTTGTGTGTGTGTGTGTGTGTGTAAGTGTTTTTGTGTTTGTGTCTGCATACACTTTGCATGCAGACTTGAACACTTATCAGTGGGAAGATCTGGCTTCAATCTGACCTGTCAGCTCGATTACCTGTGACAACTCTGGAACCGATGCACATTCTCAGATAACTCATCAGTTCAGTTTGGGTGAAAGAAGAGCAAACATGCAGATGACGCATGTTTGAGGAGCATGTGTTTATTTGGAAAAGACAGTCATGCAGAAGAAGAAGACAATAGAACATATGCCAGCTTTTGTGTGATCCTTATTGCTGACTTCCTTCACAAAGAAGGAAGTTTGTTTTAGAAAATATAATGCTCAAAAGCAAAAGATACAGAGGAATAAAGATAGCAACGTATAGCATTACAACCAAGTTATTTGTGATTGCTGAAATTGTTTTTGTACTTTGGTTGTCAAGAAATTCTGTCAAAATAACCGAGCACAAATTAACATAAAAAGTTGACTTGTGTTATGCGCAGGTTTTGCTCATTATGTTGGTGTGGGAGACGTCTGTTTGGAAGCAAAAACAAGCTTGTACTTTTTCCACTCATCTGCAACTAGTTCCAGAGATGTTCATCTTGATTCAGTTTGTCTGGTAGGAGGAATCAATTTGCATCCTGCTTCTTGCCTTATTGAGAAGAAAGAGAAAAGAATCATAGTGAACGTCTCACCAGTTGCCATGACAACCCACCATACCCAATAACCTGTGGAAATACAAAAAAAGTGTGTAGCCTTAACACACTCACACACAGACACACACACACAAGCGCTCTGTCGGCCATGGTTTGAGGGCAGAAGCAAATCTTTAGTTTACAGCGCAAAGAAACGCTCACATACACAACACATACACACACACGCGCAAACAAACTGCACGGAAACAATCTATCCACTTCAGTACAAAAAAACCTTCAAGCAGCTCTCTCGGCACATCCTGTGTAGATGTGAGCCACCAGAGAATACAGTAACCCACAACTGCATGTGGTGTTACAGTTCCTACGTCAGACATCCGGATTGAGACAAGCTCTTAAAAACAATGAGAAACTAAAAGACAGATAAAGACAAGACTTCATTAAACATTTACAGAAAACTGCAATAATACTTTAAGACAAAAGCGTAAAGTGCAGACATTTCTATATTATTCTGGTGTGTTTGAAGCATTTATGGTTTGAGTGCAGCAGGAGGCGGAGTGCTCTGGGTTTACAGAGGCTGCTACTTGTGGCTTTTGGTTTGTGGGCTTTTGTTTAAGATATAACGGTTCAGTTTCCCTGTCAGCAGATTTAGGCCATGTAAGCCACTGCTCGGGTGATGAGACGACAGACATATTGGGGAAAAAAACAACAACAGCAGGGCCTTAAAAATAGTCAACAACATTGTCTAGATCAGTGTTACATTTTCATAAATGAGATAAGATTTTAAACAAACATGGAGTATACATGACAGAAAACCTTAATGCAGAATTCATAATGTTCACAAATTCAAAAGCAAATATTTTATTTCATTTAGAAGTACAATACTTCAAGATAACCTCAACACAAGAGAGTCAAACCTCACACATTTGTTGCATTCAGAACAACGCAAACCTCCATACACTACATGTCTGGTTGTAGCTTTTACTCTGTTAAGACTTTACTTCTCTACATTACTTGGTAGTTGGTGAAGTGGTACCAGGGACCCCTGATATACTTCTTTTTTTTCTTTATCTTAATAAAACAAACAGCCCAAAGCTATAAGAATCAGAGTAAAGTTGTTTAAAAGTTATACTCTGTGACAAAAGTTCAGTCTTTTTTTAACAGTCTTCCTGCAGAGTTTTAAACTACTTTGATTTGACCTAAGGCCCTTATAAAGAAGGAAACAAAGCATTCCATGTCAGATTATTACTGAGTTTGCAGAGCATTTTAAAATGCCTAAAATCATATCACATGAGTGATTAACTTATACTAAGCCTGTCTGTGATAAAAATGCAGAAGACTATAGTCCACACTTGATTTCTTTAATTTCTAAAATCCATGGTCTCTAATTCATCATCCATGTTTAAATCATTGCTGGCAGTCAAAGCTGATGGGAAAAGAGTCTCGGTATAAAGGTGCGGAAATCAGCAAAGAACATGTTTTTTCTGACAAGCTCCAATCAGGAAGTAAACGTGAGCAAGGGTTTTAAAAAGATTTTGTTTACAGCAGCACACGAACTCCAACTTTACTAACTAAATCAAGCTTTCTATAAATTACTGTATGAGGTCCTTTTTTAAGTTTGACCTAAATTTGGCTATATAAATTATGCCATCAATACTGTATGTCTCTGTCTATGTGCTGCTTATGCTGTTGTTTATCAACCATGATCACCAGCGTTGTTAGAAACGCCTGAAAGCACCTACAAACTGCTTTTAGTATCACCGCCTCTACAATAATAAAACTCAGTTCCAGGAACTGACACCCACAGCAGGTGAAGCACGGTGGAAACAAAAGCAGAACCTGTGACGAAGCCTCTTATGTTTCATGCGTTTGTTCCAATTTGGCATAGGTCATAAATCACCAGCTCTGAAATGTCATTAGATTGTTTGGCACAGGAAGCTACAGTAAGGTAAGTAAGGATACGTTTCTTATTGGATGATGTAAATGTACGTCTAGATAAGCATAATGTTCAACTTGTGCTTTCACATGAACTTAATTGCTAACCCTCCCTTGAGAACAAAACTATCAGTCATTAGTTTGGCTCAGTTTAGCTCAGCTCTTATGACTAGCATAGCACATATCTTTAACAATGCAATGCTTTCACACTCAACCCACTCCAAATTGGCCAACTGAGAAAATTACCCTGCAGAACACAGCACAAGACAGACACACACCGCTGCATGGCACATATGACAGTTCACTCTGCAGGATGAAAACAACTCTTCAGAGTAGTCTGGTTGTTTCAGAGAAACGTTCTTTCCTGGGGGGGTGGACATTAAAAAGATATGATTAAGGTTTCAAAGTTTGGATCAACTATAAACACTGCTTGTCCATGACTGGACACATTACTACATATTGAGAAATTACTATGCACAAATGTCATCATAGAGAGACTATCTGCAGAACAGTAGACAATAAGTTGACAGTAGTACAAAACGTGGCCCAGAATCATATTCCTGCTGCTTACAAATGCACAAAGAGTGGATGCTTTGCTGTCTACGGCCTCTGGTATGGACTGAAACTGCCAACAAAATCCGCAAATTAAAATGTAAAGCTGCTCTAAGCACCACCTTGATGAAATCCCACATTAAGCCGAGCAGGGAGTCAATATGCACTGGAGGGAATGAGAGTGAAGCCAAGTCAACAGGGAGTTCTGCCTCCTATCTCGCCCTCTTCCCCTCTTTTTTTCTCCACTATCATTACCTTGTCTGTCACTCCCCACGCAATTTCCTCCCATTTCTCCCCCTGATCTCCTACCCACACCCCCTTCTTTTTTTGACTGGCTATCTTTATAACCTTTCCTTTCCTGCATTTCCTATTTTCTTTTAACTTTGTTTCCCCTAACTGTACCTCTCACGCGCCCCCATTTTTCCCAACCCTTAATTTCCCTCCTTCCCCACTTCTTCCCTCAGGTTGTTTCCTCCTTTCCTCTCTATCTGTAGGTGACACATCTGGCAGCTTTCAGCACCAGACTAGGCCTGCCTGGCTGAGAGAGAGTGAGAGAGAAAGAGAGATAATCGGGCTAATCCCTCCGTCATCCCAGAGGCTATCACGCTACTCTATAACCCCCTAATCCCTCTAATTCCCTCACACTCTGCAGTCATCCTCGCTGTCAGACACATTGGGATCCTTATCGCCAGGCGGGAGCTGTAGGCGAGTGCGTGTGTGTATGTGTGCATGCGTAGGTGTGTGTATGCGCATGCCTCAGTTGCTTCCTTTTAATCAGTGAGGGATGTCTGTGGCCTCGCAGACAGACTGACCTGACCCGGGCTTTGAGGAACTTTAGCAAATGGATAAACAAACAATCTCTATGCAGAAGGACGAATACATCCAGAAGATAAACACTCTCCCTCCCTCCCTCTGCTTTTGATGCTTCCAATTAAAGTGCTGTATGACAATTTTACCCCATCCCCTCCCCCACATACCCCTGATCCTCCTCTGTCTCACACTCCTCGTTTTCTTTCTCAGCAAGGGCGATGCAGATGTGAAGGAGTGGAACAACAGAGAGCCACATTTCTGCTTTTAAATTGTGATCATTTAACACGTTTTATACCACAATATAATATAGATACATGGAGGGATTTAGAGCAGTATAACGGCTCCAAACAGTTGATCATATCGTCACATATAGATTGATTGAAGAGGTGAGGTAGCAGGACTGGAGTCATTCAGCCATTTTTACTTGGCGTAAAAAAGAAACTGAACACACAGGAAAACCACCGATACTGTAGTTTGTGTTTATCGTCTGCATCATTGGCTGTGCACTCTGAACTGCGAGAAGAAGTAGTCCCACAACCAAGGGCTGTATGGTGGGCGAAGGGTTTGCAGGTTATTTTCTCCTCAATGATCTCACCAGGGGATTATGTATGTCCCAGTGTGTGTTTGTGTATGTATGTGTGTGTGTGTGTGTGTGTGTGTGTGTGTGTGTGTGTGTGTGTGTGTGTGTGTTATTGATCCATGCTCCTATTTAACAGCATGTTATTTATCATGCTGGCTGCTCTGTGGGCACCAGCAGATTGCATTATTGGAATTTGGCCATGTGCCTATGAATATCTATTTATCCATCTGTCTATCTATCCATGCATTCATAAAGAAAAAACAACAAGCACAAACATTGTCATGATTCTTTATAAGAATTCATGAAACAAAACAATCCAGTCACTCTATGCTTTCAACCACAGAATTTGCTTCTGTTTAAAATTAACCTTCATTAAGTCAGTACAGAGCTCACATTGTGGGATATATTGACACTTTTAGTTTCTCAAATACAGTTGAAGTGAAACGGATCACAGGCGATCTGTGATTCATTTGGATGTAATTAAATGTGCCTAAGACTCTAAGTACTTGATCTTTACATTGTTTTTGAATGGACATGCTTCGGTTCAGAGCTGTAAGTAGCATAGCCCACTCTGAGACTGAGTGGTCCACAGTGCTGCCGGATCAGGGGCGTTATCTAACCACTGTCGTTGTGGATTTGTCTTTGTTAGGCATTCTTTATCTCAATTACCCAGCGTAATACATAATTCAATACTTTACTTTACAAAAGGACAAAGAAAAAAACTGGAACAACAGCTTTTTAAATATAGGATTTAAACAAAAATTAACACTACGGATTAAGCATTAAACTATTGCTAAATATTTTTTGGAATGGTTGACTGTTTCTAAATAAGTGCACTTCATAAAGTACCTTTTTTTATTGCTTGTCCATAGTAGTCCTAGTTCTCTGTGTTTAAGGTATGCTGTAACATCAAGACATAATACTTGATGTCTGTTAGATATGATTGGTTGTCGAGCAGCTTCATGTACTGACAAGTCTATGGCAGTGCACTTGACTTAGTGGCATATGGATCCACGTGACTGTGTTCTTATCCAGTTCATCTATACTGTATATGCAGCCGTGCACCCATCCTCTAGTCCTGGAAAAGACAAGGAGACTTAGAGTTCGTGGGTTGTATCTCCAGCCTCTTGCATCTTGCATTTAATTCAGTGTCAGCAGTGAAATGTGGCATCTGATGACACTTCCACCCCCTCTCTGCAGACTCAGTGGCAGTGTTGTGAGTGCTGGCATTGTGGCTAATGCTACAGATTGAGCAGAGCTTCTGTAAGAGAGACAGCTCATCAAGCTGGGGAGCTAGCCAAGTGGAGTGTGACAAATCTCCATTTACCATCGGCGCACGGGGGCAAGGGTAAAATTAGAAACTCTGCCGCTTCTAACTCCCCGCTGCTAATTCCATTTCGTGCAAATTAATAAGTGTTTTTGTCCTCCTCCCCTCGCTCCACCCCCGCCCCTCGTTCTCTTGCATCTTGCACTCTCTCCCTCCCTCATCTGCTCTCCTTGACGAATTGTATTATCTGAGGAAAAAAAAGGAACTCATACACTAGTAATGAGACATTGTTAGGCAAATCCCAAGTCAGTTCCAGCATTGTTTATGGAATAAATGCCTGATTATCAGCTTGAGAAGTGTGTCTGTGTGTGAGAGGGAGGTAAACTGCACTGCTGTTGGCTGCAGGGCAAGATACAACTTGTCTTATGCTGCTGTTGTTCTCTTGTCATCATCATTACCGTTTCCTATTTGACAAGAAAACACTCCTGATAATTTGGCAATTCATTAAAAGCAATGACCCAGTGTGAATCGAAGGAAGGCGTGCAGTGCAGCCTTAAGTTAATGGCCCTCTGCTGAAGAGTAGCTGGATGAATTTCCCTGTGAAATTGATGCTAACTTCAGTATTTTGTTTAATAATACTGACATGTTTGATATGTTCTCAAAAAGAGAAATTCAGGATTACTATTCGTCCTGGGTTATTCATACTGAGCCTTTGTTTACTCTTGTCTGTATTTCTGAAAGATGTGTAGTGCAGCTGAACATTAAACAGCCCATATGAAACTGGAGTTTGTTCTTGCACTTAGCTTTATTGGATCCCAGGGTCCAAAATAAATCGGTTATTTAAAATGAATAAATCTTTATTTTTTTATTGGTTGGGAACTTTGTGTTTAATGACTATTAGCTATTTTATTACAGTGTCTCTCTTTGTAGTTCATTTTTATTTCGCTTAAAAGAGAGGGCTATATGTCATCATGTATTCAATTAAATGCTATTGTTTATATATATATGATTAATGTTTACATCTTCAAGACATTCAATCATAATTCCAGGTTTCAGCTTCAAAAATGTGAATACATCTGGTAACTTCACTCCCCTGTGATGTTAAAGTTATTATCTTTGAGCATTGCAAAGAATTGAACGATGAGACACTGCAGTAGGTTGCAGAAGCTGTTGGTACCCAAGACATCAATGCAATCTGCTGTTTGTTCCATGGCCCTTTCTCAAGTTGAATACTCAACACAGCAAGAGGAAAGTCTGAGTTCACCAATAAAATCTTCAGAATAGGTAATGATCAATCATTACAGCCTAAGCTCTTACTCATATCATGGCATTGCCCAGAGATTTACAGCAGTGTTTGAACCCATCTCCCTAATAGGCCAGCGATTAGCAGGCTGCAGTGGAGGGAGAACATAGCAGATCAATAGAGCACCAGAGAGAATCGATGGTCTGCGCCATGGTGGGTCTGTAAGGCTGCTGCCTCCCATCAGGCCCTTTATAGCTTTGTAAGTCTACCATTAAATCTCATCATAAAAAATGCATTTCAGCACTGTCACAGGACGTGATGTGTTAATGTTGGGTTGCTAATGAATTTGAATGTGCCAGGCCATGCATGAGGTTGTGTTTCAGAACACTGTTTCATACATAAAGGTAAGAAGAGGTTATTCCTGATTTAATATGAATCTGCATGCAGGAAAACTTGGACACAGTCTGCAAGTGGAAAAGAAAAAAGCACTGCACAAATTCACTGCAGTGAAAGCATGAGGCAAGCAGCCACTGATAAGAAAAGATGAGCATGTACTCAAGCATCCATTTGAGAACAAAAGCCATTATCTGTGTATTATATTACATTCACAAAATGTGCTTTCATTCAGCTTATGAAGTTGCAGTCTGAAGTTGTTCAGCTGGCGTAACAAATCACTAATCATTCTGAGCCGATGATTTGGTGGATTTTAGTTGGACAAACGACTGCAAATTCTTGACAGAGGCTTTTAATAAAAATAGATGACTCAGAGCCCAACAGATGTATTAACTGTGTCAGTGTCTTCCTGTGGGATATACATGAAGCAACACAGGAGAAGACTAATGAAGTCTTTATGCCAAAAACAGAATGTTACCTGGTAAAAATTTGCATATGTGCTTGCATTTCTGGGTAATGATCATTACTGATGATGAATATGCAACACATGCAACATTGCAGGAAATGACCTTAATTTCTTTGATTTGTTACTCATCTGATTTTGGTTTCAAAATCATAAGCTCTACTGAGAAGCATATGATGACCAAACTTAACACAAGCATGCAGCCCAGATAAATAATCACTCTGGATCTGGATCTGGAGCTGGATCCGTTTTAATTTGACACAAACACAAACTTTATGTAACCATAGAGCAACACCAATGCCATGTTTCATCCAGACTGTTATGTCAGTTCTAAATTCCTTCTCTACTCCTTCACTCTGCTTTAGTCTCCTCCAACTCCTGAGAAAAAACATCTTAAAGTATCTGAACGATTTAATCGTTGGCATATACATCAAGCAGGCTAATATATGAAGAGTTAAATTCAGTGATTTGCAATGTTGCTGAAAATGTCTCTGATCTGATCGAAGTTTATCGGTCTTCAAATAAAAGATTGACACACTACCTTCCCGTTCCATATAATAGAAAAAAAATTCTTTGCACCTCCATTTCATAAGACAGGTGCATAGGAGGAAAATTCCTGCACACTGTCTAACTTGCAAACAAACATTTATGAGCAACATTTTGGTACAACTTTGCCTGATGAAGATCTAGTACCAAAACGTAGCCAATAAATGTGTTAACAAATTAGACAGTGTTACTTTAAGTTCACATGATTTTGTAAATAAATGCATCATAGTTTAACCGAATTGCTCCTTACTTCCTTGATTTAATAGAAAGAAATAAACATGGTCCTGGTTTGAATTTAACCCCCCCGGCTTCAGAACAGGTGTCAGTGGACAGCAGCGCTGATCACCTGACTAGAGAGATGACAGTCTGCAGGTGCTTTAATAATTCAATAGCCGTTCTATTTGCAATCACAATATCAGTGCTCGCTGAGCCGTTTGTAGACTATCCCCCAGGGCCTCAATAGTTATTAAAGACAGAAATTATATATTCATAACACCGGATATTGCTGCTTGTTTATTTATAGCTTGCTTCCATTTTTCAGCGGTGTTTTGTCAGTCGACTTCTACTTTGCTTTGCCTCAGGCCATATATACCTCTCCCTCTCCGACTCCCTCGAAAAGGGGAAAAAACCTCAGGAATGGCTAAATTGAAAGCGCGCTTTTTCCATTATTTTCAGGTTCGACCACAGCCAAGCTATTTCCTTGTTTGCTTGTGCCCAGACTTTACAATGAGATGTTTCTTTCTTGCACTGCCTCACAGACGCCTTGTGTTTGGTTCAGCTGCTGTCAAGGGACCTCAGAGGATGCTAGAGAGCGTGGGTCTAACAATGTTCGCTGTAGTCAGGGGCTCCCAAGGACAAGATGATATTATCACACAGAGGCAGATGTGTGTCTGTGTGTTTGTGTGTGTGCATGCAAGGGACAGCAACTTAGTTTTTTTATTATGCTTTTTAAGTGAAAATATGTAAAATAGGTTTTATTGAGCAGTCATGTGGTTTCCAAAAACAAGTGCAGTTTTTGGTTCATTTGGTGACAACATTTACAATGCATGTCAGTACTTGTTTACCCCTCTGCAGCACAGGCATCCTGCTGGACACACAGTCAGTCCATCATCCCAAAATGTCTGTGCCAATGAGCTGTGGCAAAAAAGCTTTATGGAAGCCAACAACAGAATTACCAATGAGCCAAAAAGAAACTTTCACACATTTAACTGCACCCCCCACGTCAGATATATTCTATTCCCTTCCCCTTTCCAAAAAGCTGTTGTTACAGCACATTTGCTCCTACTTAGCACTCGACATTCACATAGAGACAGTGAAATCCTTGTTCTTCGGAGTGATTAACACGAGTGGAAAGGGAAAAAACATTTCCTCATAAAAATGGCTGCCTTCCAAAAGACATTTGTCTTCATTTGTCAAAGGTGAGCCTCTCTGTTCTGCTGTGCAGGGTGGTTCTCCTCCGAAAGCAGCAAGTTGGCTCAGTATTGACGAGTCAATCAGCAAAGGTCAGCAGGTTTAGGGGAAGTGGGACACCTGAGCAGGACTTAATCTTCTTCGTCCTTTAAGTGAAGGATTTTGGATGAATAAGCAGGTGCAGGAAAGCTATTACCTACCCTCCTCCCTGGTTTATCATCAGCCAAGGGCAGAAGGGTGTGGAGAAATGCCAACTGCGTGTACGAACACACACTCACACTCACAGAAGGACCAGAAGTTTCACCTGATATTTTGACTCTCTGATGGGCATCTAATGAAACCTCCCTCTGCTCCTTTAACTCTCCAACTCCCACACGCTCTCCCCAGTGACATGAGCAAATCAAAGTAATGGGAGTACAGCTGCAGTCTGTGTCCTCTGCTGGAAAGCTGACATAATTGTCACCCCCACTTCTGTTGCTTAATGGAGACAGTGCGCACATCTGACATCCGCGTAAGTGCACCAATTCCCTAAGTGACATGACTGTGTTTACAACACCGCAGGCCTCAAGAGTGTGTGAAGTTTCCAAATCTGTAGTCAATTGAACAGTAGTTTACAGATGATTACACTGTGTCAAGAAACATCGATGACATGTCTGAATTTATGAGGCAAGGCAAAGGCCTTAACTGGATGAAAGAGGATTAAAAGTTAGGATGAGAGCAGTGAGGGAGCCCACATTTTAGAAGCTGTTGACGATATGAATTGGTATAATAACTTACAGATTTGTTGATTTTGAAATAACATAACCAGCCAATATTTAACACCATTTAAAATGGGGACACAAAGGGATGACGTGTATTTGTTTTAAGTGTTCCAAGTGAAATGTGGCAGCAGGAGGGATTTCATCAAGTGACTCCATCCTGGCTGCCAGGGGCTTAAAGTTAATAAAAACATGAGTTCAACTCTGTATGACCGAGGCTGCTCTCTCAAATAGGTTCCACACACGCATTTTCTGGCTGTCACGGATGTAGAGGTCAGCAGAGCCAGGGTCAGAGCGAGTCTGCAGAGGTTTTGTTTTCCACTTGTCAGTCTAACCTTGGTGATGTCAGTTCATCCCCAGTGAATAAAACCTTCACTTAAAGTATCAAAAGTTGCAACAATAACAATACACATCACACCATGGAAGGGGAAACATAATTAGAATTTTATAATCATGCCAATCAACCAATGAAAGTCTGTTTTTGCATTTTGTCCAGTAAATCCTCCAATTTCCTGAGGCTCAGAGCTCATGTTTGGAGTTGAATATGAACTCTGAATCATTTTCTTCAAATGTTAATATAACCCAGCGCACCTGGAAACATATCACTTTCATACACCCAGCAAAATGGTTCTTTGGAGCTTACGCACATGTATAAAATGAAATAACATTTACTACATTATATGCTTTAGCATGTGATAGACCATTATTATCTGTCAGTAGTAAATCAGTGGGGTATTGGACTATGTAGTGAAGATGGTTCTAGCATCAGATCAATTCTTTCTGCCTCTGTTGGTCTTATGGCAATATGTTTTATAAAGACATCCAATTAAATCTACTCACGTTTTAAAAGACTTCATTCCATATTCTGTTCTAAAAACAGGTGATCCGAGCTGAGTTATGTCATAGAGTAACGCTATGATCCAAAGCCAGGGTAGACTGAACATTAGATTAGTGTAGCCTATGTATCGTGTTTGGTGCTCTTAACAGATTAAAAAGAGGGGTAAATTGCAAAAATGGTCTGCAAATCCCTCAGTGTGTCTTTGGCATATTTCCAGCCACAAAACTCTTGACGTCTTTTCCTGTCAGACAACTGAAGCCAAATAATAGTGGCTAACATCAAACCTTCTTTGAGCGCCTTGTCATCCTACAGAATAAGCTGGAAATTATTGCTGAGAATAAGGAAGTCTGGAATACTAGTTTTGCAGCCATTTGGTCATGCACTTAAGTTATTGTAAGATATTACACTCAGTCTGATATTGGCACAAGTTATAGTTCAGAGTTCAAAAAAAGTGTGCATTTCAACCACAAATGAATGTACCAACAATGTAACCAATCTGATTGTAATCCATCATTTATGATGCAATGTTAATGTTGTCATACGGACATTTAATCTGGTTACTATTTAAATCATACAAATTCCATGGCAATCCAACCAACATACTTAGTATCAATTAGAGAGTTTTACTGCTAGCATGGATTAAGTAAGAAGAGATTGCTCAAAAGTAGAGCAGAAAACAAAATATACAAACTCATGGATTTATTCATGACTTCATATATAGTGTGAAAAAAATCACATTCAAGTAAAACCCATTAAGTAATGAAGAATTTGACTTTGAAATTGTTGCAGTTATTTTCTGTTTTACCTATTTCTCACAGAGTTTTTTTTTAAGTGATAAGAGACAGTGACTTTCCTCTATTTTATCCCTGACAGCACACACACGTATCCAATTAGCTTCTTATGGAACAAGCACTTATTGGATATCTGATAAAGAAAATGCTGAATGAGTAAGTAATGTTGCCAAAGCAATATCTATAATTAGGACAAGGTGCCAGGGGAGAAAGAGCCCTGAGTTTGGCTCCTTCTGGTGAGCAATTAAGACTGAAGCAGACAAATCACTGTGTCAGAGGTTTGAGTGAATATGGGGCCAAATGAACAGCTGACAATGTTATTGCTTTCAAGCTGAATAGGTTTTACTGCGCTGACAGAACTGTTCGACACTTTTGTTTGTTTTACAGATTTTATCATTTAGTATCATTTAGCAGCTCCACTTTCAAGTGTTTGTGATTATGAGGCCTGTTTATGTAGAATGCAGTGTTGTGCAAACATTAGCAGTCATGAGCCAGAAAAGGAGGTGTAGAGATTAGTTGTTCAAGAGAGCTGTTCTGTTCTTCTTATTTTAGTCAATTCAAATGTGTCGTCTTTACCCACGAAGCAGGAGAAGGAAGGGACATCCACAGATGAAAACAATAAATTACTTTATGCCTTCAAGCAATGACGAATTACAAACTTGCCTTCTCTAATAGTCTGTAATCTGTAATCTAACTTTTCACATTTTGTATGAATAGATGCAAGGTCATTTTAAAATGGATGGTAAAATAAAAGAAGTTTTACAAGTTGTAAGGAAGCTTTTGTCGGCCTTTGCTCATTTTTAAGGGTCCAATTCGGATACACAAACACTCTGTATTTACTCCATCATTTCAATCTGTTTCCAAAGACTCAAAAATTGGTGTTTATAATTCAGGAAATGTTACAATATTTGAGCTCCGATCCAGTGTGCAAAGAAATAAAATTTTACTTAGGCCGTGATTGACACAACAACATGACTGCAAACAGGTGACGAAACAGCTCCGTGATCAAAAGCGCTTCACTCTGAACCTGTTTACTGCAGACAGCGAGATCCTTTATTTTCAATAACAAATTAACCTTGTTGAAGGTTTGTTTGGGATGTCTCTCGAAAAGGGATTTAACTGCCCGACTGCAGCTGTCTCAGGTGATCTTCCGTCCTGTTGTTTACTTGACCTCATCAGGTCTCAATGCACACAATGACCAAGAGGACTAATCAGAGTGTGAGTCAGCCTCCTCTGGGTGAAGCAAAACAGCTATTAAAGCACATCATGGCCAATAACCTTGAGCAGGCTTTATAAAGTCTGATCCTTTAAACATATAATATATAGAGATATGAGAAGAATAAATGAGAGTACATCACTTCTGGAAGAATTATGACAACCAGTTAAACAAACTTCTATTCACACAGGATTACATTTAAATCCTTCTGCTGGAAAATAAGAGCAAGTTCATCCAACAGGAAAAACTATTCTGTGCACAACATTTACTGTACCATCCTTTTACGAAAAGATTTAAAGACATCCTACATTTAGAATAAGAAGTAGCTTGAAGAAATTAATGAAAATGAATGTGTGTATTGCATGTTATTATAGCATAGCTGTTGGTATTCAATTTAATAAGGAATTGACATTTTAGATCGAGAGCATGTCTTTAGTAGAATGTGTTGATCCACAAACCTTTGTAAGTGTTAAACATGTATGGAAATGTAAACCTTAAAAGAAAGTGTAAAAAGAAAACCTCAGGCACTCTGCCTAATTGGTCCCTCTACAATATTTTCATACACATCCCTTGAAGATTTGTTTTTATAAATATTTTATGAGCGAGATTTTGCAGACTCTGGCCAACATTTGGAAATAAATGAGCTCAGATGAGGTTCCCAAAGATCCCCTGCCAGACTTCACAGCTCATGTACTGCAGTATGTATCACTAGTACGACCTGTATTGTTTGCTTATAGTTTGAATGGAGGAGCCTCACTGCTGTCTCTTTGCATAGGTAGGAAAAGAGTCAAACTCAGGTAGTTTATGGATCAACAAAAGGACAGTTTGCACTTCCCTGGTGACAGAAATACGAGATGAATACAAAATGTGCAAAGTTTGACCTCTGAAAATGGAAGTTTTACTGCCTTGTAGTTAGATATGCAACTGAACAAGGTCAGTCTTTGTGTTTAAATTATATAAGATGAAACTAAATAAAGAAACACATTGTCTTGTGTCATAATTTTTTTTAACTCTTGTCAACAGAGATCTCAAACATTGCTGCACAGAGACCTGTACATCTAGCAGTCCAAAGACAAATACAGTGCTGTTAGTGTTGAAAGACATAGAGCCCCCTTCTAACTTATGGACTACATTAAGACTGTTATGTAAGGTGCATTAAACACGGCCCACATGGAGCAGCCTACATTAAGGTTAATGCTAAATTACTGACACTTGAGAACACTATACATAGCTACAAAAGAAAGTGTGGCTCTCTAGAAACATGAATGAGCTTTTGATGAGTTGATTTTGATAGACAAACAAATTCTCTGGATATAAACAAAGTTGCTATGCATGATAGACAACAATAAACTACATATGTAGATGATGTTAAATACTTTAGCAGTGTGTTGCAGCAATAACAGGTCAATTCATCACATCCTTTTGCTGACAGCTCCTCTCTAACGCAGAGATGAACCTGGGCTCTGATTACTTTACATTTCACCAAAAATGTACAGTGAGCAATGGCAGTTCAGCATTTGAGTCATCATTATTCTTGACGTCAAAGACCTTCTGCAGAACCACAATGTGAGGCCACATTTGTTCTTGTTCCCTGTAATTCACCATCTGAACGTACACGTCTTGCTTCTTTGATCAATAATCTGTAACAATCTTAAAGGTGAAGGTGTTTCTGTCAGCGCTTGCAGCTGTTGTCAGACATGTGGTGAGCTCAGCCCCAGGCACTTCTGGTAACAATACGGCCATTTAGAGTTACATCTTAAATTACCAACATCATGAGACAATTATCAATTTCCTGTTAACCTCAGATGTGACCTGCATCATCCAGAGAGGGATGACTGGTGATAAGAAAAACACTACCTTGGGGAAGGGGATTTGTGTATTTTATACGGATCGAATTAAGCAACCAATTTTAAATTATGATTACACTTCGGTTGATCAGTTAAGTTGCTCATTTAAATTTAAATCCATTATTGTCCCGACTCATTTCATTAATGCAGTGGAGATCTTTCAATATCACATTAATTATCGTAAATAAAGTCCTGTGAGGAATATCATTTCATTACAGAGACTGATTGAAGTATGATTTGCATAAATGTAGACCTTTTACCGGCATGTATAGTTCCTGATCCAGATTAAGCATCCAACTACATGAGCTGAATTGTTCTGAACTTTTCTGCCCTTCTTTGAACCAAAACCACTTTAAAAAGCTTCCTTGTATTCATTTTTTGTGAGACCTACCCTCGACTGCAGAAATGAAAAAAACTGAAACAAACTTTGCAAAAACATCGTCAAATGTAACAGTAATAGTAACAAGTAATCATCAAGGTAAAAGGGAAAGACATGTGGGAGATGGAAGGGAGAAATCTGCATTAGAAATGGAAGAAAGCCAGGAGGGAAAAAATAGCAACTCAGGGGGGCAAAGAAAGCATAAACACAGAAAATTATTCATAGACTCACAGTTGTGTTATTCGAAGGATTGGCACAAACACTGAATGAACACAACTAAACACACACGCGCACACGCATGCACGCACGTGCAGTACACACTTACTTGGCTTTATGTGCTGTTTGGGAGACAGATCTCCAGAGTGCAGTGCAGTCTTCCACTCTGCTCAATATTGCATGAGCCTCCACTAAAGTTGAACCCTGGCTTTTGTTTTAGTTAAGCACCAAAATAAATAGAGCATAGCTGCAGCATCATAGGGACAATTAAATAAACAACAGCGCTGGGTTTTAGGAGACATTGTCGTGCTAATCACTCCCTGCACTGAGAGCACTGTGCTGCAGTACAATTAAATCACAGCCATTTATTTAACTGGAAACGAAAGCCTGGGAAGAAGGAGACATGGATTAGGGAAATATTTTCTTTCTAAATGTGCACCATGGGCACTGAGCAAGCATCAGTGTAAAATAGAGAAGAGGTTGTTGAGGTGTGTTTCTCTGTCTGTATGTAAGAGAAGGAGGCACTTCTCAAGAACACAACTATAAAAAAAACACAGGGGATATTTGAAATAATAAGTGATGCAAAACAGCGGATTTAAAAAAGGGATTTATTCGGTTCTGCATCACCACTGGTGTGTCAGCCGTTATTCCATAAACCAGCGCTTATCTGTCTGTTAGGATGGGTATGATAATGTTGTACCAAAGAATAGACTGGCTGAGAGAGAGGTAGAGTTTGCACACTTATGTGGGTCTGATATACACAGCATTTAGCAAAACTAAGTGAGAGTATTATGAATGAAAGGCGTCTTACTATGTGTGATATGACTGGCTGGATGGATTTTTAGAATAATCGTTGTGCACTGTTGTTGCCCTGTTGGGGGTCGCTGCAGTGGCCTGGTACCCCGCTGGTGCTGTGGTCCCTTGGGTCTCCCCACTTCGGGCGCCTGGAGGGTCCCATAAGTATGTTGTGGGATCCGCCAGCCTGCCCAGGCTGGGGGGGGGGGGGGGGGGGGGGGGGGGGGGGGGTCTGCTCCCCCTGTGGTCATAGGCTGTGAGATGTAGCCCTTTCCTCACCTTAGACCTCAGTGCCACGCCATGTCTCCATACTACCAGGTATGACTTTGTGTGTGTGTGTGTGTGTGTGTGCGTGTGTGTGTGTAGGTGTGTGTGTGTGTGTGTGTATTTTCATATTTTGTGTAAGTAGACTTTGTTTAATATGTATCTCTCATTGCATTGTTTTTAAACATTTTAAGCATTTGGATTACATTCTAAATGTATAGTGCTAATAAATAAAGTTGATTGATACATTGATTGATTGTTACATTAGACAGTAAAGGCAGTGGGGGGAAGAGACTGGCAGCCACTAACCACACAAGTGGCAATCAAAGTTACAAAACGAATGTTGCATAATGGATACTGATGTGGTAAAATAAAGAAAGAGTTGCCAATGCTTTGAGCTTACTGACCATGTCAGCATTAGAATAATTCACATGACAAAGCTAACATGCTTGCTTATGCAAAGCCCAGTAAAGTTACCTTGCTAAATATCTCATGTTGACGTTGAAGTATCCATTATGACATCTGCTTACTATCAACACACAGTCTTTGCAGCTCATTTAGTCCCACAGAGGGTGCTTGATGAAACTTCAGGGAATCACAAGGTGGTTACATATGATCCAGAAGTGAACATGAAGAGGGAGACATTTTCACTCCACAGTGTTAAAGGAATGCACGTAAGGCTATCAAAGAAAGGACTGGAAGCTTGGTCCAATACATCAGAAACATTTGTGCCTGAAGAAAACTCAGAGCTTACACACCATGGATGCTTTTTAAAGCACTTTGTGATGAGTATCTGTGAAAGGTGCTATACAAATAAACTTTACTTACTTTACACTAAATATTATATGACTACCAACATTTCTTGATTGGTAGCCACATGCTACCTTTATCTAAATATTAAAAGCTCTGAAGAGCAAAGGTATATTCTCAATTAGAACTACTTTCAATTAAACCAACTCACTAGTAAGTAGTAGACCACATGGATCATACATTATTCTAAAAAAGAACTTATTTAAAAAAACATGCATCACAGATTAAAACGTTATGAATGTTGATGACTTGTTGGTATGTGAGTGTTCTGTGTGGTTAATTTGATGTTAGGTGTTACTTCAACTTTTTATATTTGAGTGTAGCTATGTATATTTGAGAGAAAATGGAACAAAAGTGTTGCATCATCCTGTACGTATGATGCAGATGAGGGAAATAAGTGCTTATTGAGAGGAAGAGTCGCGTCATTTGTACAAAGAGAAAACAATTGTGTTTCAATCTGCATGAACATTGTGTGCGTTCAGAAAGTGAACATCATTTAAGTGTTGTAAGGGAATTCTTCTGTTTATTGACAATGTGGCAACATTTAACCACAATTAGCTATCCAATCACTCAGATATCATTTCTATTATTTGATTGTATTTGCTTCAAAGAACATGCAACAAGTCCATAATTATGGCCATAATTAAGCTAGGGAAAAAAAACACAAGCCCTGCCACATGAGCACCTTTGAAACAATGAGTGCTCGATTCATTAGCATCTGCTGTAAGCTTATTAATCATCTAACAGGCAATTAGCAAGCTGTTACGATTGGCGGCTGGTATGTAAATATATTCATAGGTTAATTTCTCCCTCTGATAATAAAGGAAACATTATGAAAATTAGCCCAGCCACTATGTAAATGATTTATGCCGTAATTGCTCTGCACTGCTTCAACTTGGATCGACAAATGGCAATGTGATGGGCTGGCACCAAGGTTATATGCCAGGCTGCTAGGGAAATGAAAGCGGTAGGCATCTCACTGCAGCTTGCATGACAATTTATGGGCTGTTTAAATGCCTTCCACCAGCCCTTCTGTCAAATAGATAATAAACCTTGGCTAGGAGAGGTGGGCCCAAAGGGACAGGCCATGTGTGAAGGAGTGGGGGAGTAAAAGCAATATATGGAGAAAAAAAACGGTTGTGTACGTGTTTGTTTCTCGACCTTACCAAATGAGTCCTTTTTGTCTCCACATTCAGCAGCATACATATATTACATTGAGGATTTGGTTTTTGGGGAAATGACAGAAACTGTGACAAAAAAAATATCTAACCATGGTTGCTCACAAATATACAACCAATTTTCCATTAGCAAATTAGTCCTCAGAGCACATGTGCACATGTCCCACGCCATGGCTCTATAACAGGATATCAAGCCATGCTGAGAGGATTTTCTGGCAATCTTCTGCTGAATTCACAGCACAACAGCACTAATGACACTCAGGCCCGACATCCATCATGGCAATGTTCATAAAGCCTGTGCCAACATGTAGCTTCCCTTCGGCCCTCGGCGCTAATCTATGCGGTGCAGGCGCAGAGAAGCCATTACAGCTCTGAATACATGATGAGGCTCACAGCTAACACTCCTCTCAACACCGGAGGAAGGTTGGAGCACGAGAGGCAATATAATTGAGGCCAGGAGGCAGATTGTGATCTATTGACATTAAGCTGGGGCTCTTAATCTGACAGTTGTCCCCTCGGAGATGTTGACAGACAGCTGGGTGGGCAGCCACAGCCTTTTGCATGGATGCACAACATGTAGCCCCTACTGTAATATTCACAAACCCCACCCTCAACCCCGACCCCTCAAACCCAGTGTCAGTTGTCTCTGTTTAACATGAATACATGAGGAGACTGTTGACTATGAACAAAAGGCAAAGTAAAGACGAAGTGATGAACAGAAGATATAGAAGGGATGTAACGATTCACTCAACTTGTGATAGACAGCAAACATGCTTCTTTAAATTTCTCGATTTCGATTGTGGAGATGAAGAACCCTGGAAGTTTATCAGACTGCACTTGGAAAATATAACGTATGATTGAAGGTACTGTAAATGAATTGCACCCCCCCCCCTTTTTTTTGTCTTCTCTGCTGTTCATTATCGTATTTGGTATTGTACACCGTTATGTAATGTCTTTGTATATTTCTGTTGTAGGTGTGTACAAGGTTTTTTGTTTTCTGTTTTGGAAAAATTATAAATAACAAAAAAAAAAAATTGAATCTGTGACTTAAATTTGAGGTTGATTCAACAGAACATAATGCCTTCTCAATTAAATATAAAACAAGTATGTGTGTGTGTATGTATGTATGTGACACATAAACACAATTTGTTATTTCAGCAGTTTGGATGGTGAATTTTTTCATCTACCCGCTACCTTGGCCAGTCAAAAAGTTAATTTCAGATCCTGCAGTAATATGGTGAGCGTCAGCAGTTGTAGAGGTGTTTGGTCGTAACAAGAAGGCGTTACCATGACAGCGGCAAAAACCGAACCATAACAACCTGGTTTGTCGCCCTACTCGCCCAAAAAAGTGTAAGAGCCAAAGAGATGAAGAGGTGCACAGGTGTCTTTATTAGAAATTAAAGCAATCTTTTTTTAGTCATAATTTTTCTTCAGACTCATTTTGTAAAATAAAGATAAAGTAGATGTTTTTTTGTTCTTCGAATTAATATTATAACATGTATTTTACTGAAAAAAAACGTATCAAACACATAACAATTGGAACTGAGATTATTACATTTTTCTACTGTCAAATTGAGTAGCTCAATGTTTACAAAAACACAATCCAAATCCGTCATACATTGCCTGATGAACTTTACCTAATGGACCATCATCAGAGTGTTCAAACCTAGTAATAAACTATTACACTGAGCCTATAAACAAAAATGAGAGAGGAAACTTTGTAAATTCTTTTGCTAGAGATGTGTAAATAAATAACCTGCAAAGACAGAGCTGTTTGCAGCCTTTCTAAGTTACAAGAAGCCTGAAGACTGGTATGCTACATATCCACTACGATCGTCATATTGAAATAACAAAAACAATTTTGTCCTGCACTTATTAAAGAGAATGTATTTGAAACTAAATTAATAAACCTTTTGTAGCTTCATCTTCTCAACTATAAAGAGCTGCTGTTTGTTTTATCCAACTTGTCGCAGGTTAGACTTCTGTCCTGATGCTGTTTAAGACATGAACATCCTCCCCCACTATTTCTCCCCATAGCTCCTGTCTCTCTGTTCATGGTTATATCTCCCCTTGTGATTGAGGACGGAATACATGAAGAAAATCAAATGTATCACACCACATACACGTGTAATGATACTTGATGCACACTGAACTTCGCACCTTTATAGATTTTTCACACCATGCTCTGTAAAGTAAGAAAGCACACTTACACTCTCATACAACCTGCTCTCTTGTCTGTGCTGGGCAGCCAATTAGATCACGTCAGCGAGTCACATGCTAAATGGCTTCACCACTTAAGTGTTCCCAAACGGCAGCCATTTTTTTCACTGTCTTGGGTGCGGTGGGCAGTGATGTGTGGCCCAATCAGCAGCAACACAGAGCCCTTGTATATTTAAATATGTGTGACTACCGGGCATGTTATTTTCCCCACATGTTCTCTGGTCTGCCTGTAGAGCGTACTGATTTATTGACGCTCAGTGACATGGGGAGGAGATAGCAGATAGCGTAGCGGGAACCCAATGCACCACAACTGATGTGAAAAGCAGCTGAGAGTCTGAAATAATTTGCAGCCACACTCCCAAGGCCCCAGTGATTTAAAGAGACATACTTCAGAGGGCCTCAGCGCCTGGTGGGGAAATGTAGTCACATCACATTAGAACCAAAGACATGCAAATAAATGCAGGGCCAGTGGAATCAATCCAGGCGCATCACTGTTTCAAGGTTTTATTTCCAGTCCAAGATACTTCAGAGTGGGCTATTGAGTTTAATTTTGCACTGCCCTCGTGCCTGACTCACAGCCTGTTTGAACATCATTTAATGGCACTACTTCCTTGGACTGTCAGGCGGTAACAGTCCACAAGAAAAAGAAATTCCCCCACGCCTAAAAACAGGCTTGTTCGTGACGGTCATATTGACAGAAACTTCGACCTCTCCTTTTTAAAATCCTCTACCGTACAATCAATGTAGTGTTTGAGTAATGCCGGGCCCATTAGTGGCAACCAAACTGCTACAGGAGGGTAGGGAAAGAGTGTCATCTATTGTGGGAAACGATTGCTTATTATAGCAGCAGGGGTTTGAAGGAGTGCTTACCAGAGCACAATCCACTAAAATCAATAGCAACAGTCAGGCTATATTGTTTCAAACGAGGAAAAAGTGCGGCTACGATAAAAAGCACTCAATACCGGTGTCTGGGCCGGTGAGACGCTGAGTCAGGAGTCAAGAGTAAGTAATGCAGTGCAGAGGGAGGGAGGGAGGGAGGGGAGGAAGCGATGAAGAGGGAGGAACACTGTGAGCTAGCTCCATCCATCCTGAAGGTCAATAAACTTTACAGGTTATATACATTACGAATCCATTCCTTTTTAGTATGTTCACAATCTACATACAGTGTAGTGTTCTTGTTTTGCTGCAGTATATAATCTTTTTATGTACATTTCTTTGGAATGCCTTCAACTTTGTTAATCTGAAAATAAAGGTCTCCGTTTGCACAGGACTTTTATTCTACATCAGTCTCCTACACTGTTTTAGCCCTTAGTAAATATTTGTTATCATATGAAATACAAAGAGGGACAGCTTAATATGCCTGCTGTAAAACACTAATGTTCCACTGTTATGATTAAAGAATGCATAAACCTAAATTGTTTATTTTTTTATTTTTATGATAGACAATCAATATTTGAATTCTAAGATTACTTACAGTGGCTGTGATCATATTATTATCTTTTTAAGGGTCAAATATATGTAAAGACTCACAAACATAATATCTTACATTTTTATGACTTTAAGAAAAATTGTTGCTATTTAATTGGATTAAAGTTGGATTAAAAGATTCTCTGCTGGCTTTGTCCATTTGCTGTTTGGTGTTAGTTGTGAAACCAGCATTTTTATCTTAAACAACCAACAGAAAAAAAAGGTATAGTCTTGTTTCTTCATCAGAAATTTATCAATAACCTTCAGCATTAGGTGGTCTGATAAATCAATGTGTTGATTCAATATTTTTTGAGTATGAAGTATAGCATTCATCCCATAACCCACAGTTTCATTGTGATTCCATCTTCTTGGTCTCACACCGCCCGGTTTGTGTGTTTAGATTGAAGGGGAATGTTTCTTCGGCCTCCAGCCTTGGGTCCAGCTCACCTCATCAGTATGTATGTGCCCTCTTCATTCCCCCACAACAACAAAGGCAGCCTGAGGGGGGAGCCAATAGGATCCCTCAATAAAACAGACTTGGTTGAGGCCCTGTGAAGCCACATTCCCTTCATTCTGGACATGATACTTGTTGAGAGCAGACAGCAGAGTCTTCAAAGGCTGGGTACATTCCTGCAGGCCTCCTCAGATCTGAGACTGCTGCCCTCACTGTACCAGCATCCACATCCACACATGTTCACTTACTAACAACAACAACAACAACAACACACACACACACACACACACACACACACACACACACACACACACACACACACACACACACACAGGAAGGATCCCTATCATGTACATGCTAAGTGTGTGTCTCTCTTTATCAATACATTTATCTCTGGAAGATTTTGGTAAATTCAGCATGAAATCATTTCTGCAGTTAACGCTCAGTTAATTTGATCAGTACAAGGGTGATAAGAAGCTAGCTACCGGTACTTGGCCCAACACAGGACATTTCTTTGGACAACAACACGTATTGGCCAATATCACAAAGTCTGAATCAATACGAGATACGATATGTTTCAAGGGCCTGAAAGCGATTACAGACAAAACAAATATTTGTAAAACCATCGAACAGAAACATTTCCTTGTGAAGGCTGTAACAGTTTCTTTTATGCATTATATTACCAATCACTGAACTTTAAATTTAATTTCTTACATGCACTCCGTTGCACCTTTTGTGTTTATTATTATTCTTTATATTTTACATTTTTTAAATTCTATCTTATATATTGGTAATTGCTTTTTAGATCTTATTTTGTTTGAGTTCTTGCTCTTTTGGCTCTATTTCCCATGTTAAATGTTTTTGCACCAATACACCAAGACGAATTCCTTGTATGTGTAAATGTACTTGGTAATAATAATCTGATTCATTTATGGCTGAAACGTTTCTGATAGTTAAATGAAAAAAAAAAACTTTTTATTAACAAAACAAAGATCTGTGTTTAACATTTTTAAAAAGCTCTCTGTCTCTAATTTCCGACTAGCCACTGTCCTATCGCCACAATAATGGCATAAAATGCCCCAAAAAAATGTACTCCCTATTTAAAAGGTACTTTTGACAAATCTGTGTAACTGTCTATCTCCACAAATCTGGAGAGACATATCAGAGTCACGCATGGGGTAGGTGACCAACAAACCACTGAAATGCCACACACTTTTGACAGTTAACATTTACAGTTAAGACTACAGACTGTACAATTTTTCTCTTTAAGGGAGAACTATTCTTCTCAAAGATGTGGCTTCCTGGGCCTCCTCAGCTTCGAAATGTCTAAATTCATCACTGTTGAGTAAGAAAACGTTCTTTCATGTCTCTGAGTCATTTTCTACTTTTCATCATTGCATCCTCTTCACGCATCTCTGAGTAATTAATATTGAATCGGATACATTGGCTGTAAAGTACAGTAGCAGTGACAGATCTACTTAAGCCTATGAGTAAAAGAAATCAGTTCATAGCCTGGAGCTGTGTGAGTATGTGCTGCTTGCTGTAAGCAGATTAGCAGCAGTTCTGCTGGTGCATGGAGACAGCACTAACAGCATATTAGTCGTGTTGCTTTGTTTACCTCAGGGCTCAGCTTTCCTGGAGGCTACTAAATTAGCATTAGTCAGCACAGCAATACGCAATTAAGCCCAGTCTGCTCCATGTCACAGGCAGATCAACACCATGCAAAGTCATGCTAATTGGCTTAGCACTAAGCCTGTTTGAAGTGTGCTAGGTAGTGGCACTGGCTTATGACTGATACACAAATCTGGCCTCATCAAAGGGATGCCCAGGCAGTCTAACCCTGGCTTTAGTCGTACACCAGAGGCTGATCTCATTCATTAAGTCATACTCCACTGTTTATTCCTGAAGTCTCTCAATGAGGCAGCAGAAATGTGAATCTGTTTGAGGGAAGTGGATAAGAAACATCACCCTCTCTAAGCAAGAACAACCAAAGGATCTTTAAGCAAGGCGGAAAAAAATAAATAAAAATCTCTGACCACTCCACCACTGATAACAAGAAGTTATCAAAGAGACTGATATGAGGCAGACCATTTTTGTTTGCATTTATTACAGCCAACCACTGCACGTCATGCACCGTTTAATAAATGCACATCATTGTTTTATTTTAGGTGGTTTGAAGAGCAGTCCTTACTTTCTCATTTAGTGAAGGTATAGAAATAGATCCATTTCTGTATTACTTACTGTTATCACTTGCCAACTTTAGGTATCACGTTTGTCATTTTCCACGGAGGGCAAATCAGAATGTATTTGATGACATGTACCGGTGTGTATAAATATATATTTCTTAACTCTTGATCTCGTCTTGTCTGCCAGCAGGCTGACAGATCTTCCTCTTTTCAAGAACATGTTAGCATTCCTGCAGTGCACCCCCATACTCCTTGCTGGGTCAAAAAAATCAAAGCAATGCACATCTAAAGAGTATCAGAGAGGGGATGCATAGACGAGAGTGTGTGTGGCTTGTATCACTAATTATGTAATACGAGGGGAAATTATGCTTGGCTGCTCTTTAAGGATATTACACTGTTAAATGATTGGCTTCAGGTAATCAATATGCTACTATTGGAGGGGGAAGCAGCAGGAGGACTTTGCATTTTTTTTTTTTTATTTTTTAAATTGCAACACGTTTTATAGCATTTTTCTAATATTCGTATTCCTCTTCTTGAGGAAGTCTTACTTGCATCCAATGAACTTTGTATTCTATTCAGTTTTCAGGTTTGGCTGCAAAGTGTAAGTGCTTTTAATGTCTTTCATTTTCCAAATATAATAATAATAATAAAATAATAAGAATTCCAAAGTTTTCATTAGGCTCATTTTGTATTATTATTAATTTAACATGTGAAATTAAAGATCATCAAAGACTTAAATCGCAAGCTTTGTTCACATGGGGGTGCCAAATATGACATTTCCTAAATATTCCTTACAGGCGCTTTAAGAAACTGTTTCTTATGTCTCCTCAAACTTGACAGACAGAGCAACTACCTAGTGAACTGAAGGAGTTTTGGGCAGCTAGTTATTTTGTTATTATTTTTTGAGTTTTTCAAGACTACAACTGCGGGAAAGGTAAATATAACAGTTCGCTGTAAATATTTAGTAGATGTTAAGTATTATCATTCATTTAATCATTTTTTTGGATCATATCATTAATTTAAGTGTTTGCTTTTACAACTTGGTCAAGTGCTAAACATTTCACTGACTGATGACTTGAACAATGAAATGTAAAAAACAATCGCTTGGAAGCTGTCAAGCTGTGTGCTCTATGAAAACAAGCTCTTTCTCTTAGTTACATTATTTGAACCTACACACCTTTAAAACGTTCATTATTTGAGATGAAGGCCTATTTGCCAAATCTATTCATCAACGGGTACAAATTCAATAAGCAGAAAGCCTAACACAGTTGTGACAGTCCAACATGGGGATGATGGTGGATTGTAACGGACCACCGGCTGCAACCTTCCCACATAAGAACTGTCTGAATCCTGTCTGCAGGCATAACAAAGCTCCTCAACCACACAAGCTGGTTCTAAGGTAATACGAGGGGAGCAGAAAAAGGACTCATTATAACCTTTCCCCTCTCCCATTTATCCAACAAACCCCTGCTGTGATCAGTGAACGTGTCCTCAGGGAGACCGGCAACAACAGAGCAGGTAATACTCCTTCACCCCTTCCTGAGTGCATCATGTCCACAGTGCAAAACAAGCCAGCGTCCCAACAGAGGTGACCTACATTTATACCCAACACTTCAAGGTCTTTTTTCTCTGGAGAAAAGATTGTTTATAACCCAGTGTGTGTGGCGTTGCATAAGGGACGAAATGTTCTGTATAAAAAGCTAACAATGTTAGACAGAACAAGAAGTAAAAAAAGATTATAGTGCAAGCAAGGATCCCATACAGCCTTATTTACTACTGACAATGTTTCTCTGTTTAGCAGCCAGCCTTAATTTGCTGCTTAATAACTGACTTCCACCACCATGTTCAAATCCCCCAGAGAGGCTTTTGTGGTTTGTTCGCAAGATGTCTCCACTGCCTGCACTGCAAATTAGCCTTTCAGAAAGGCACCTCACCTTCCGGCCACAGCTTGCAACACACAAGGTCTTTTTTTTCTCCTACCCTGTTGCCTTTCTACTTCTATCTGCCTATAATAACCTTCAACTAACCTTTAAACCACTGTGAATAATTTAAATCCCATTTTCATATCAATGGAGGAGTCAAGCCAGGCAATTATCTTTTATCTGTGTACTTTGCTGTCAGAGCAAAGCATAATAAAGTCTTCCCAGGAGAGAAAGACAGAGAGAGAGAGAGAGAGAGAGAGAGAGAGAGAGAGAAAGAGAGAGATAGAGAAAGAAAAGAGGAGGGGGAAAGAAGAGGCAAAGATAGTGTAGAAAAGCTAAAGGCTATGCAAGCTAACTGGCCAAAGATATGAGAGAAGGCTGATGAGAAAGAAAGAAAATAACATTAAGAATGGATACAGGGTGTGTGGAGGCTTACAATGCGATCTGGAAGAAACTAATGAACAGAATGAATAATTTACTAATTAGCAGCAGCTCTGTCATGTAAAGAAACACTGCTTACATCTGCTTCAGTTTCCAGGAAGAGGATGTGGTGGGTGTCGCATGTGTGGTTGGTTTGGGTGGCTGGTGGAAGACAGTAGAGATAAACATGACAAATTGGCAGTTCAATTATGACTTTTGGGTTGCTGTTTTCTTTGTGTGCAGCCGATGGCTCCATCCACTGACACACTGCCGAACGAGGCCAAAGCCAGACAGTGTTAAATCTCATTTGTGTGACAGGGATTTAGAGACATGTAGTAGATGGGTGCATCCCAAGAAAAAAAAATAGCAAGGGAGCAAGGGGAAAAGAAGTGTGTTGTAGAAATTCCCTCTGGTACTCATTAAAATTCAGCAGTACAGCAACAGCCCCCCCCCCCCCCCCCCCCCCCCCCCCCCCCCCATCCCCACACCTCGCTTTTGCTATTCTTCCCCTCTCTCTCTTTTTTTTTTCTTTCCTCCGTCTGTTCCTACAGTCATCATCTCGCCTTGTTGCCTCCCTGTACACCACCCAGGACTGTCCATGATCATCCTGATGAATTCATAAAAACTTGCTGCATTCTTGATTGAGATGGAGCGGTGAGGAAAAACAAGAGTGATGGAGAGGAAAAAAGCAATATCCACAAGCTGACAGGAGGGGTAGAGCGGACAGCGGAGGAGGTGAAGAAGTGAATATGTTTGGGAGAGATGGGATGCAGAGATAACAAGAGCAAGAGGAGAGAGGATGAGGGTAGGGGCTATAGGTTTTGCAATATTAATCTAAGGTGCAGAGATAAAAGACAGGTGAGCGCTGCGAGAGAAGGCAGGATTCGTTTTAGTCGAGAGTGAATGCAGGGCACGTAGTTGAAAGAGCAGCCATGTTTTAAAACAAGAGCAAACTTTCCAAGACTTGCATCTGCCTGCTTCACCAAAATCCTTCAAGAGTGGGTGAGAGGAAGAGCTCCAAACACCCGGGATCAGATTGCAAAAGGTCAGCTGTGCACTGAAGACACATGTTGAAGAGATGAAACATTACACAGTCTGGTATCAATTGAGATCATTCATTGAGTTTGTATACATGCTAACGATTCATTTATAACCAATATCCCCATTACAAAGCAATTTTACCACGCCTGTTAATTATAAATTGGCATACATAAAAACAAAGCATAATTTATCAATTACAATACTGAAACATTTTGACATCACACTGACTTAGCAGTCGATTGAAAAAGTCCTTCCATTCACCCTTACCTACGCTAGTAAACAAAAAAAAGTAGCAGCAGTCGGTAGGTATCACACCTCTTCTAAAAAACTAAAGAGCTTCCCTACTCAAGTTGTTATTTTACTTTTGTGGAATTCAATTGAAAAAATCTTATGTGTGAGATGCGTATTAAGCCATTTTCTAGTAATTTCATTGGAAATGAGGTGGGATAAACCCCTTACAGTACATTCTGTGGCAGCTCAGGTGAGGTTGTACCTTCAGATGGCAAAACAATCGTGCCCTTGTCTGTCGATTGTCTGTCGTTCGTTATTTGTTGTCCAAATGTCTTTAGTTAAGTTATCTGTTTTATAGTATTGTTTTTTATTGCTAGTTTTTAGTGCTCTTCTTTTGCACTGCAGGTTTGCACTGGGGTTGGGGGGGATTGCAATTTCATCTGTGCTGTATGTTTAACATGGAGCATATTTGACAACAAACAAACTTGAATCCTTGAATCCTAAAAAATAAGACTGGACTTTTTGATATCATCCACCTGTTTGCACCATCTTCGAGTGCAGGTGAGGAAATCAGATCATGTGTTACATTCTGTGTTGTGGGACGAAATGCATATAACTGAGATACACACATACACACCCATGAGGAAAACAGGTGGTGGTGGTTGTTGTGGTGGAGGAGTGGGAGAGGATAATAAATGCAGGTCAGGTAAGGAACAGTAAGGTCTCATCTCACTCCAAGTGTAGAGAGATCCTACAGGAGATTTACAACTTCTACAGCTGACAGCAGTTAACAGCTAGGCTTTACATCCTGTTCCTGTGTGTAATGTAAATGACAACCAGGGTGAGACAGAGGTAGGCTCTGATTAGGCATTCAGCCCCTGCTATTAAGCAAGTGTATGCGAGTTTGATATGATAGGAACACAGAGACAGACTGAGGGATTAAAGCTCCAAGTCTACGTGCTAAAAATAATAAATCTACTAAATAAAGAAGTGCAGTTACACAAGTCTGTGGGCCAATACATTTTGTAATGCAATAATGTGAACTCATTGCTTACATAGCAAACAGTTTGACAATGGATTCCTTGGGACCAGACTTACTTGAAGCTGCAAAGCATGTATTGAAAAGAAGATGCTGATAATTAAAATAGGTCAAAAGAGCAAAGAAAATTAAATGGTAAAAACTTGTATAATAAATATTATATTTTATGATAGGAGGATCTGCATTGATAAATAAACAAATGTTGTGGCAAGATTCACACTAAAATGTCATGTTATTAATACAAATAGTCTAGCACAGAAACAGTTAGATGTTAACAACTTGCAAAAGGCAAATGTGTCACCCATCCAAAAACTAAAAATCACAATTGCTTGTTGTCTCAGTGCTGTCCCTCTGCCCCTCCATATTCTTTCAAGATACCTCATGTAGCTGACTGGTCAGATAAGACTGCTCTTTTGAGACTCCATGTTTACATCCAGAGTCCAGGAAAAGAGAGAAACAACAGTAAGAGAACTGGAGTCGTCTTTGAGACTTCATAGCCTCCCTGTAGTTTACATGCACAGAATGTTCTTTTTGTCATATTACAAAACAATCTTCCAATGATGCTGTGTCCCCCTCTGAACATTGCAGTTGTTAATTCTCAGATTAACCTCAGCCTCGCAAACTGTCAACTTGTTGATTAGCTAACAATACATCAACTGAATGTGAAGAGGATTGGAGCAGTGTGTTGCAAAATGCTGTAAAACCCCATGTTGTCACCAGAGTTGGTGGAAAGCTTCACTTGCATATACTGTCATACAAAACAGCAATTCTTCTTATAACACAAACATGATGATGAAAGGCACTCAGAGCAGAGCTTTAGAATTACTACCATACTTGTTCACACAAACACATACACAGCAGAAAACAGAAACCCTCCATCTCCCCCTGGTCGTTTCTCAGCCTTTGAATTACACACACTGACTAATTGACCAGCAGCCTGGTGCAGGATCTCTCCCCAGAGGGGCAGCGAAGAGAGCGAGAGAGGAGGCTGGTTAGGCACGATCACAAAGGGAGCGGACTTAATGATGTGCTGAACATCAAAAAAAAAAAAAAAAACCTTAATAAGCTGAGAAATTCTCTCCCATGCAAACAACTTGTCTACTAAAACATATTGTATATGTTTCTTGAGAGAAGCACAATTAGGCGTTTACACTAAAAAGTATAAATATCATTAAGACATATTCAGAGCTAATTAATTTAGAGGATGTAGCATTCTCATGTGGGGAAAGAGATGAAAAATACTGAAATAATAGCCACGCTGAATGTTGAATTCCATTTTCTTTTTGTTAATTTGCAGACTTCCCGCTGGGAGAGGTAAAACAACCCCCAGCCAGACTTTTTTCTTTGCTGTTAATGATAATAGAGTTGCTTTTTCAAGCTAGGCAAATACTGAGCCTCATTTGCATATCTTAGGATGTGCATAACAGCAGAAAAAAAAGCCAAAGTGTCCCTAAAAGCAACAGAAGCTTCAGTATGTTTTTGTTTTTGTTGCCCCTTTCTTCACTTTAATGTGCTAATAAGTTGTCAGAGGCGGTTCTCTGGGTTTTAGCACAGGCACACACAAACACTTTCTCATCATGCCTTTTTCAGCACCCCCTTCATTTTCCTCTTTTGCAGTGCTTTGCTCACCTGTCTCTCACCCACAGCCCCTCCCGTCTCCCCCTATATATCCCAAGGGAGAGATGCCCAGACTTCCCTCCTGACAGATATGCTCCCTGCAGATTTGAACCTCACATTCTGCCTCTCTTCAAGGTGGCATGCTGTTGTATGCTCAATTGGACCCTACAGCGCGCCTCAATGTCTCGATGTTTGCAATATCTTCAGATCAAAGCACCCACATTTCCCACAGATCACAAAAAACATCTTATCCCTATAAACTTTATCAAAGACTAGCTAGGAACAAGAAGCAGCCAGGGAACCTGTCGAGCTGCCACAGGGCACGGTACAAATTATCACCTTATGCAGATTCACTTGTGTTCTGTGTTTGTATTTGTCAGATATGAATAGATTTAGAGGGCAAATGTAAACTTGGGCTGAATTGAGGTTGTTTAAAAGTTAACTTTGAATGTATTTCAAAAGGACTTGGGGTTATGCTTAAGTATTTAGGAAATATTTTTTGCATTACTGGTATTCAAATTTATTCTATAACCGCGGTAACAGCTTTTTAAAAATGTTTTACCTGGGCAGGAAATAGTTTAAGCTAAATATGTACATAAACAAGTTAACGTGTTTATGTACATGATGCAAAGGCTGTTTATATAATTACTTTCCAGAGTTAGGGTTATGGAGGAAATGTCTGAGAGGAAACCTCTCAGTCATGCTCTCAGACAGCTGTTTTGTTTCAGATGTTTTGATGCAGTTAGTGGTCATTGTAAATGGAAAAAAGCAACACAACACAGAGGAACGTTGAACTGTTAAAAGAGTAAAAGCCAAAAAGAGAGGTCAATAAAGTCTACTGCAAATTATCTGTGCTTGTGTGCATGTACAGCACACTTCAGAAAAGAACATTTAAAATTCACCTGCATTTCAGACACTTATATGTGCTTCATAAGTCATTTTGATAAAGCATGATTATAAGGCTATTCAACCTTCTTTTAGGGTTCTAGGAGTCTTAAAAGACTATAGAAACTCGCTATAAAAGTGTAATGAATTATTATTATTACTACAAAGACTAAAGTATCCAAGAAGTCCACTCTTTATCTCATCCATCATGTTCATAAAGATCAGACAGCAGAGGCCATGGGGATGAAAAATGTTTTATGCCTTTTTCTCTCTGCGCCTCAATTCAGTCAGGGCAAGTTAGCCTCTCACCCTGTTGATTCATTATTAACATGGAAATGCTGCCTGTTGCAGTGACACGCTATGCATTATTCAGCACAATGCCTTCCTCCTGCAAACAGACAAATAGAGCGCTATTATGGTAGCACCAGAGGGAAAAAAGCAAACAATCAAGAGTGGCACCCATTAATTACTTTATTAGGAAACCAAAACAAATGGAAGATGAAGATGGGGAAGCAGTCACTTTATATATCAGCAGCTGAACATACTTCCAAGCACAGGTTGATTAAAATGTGCAACAGGTGAATGTCGATGTCGAGATATGAATGGATGACACTATTCGTCTTTTTCGTTCATTTCTGAGTGCTATGTTGCTTCGGCAAACATGTAAAAACAATTAGTGATCATCTGAATTAGAAAAGCAACTTGGATGTTACTATATCATCAATAATTTACAAAGTTACACAGTAATACAGTAAAAAAAAAGTTAATTACATTTTTACATTAGAAAATATGTAGATTCATTAAAAATGTACTAACCCCATGTTATATATGTTTAATTGTTGGGTTCTTGTATTACGTCAAATATTTCTAACAGTTATCAAAGCCAGAGAAATCCATAATTTTCAATTCAATTCAATTAAAAAAAACCTTTATTTGTCCTCCGGGGGGCAATTCAAAGGTACATAGAGCAGTATATGAACAACAGTGCAGGTATACTAAAATTTAAGCAAAGATAAAGAGACTAAATTTTATAGTTTTAACGGTTTTATAGTTGTAACGGTCCATGTCTCGTCGGCAGCCACCGTGAAAGGAACGAAATGCTGATCGTTGCCAAGGAAACACCGGATGTTACATCAAAAGATCGCTGCATAAGCTAACAGGAGCTGCTATTGAAAGCTGCCATACTGTTGCTGTATGTGCTGCTGTGATAAAAACATCAAGTAAATAAGACTAGGACACATCGTCAGTCAACATATTGTCTTTCTGAGGTCAGTTTCGCCCTTTCACATCGACTACGGTCAACACAGAGTTAATTTTTGAAGGGCGGGGGAGGTGTGAGGAAAGAATCATTCCCACTATCCTCCGCCAGCCTCGACGTCACCTATTGTTATTGTTTTGATTGAGAGTCCCCTGGTGGCAGATTTCACATACTGTGCGTTGAAGTTTTAAATAGACTTTCCGATTAAAAAGCGTTTTTTAGTGCTGTCTCCATCTTCTTGTTATTCATTTGGATTCAGGCGCCGGTATTACAAAAACAGGGTAAAATAGGGTGATAGCTTGCCTGTTTGCATGGACCTTTTGTCTGATAATCTGGGTCAATCCTGCTGATACAATCATAATAAGGTGTGTGGGAAGAGGTAACAGGATGTGGCCCTCTGCTCAAGGTTGATGAAGTGCTGACTATAATCCCAGGTAGACTCTGAGAGTCTGAGTAGACAAACATAAGAGAATCATCATTATCAGGCAGCCACCTCAGTCAACAGTGATCAATGAAATAACGATCAAAGAGGAAGGCAGGGGACATTACTCTGCTCCCAGGAAACAGAAATCTCCATGTATAATGTCAAAATTGTTGATCTCCCACAAGCTTTTAAAGTCTTCGGTTCAAAGCAGCCATTGAAGAGATGACACGTTTTCTGAAGTCTCACACTGCATAAACTTCAGCAGTTGAGTAAGAGCTTCCTGTCTGATTAACTGGAATCATGTCAGTTCAGAGAGAGAGAGAGAGGAGAGTGTGTGTGTGTGTGGGTGTATGCCTGCGTGTGTGTAACAGTGAAAGCCATTTATAGGGAGGGAATGTTGTTCCACCTGACACTGCTTCTCCACCCACCTGACATAACGCTAATTTAGGGAGGGTGTGTTCTTTTGTCCCTCGGAGGAACAGAGCCACCAGGTGGTCGCTGAACCTTTCTGCTGATGTCTCCTCACACAAGTGCAACAAAAAACATGAGTGCATCTGCACAAACACACACACCTAGAAATGCACTTTGAAACACAGATACGTTGTTGTACATGCATGAAGGGACAAAAACACGTGCACGCCACACATGCAGTGAAAAAAAAGCAAAAAGGAGTAGACACTCGTTCTAAAAGACACTGATTTATATTCCAAAGTGCTCTTGTCAGATCCTGCCATATAAAAAGGCCTCTATTACTAATAAATGAACACACGATAAAAAAGAAGAGATTCCCTTCAAATCTGCCCTGTGTAACTTGAATCTTTTATGCAAATGGAATTTCAGATTAGGTGGAGCTATCTTCAGAGACCTTGACTGTTTTTCCACAGCACCTCTATTAAAATTTATGCCACCGCTGATTTATAAATTTTATTAATAGCATGGTGCTGAGCAGAGGGAAGCAGAAGTGATGAAACAGCTTCACTTCTGTCTTTCTTCTCAATGCTCCCTCTTTCCCATCGCAGGTCCAGCAGGTCCCTTGTCACACTCGCTCTCTCTCTTTAATGCTCCCTCCAGTACTCTGTGTGTCTGCCTCTCTCTCTCTCTCTCTCTCTCTATATATATATATATATATATATATATATATTACTCCTCTGTGGTGTCTCATAGTGATTTTATAATTGGGCTATGCTCATTGTTATTCAAAACCCTGTAGAACCAATTAGTGGCAGACCTCCCGACCTTCAGTTGCTATGTAATGGTGGTAACTAAAGACTCTTAGTGAGGCAGCTAAGAGCAAAGGTCTGAATTTTCTTTAGTTCCTGATTAATAATTCTGTCAACCCTATCACATGCAGACATTAAACAGAATTGCTAGCTAAAAGCCGCCCCTTCTTTTTCTAGAGCTCTTTTTTTCGCCTTTACTGCTTTTAATGAATCTTTAAAGATGGCCTGAATGCTCCCTCCCTGGCTCCTTGTCAGATAAATGTTGAGATAAAAGGATAATGAGAGTTTGCAGGGATCCTGTTGCAGTCAGGTTGGGGTGCCAACAAGTGGACCATTAGAAACCGTGTTGAATAGTTATTTCTGATTTTCTAACAGTCTTCTATTTACCTATACATTTAACTTGTATTTTTGACATTGACTTACAAATACTACTGTTACTGAATCTGAGCTGAAAATACATTATTTGAGCTAGCAGAAATGTTTTGTTTGTTTTTGGGGTTTTTTTTCTTTAAAACAATTATAAGATTCTTAATTAGGCATGAGCAGGTTAAGGTTTTGGGGACAGAGTTCCCAGATTTTATATTGCTCTAGAGATTTGTTCAACTCTGATCCACTACAACATGATTAAATGCGATAGATGTTTTAAAGCAAAAAGCAAAAAAGACACAGTTGCATGATACAGTGGAGAAAAAGAACGACAAAAGAGAGAACTGAAAAATTCTGTTTTACTTGACAACATCAATAAAGCCGTTCTTTGACATCCAAACGTCTGTATCAGCCCAGCTGTAACAAAGACAACCTGCCACAGTCTGTATCAGTCTGACTGGACCGTGGTCACACTCCAAGAAAACACAAGATGAACTTTCTTCAACCCTGTCAACACTGAGTCTTAGTTGAGCAGAAAGGAGAAGACTTGTTCAGCTACAGCAGTTAGTACTGACAAATTTCCTCAGACAGTCCACAGTCACAACAGATTACTCACATGTAACATTAGGCTCAGCCAGATGTCACCCAAAAACACTAAAGCAGCACCTGACAGCACTCATCTTCATGAGGAAACATCTAATATGCAAAAAAGAAAGCCTTATGATATCCTTATAAATGTATCAAAAGATGCACTTACTGACTCATTAATGTTATGTGGACTTCTACATGGACATGTTGACACACAGAGGCCTACAGACTTGGAGGTATTACAAAGACTGAAGCTAAAAAGATCTGAGCTGGGATACATGAGATTGACACGCTGAGATCTTGGAGCAGACATGAGTCATCATGCAGCCATGCCTCCTACTTCACAGCTTCCTTTCTCCTTCACTACTTTGATCACAGGTAAGTTTTGTCATGAAGTCAGACTTAGTTTTAAAGACGCGGTCAGACTTTACAGTGTCTCGGGCTGTCAAAGACTATTCAAAGCATATAATCAACTTTTAAAAATTCAAAGAACATTCAAATTTGGAAATTTATGTTACAGGGAAAAAATAGCACTTGGACAAATGCAGTCCTATTCTTATAATTACACCTATTCAGTTACTACAGGTACAGGAGATTCTTAAACCTTTTAAAGTGACCACAGAAGCCATGTACTACATTTAAAACACATTCTGCTCTCGAACAAGCAAACACCAAGTGAACCATCTGCAGTGACAAAGATGAACAAGAGCTTTGTTATGTTGCACCATGGACTGTGCCTGCAATCTCGAGTGCCCTGTGTCGACTTGCACATTTCAGATAAATCTAAAGCCATTTTCAGTTAGTAGGTATTTTATAATTAGTTCTCTGAGGGCTGTCTATCAGTCTTCAGTCCAGCTTACAGATCCTGGAGCGATTCTTCTTGTCTGGATGCCAGTTTTCATCTCTACAGCTGTCATCTCCCAGGTCTTGTCTGCCCAGCCCATACTATGAATGACATTTAGATATTCAAAATGGTCAATTACAATAAGTATCATTTATTTAAAATACTATATCGTTTTTAGTCCCACTTTTATAGGTTCAGAAATACACAAAACACTTACATCGAGTTTCTACTGTCATCAAAGTAATCTTCCTTTGTCTTCATCGGCCTCCAGTGAGCACACACTCTCAAGACAAAAATAATATATTACACAATTATGAAACATTTTAAACATGCCAATTAAAATTAAATACCAGAATGCTGTTACGTTTTATGAAATGTATGGATCTGGATAGCAGACTAGTGGGCTTGGCCAGCATCATAGTATTAAGGTACACCAGGGTATTTAGAAATCCAGACAGTATGAATTAGAAAATACAAACGCTACTTTCCTGTTAAACCAATGCTGAGGAGTTGTAGTGCACAACACGCGCCAGCAGGGGTCAGGTCCTTTGTAGACCCTTGTTACCGTGGCCACTATCAAAGGGGAGGTTGATAGCCCTGGGATGGTCAACAGGTCAAGCTAACATTAAAGTGGAGGAGGAAGACTTTTTCACAAGGAAATCCTGCATTTACAGAAAACAAACCTTGTTGAGTGTGTAAAGTATATATTAAAGTTATTGTTAAGTGACCAGCAGAGTCTGGCAGAGCGCTCGTAAGCTAGAGGTCTGTGCTAAACAACTTTCAGGCTAAGAGCTCAACTATGGTGTAGCTAGTAGGAGTACAAAATACAGAAAGTGAAAATAATCTGAACTAAAAGAGCAGCACAACTGCACAAAAACTGTACGTTAATGACGTTGCTGAACACAATAGAAATCGTCAAGAAGACGGTTTCAATATTTTTCATCTCTGAGAGACCTTAAAAAAGTTTGCATCTTAAATACCAGTGTGACTTATATTCCCGATTTTAGGGAAAATAATGAAGTTTTCCATGAAGTAACTATCATTATTATTATTATCCATACTAAGAGATACAATCAGTGCAAGCCTACAGTGAGCCTAGTTTTCAGCACTTCTTTCAGTTTTAATATTACACCCTGCAAATGACAAACATGAACATGTTAAGTTAAATATTTATAAACCTATAAAAAATGATGTTTTGATAATAGGAAGTAGGTGGTCAAGAAATGCAGAAAGCAATAAGTAGGTCTACATACATCTTTGTAGAAAAGAGTATCCTGTCAGAAACAGAGGGCATCTGGTGCTTTATCATTCTGAGATACCAGTCAAACTCCTGCCAGTCCTAATTGACACCCCATATTAAATCCTGATAGACAGCACAACATGTTGTTGACCAGATTGGACCAAGAAGCTGAATTTCCCTGCCGTGTAAACGTTAAACGGCAGGAGTAATTGCATCTTGAGCCAGATGGAAAATAAAAGCTTTTATCGCTACCAGCATAATGTGAATGATTGACATCGAAACGCCAGAACTGGCATTTCAATAATCTCACTTTAATAAGAATTCATAAGGGCGGTTTGCCTGATTTCCCCTGTTTGGTTGTGTGTGTGCGTGTGTGTGAGTGAGTGCGTGCGTGCATGTGCATCTGTTTGAGTAAGAAAAAGCATGTGGGTGCACATTTGTATATGTGAATGATTGAGATATGGTGGAGTGTGAAAGAATTGACGGAGGAGTGGGTGCAGGAAAGACAGACAGCAAACAACATCAAATATCTTGTTTTCAATCGTGGGCTGCCAGACAAAAGAAGAAATAATGAACAGCAGATGAGGCCTACTTACAGGCGTTACTCCTGCGAACAGACTTTGAGGGTTTGTGTAAGAGGAACTAATGACACAGATGAAAAAACAGCCCTCTGTCCTATTAGCTTATAATAATAATAAACTCTGAGACCTTTCACACAGCTGTTTAAAATCCCTTTAGCAAAGGGTGCTAAGTGTAAGTTTGCTATGCATAATGCTAACCCATTAAGTGTCTACAGTTCCCCTGAAACAGTACTATCCCCACCTTGTTTCATAAATAGTGGATTATTTCCAACCAATGCACCTTATTAATGAATTAGCAGTTTAAAATAATAATAAAAAGAACACACATTAGAGGGGATTAACTGATTTCACGCATTAATGCATTCACGCACAGGGACTAACAAACTTGCTCCCACACATGTGTAAACACTTCCCATGCTAAATAACAAAAGAACTAATGACTGTCAGACCAATTCTGCTACCAGCAAAGGCATGTGATAGACACGACTCCTTTAATAGGTCAAAGAGGGGATGTGTTGATAATGTGGGTAAAGTCTAATTAAAATCTAAAAACAATTATAGTGCACCGTCCTCATTTTCATTGTCCTCTGCCAATATAAATGTTGAGGAATCTGCACTTAAGATGCCTCACATTTCATAAAAAGTATTGTCTGCAGCAGCTCATGCCTGTCGCATTCTCAAATAGTTTGCTTATGTCTTTGCGGATATCAAATCCCCCCATCTACTTTGGCCCTGCTTTTATTGTAACCCCATCTGTCACAGAGCGATAGACATCAACAATTCCCCTTTATATATTGCAAAAATGCAGCTGGATTCCTCACATGGCAGGCTTGTTTACTCTCTCATAACACCAGTCTTGTTTCACTGACTTCTTTTATCTAAATCTGAGTGCCTGTGAAGATAGGGGGGCATGGATGAGCAATTTGTTGGCAGGAGAGGAAATGAAGCTTCCTGATTTTTATTGGGATGCTGGTGGAATCACATGACATTACAGGGGATGGCTTGTGGGAAGTAGAAGTGAACTCTGGCCAAATAACACGACATACCGGCTAGGCTATCTGGGTGAGCCTTAAAACGTTCCCTTCTTCAATGTCAAGCAAAGTCTGTTGCATTTAGGGATTGTGAATTTTCAATTGAAGCCAATTATTACAGATTTTAGAAGTGAAGGAAATAAATACACTCATGTATATATACACTGATGTATGCACTGGTTCTGAACTACTAATGTTATTCTTTTTACAAATACCATAATATACTGTATACCCTGGTTATAATGGCTAGCGCCCAAGCCGAATACCGTACTTTAATGTATTTGTTCTATTTGCTCAAATGTGTCGATTTCCTCTTCATGGGACTGAGGCATTAAAGAAAAAAACATTTATGCCATGGCCTCTGCTAAATGCTGCACTTTAAGACACCTTAAGAAACAAATGCAAACAGATTAGAACTAGTCAAACATCTACACACACAAACAATAATATAACACATACTTGCAGTAACAGTTAACAGGGTGTCTGAGGTCAGACAGGCTGTCAAACCAGGTCATATCAAATTATCTTTGAAAACATTATTTACCTAATTTACCAACATTCACTGTTCAATAGTAATACATTACTCAACGTTTGCAATAAAACACTCAATATTCAACATCTGTTAACTGTCACCTGAAAGCCTTAAAAACTATACAATAATAGTTTTTTGGAGTCCTTGACGTCACCATGACCTTAAATTTGAAATTGCTTTTTTCTCGGTGTGGTGACACCAATGACACAGGGCTTTTAATGTGAAATGGTGCTGCTGCAACAAGGCTTGGTGACATGGCCTTGAGTTTGACTGAAATTACACAGAAACAGGTGATTAGAAAAAGGGAAGCTGAGGTTGCAAAGACCTCCTAAAGTAACTTAAAGTTTAGCTTGACAGAAAAAAAAGAGAGGGAAAGTCAAGCAAGTGTAAAAGAGAGATGACCTAAAGCAGGTGGAGGAGGACGAAAGGTAAAACAGGACAATAGAGAGCACAAGATCGGAGAAGGAAAAGGTTATGGAAAAAAGTTGGCGTGAAATATAACATAAAGTACTCATTGTGTTGAGTATCGGTTAAAACATCATGTGGTTGTGGTGTGTACAGACAGGCATCCGGCCAGCAGGTTGTGAAAGACAAATATGCTGACCCAAACCAACAATGTTCCGCAAAAGTTAGGAGTGGTTTCATGTTGACACGCGGAAAAAAAAAAAAAAATCAACGAAAGCCAGAGCTGAAAATTCAAGTTGACTAACTTAGGCATGTTCCTCTTTTTAAACCTCATACAAAACATGTGCTTGTAGCGTCCGGCTGTTTTTCTTTTATAATATAAATTCATCCTACATCCAAATTAGCCACCAAATGTCTAACTCGTACATTTTAGAGACAATGTGTTCATTAATGTATAGTTGAGAGGGAGCAGATATAAGCTTGTAATGCAACAATACAATAATGTAATGTTTTCTGCAAAAAACATGAAAGCATAGTGTCCTGGGGGTTTTTTCTACAAACCCGTCAAAACACTGAACAGATGGTAATCCACAAAATTGTTTTCCTCACAAAAGAGAGCATTGAGAACAATAAAAGTTGGCCAGCACTCTGACGCAACAACTGAACAGGAATACTAAACCCTCCAAACAACACCAAACTACATTACTCTCCCAGTGGTGTGTTGTGATGTTTGTATCAGTGCATCCTCAGTTCTTAAACACAAGCACTTGTTCTCTGAGCAGTCTGCAGCGTAGCCCCTCCCCTGAGCAGGGTCTGAAACCACAATCCCAAACCCACTCTCCCTCTTCATGACCACTTCTGCAGCCCACCATAAATCCTTAACGACAAACTCTATAAACTTCTCTGGGCTTGAATATTTATGGATGCCTGTGGTTCCCTGGAGAGCTGTTCTCTGTCTGGGCCTCAACACACGACAGAAACTCTTCTGGAGCAGCTTTGGCCTGCTACAGCCCCCATGAAGACAAGAGCTTGACAAAAAAAAGACATGGTGTTCTGCTCAGTATGGGTAATAAACAAAAAATCTCCCTGTGGTACAAGAAGAGAAACATATCAAGGTTTATACAAATCAATAACATGTGAATTACCGGACCTCTTCAGCTGTATGCAGCCCAGACTCCCAGGGTAACACTTGCTCAGGTTTCCTCCCTTTAATCAGGCTGAGTTCTTTAATGGAACAGAGAGTTGACAGTCAAATCACCTCGGGCTGTCTAGGTGACTGCCAAATTATCTTTTTATGCAAGATTACTATATTGCAAAAACCCTGCAAGTATCAGTCTAAATTGACACAACAGCTAAAGATGTAAACACAGCTCAGCATTACCTTTAATGTAATTTTAATCTCTGCCAAAGACTTTTGAGTCTCCGGCACAAGAAGAAAAATGGAAGTGACAGGAAAAAAAATAACAGGTCAAGAGGGCACACAAGAGGGTGTATTCTAATGTAACGTCAGTACCTTCTGCAGAACTATTGACATTTTTTAAGTCGAGGTAATTACAAATGCTTCCAACAGTGGAGGAAAAATGCAATCATTTGTATTATTCTCTGTCCAGGGTCTTTTGATTTTCCAGGGTTGTTCTCAGGGACCACAGAGGCCTTCACATAACTTTTAGCACACAAAAGAAACTTTGCCACACCTAATGAAACTCTGACACAACACAGAACCCACAGATTCATTTCATTGTGTTCTACTGTATCATGTGTTTGAAGAGGTGTTAACGTGTAGTATAGTGGAGATATCACAGCCTGTGCTACTGTTTAAGTTCTGCTGTTAAAAACCTCTGACCTTGCTAAAAAAAGCTGAATAGCTTTTATAAGTCTCTTAGCACCCCTTCACAGCAGTAATGTTCCACTTTAGTTTTTTTCTAATAACTTTCACTGTTTCTAATAACAGCTAGTTCCCCATTTTTTTCCTCAGATTCATAAGTAATACATCTTTAAGAAAAAAAACACTGTTCATGGAGGTCTGCCAAAAGTCTGCTGAAAAAAAATAACTTGCAAGTAATTTCCCTCTGGAGTTAGTGGATGCATTACACCAATCTGACTGGGCTGGAAGTGAATGTTTATAAGAGGAGGGTGGAGTATGGGTGTAATGGGAGTGTGTGTGTGTGTGTGTGTGTGTGTGTGTGTGTGTGTGTGTGTGTGTGTGTGTAGGTGTGTGTGTGTGTGTGTGTGTGTGTATGTGTGTGTGTGTGTGTGTGTGTGTGTGTGTGTGCGTGTGTGTGTGTGTGTGTGTGTGTGTGTGTGTGTGTGCGTGTGTGCGTGTGTGTGTGTGTGTGTGTGTGTATGATGTAGCTAGGTTGATAATTTGTTGACATGATTACTATAACAAATCACAAGTGCTGACAATATCAAAATCATGCTGTTTTTCTTACCCTTTACATGATTGAATGTTGACCAACTTATCTAAAAGTGTGTTCATTTTTTTTTTTTTTTTTCAAATTTCCTGTTCACATCTTGTGGTAAGTGCAAAGAGTTCATCAACAGGCAGTTTGTCAGTGTCAGTGGGCAATTATAAAGACGTGCTTCACTAAGCATGTGGTTTCCACTGACAAATTCATCCACAGCCAGAGGCAACCGGCTATTTTTGAAACCTGGCCCAAAGAGACATTAACCTCCAACACTGACATCAAATGTCTGTCTGATTGAGTGTTTCCCTGCAGTCTGGACTGACAGCACAGACGGAAATCATTTCAAGATGGAGTGGTACAATGTTATCACACACGAAGAAAAATATCCTCAGTGAAAAACTACAGTAATATGTTACTAAGTAGGGTTGATCTCAGGAGTCCAGGTTCCAGCCTCAACACTCAAGTCGAGTCAACGACTGATCTTCACAAGATAATGGAAGACAAAGACAAGCAACAAATTCTCATATTTTTCAAACCAATCACCAATAAATATGATTGTTTAATTGACCATTGTAGCCTAAATCTTAATTTGCATACACATTTAGAAAATTCCAATCTAATTCAAGTTTCCCATTAAGCAAAATGCTAAAGGTGAACTGCATTCACATTTTAAATCCAAAGATAGAAATCCCCAAATTACAGCAATGACCGAGGAGGATTCATCCTACAACATAAATTCAGACCATGTTTGAACTGCAACTATCCATATTTACCCAAATTGTACATCACTAGCATTAAAAAGCTGTAACTTTAAACAATAGACAGGTAAACGGAAAATTAGAATAATCTCTCAGTGTTTGTCAAAACAAGTAATAGCAAGATAAATAATTAAAAAAATAAATAAATAAATCAACAGCTCTCTTAAACAGACTCCATGGTTGAACTTGACATTATTATGTAATAATGTGCTCAGTATTAAAAACTGACCCATGATTTGTAAATTCTCCCTCTGGAGTAAATAAAGTTGATTCTTATTAATCAGCAAAGCAAATAGCTGATACAGTTATTAAACAATAAGTTGGTGGAGTAAGGCATAGAAAGCGTTCCTCTGATAGGTTCAGGCACAAGTATGGCAATGACTAAATGCACAAGTAAATTATGTATCAAACACATATTTGACACATTCCTTGTAATTGTATTTTTTATTGTTATGTTTCTTTATAGAGAGAAGCTTTATATCAAGACAAGCAGGCATATAAAAAGAAAGTAACTTACTGATATTAGGAAATGAAGATTGTTATTGCTATATAGTTTTTTTAACAGTGAGCTGAGCCTCTCAAACTTGAGCATTATATTTGCTGAACTAAGATGGTGTAAAATAGAAATTGATTTTTATGATGGTTTGATTAATTTCTAATCTAAAGACCCTAAAACATAAACATCCCTATAGTACAAACACTTATGGCCAACTATAAAGAATAACCTGATACAAGATCTTCTTCTGTTTTTTATTATTAGCCAGTTATTCGTCAGGCTTAAAGATCCATACCTCTGCTGTTCATGATACAACACAGGTGATATGAAGCACAATATATTGAATGCTTTTTCACTAAATAATGACGCAAATAAAGATCTTAAGCTTAGAACAACATGTCTTTTTATTGATATGACACTAACTAAATTGCAGAACTAGTTAACATAGTATAATATTTATCCATGAAGACAAGTTATGAAACCCATACTGTATGTTGATCATATCATGTTTACTCATCCGTTTCTCATATCTGAAGCTTTCATTAACATTCCAACAAACCAAACATGCACCAGTTGCCCATACACATCAATAAACAGACATAACTAGCAGGAGCTCCTTTGAAATACAGCTCAGCCACAATCAACTATTTTCAGCACGATGCTACCAAAGAGATCAAACATCCCAGGAGTTTATTAGCATCCAGAGTATCTCCGCTAACAACCAATGGATAAATAATTTATAGCTTTTACCCACTGCTGCCTCGCCAACAACAAGAATGCAAAACAAGCTGGCTGGCCCCTGCAAGGCTCAGAGAACCATTTACAGTCAAGAGCAAGAATACAGATTTGTTAGAGCTCAGAGAGTATTTTAAGTATTTAATAACATGTCACAGTGAGTACAACACCGAGCATCATCAACACATTTAAAAAAAAATCTTGTCCTGATGGCCATCTCAGGATCTTCCAAGGGCAGCATCATTTCTCAAACAGTGTTAACTTCCATCTTGGTCGACATATGGATGCTTTAATCCGCAAGGCACTGAGCTGACGATTTTTCACAATCATTTCAGCAGATGTTGTGGGACAGGAAGCTGAGGCATTGTCGACTGATTTTATGAACATGACTCCCTCCTTTGCCAAGACTGTTGCAAGCTGTGCTGGTGAATCATCAGTCAACTAAAACCCAAAGCAATGATTATTATGTGACATTTAATTCTGCCAACATGTGATATTATGTTATTCCAAACCACAATTATGGAAATTAAGAGTACAGTACCTGTCAGTGAGCCAGGCATCAAACACTACGCCATAAACAGAAGAAGTGCTGGTTAGTTTTTGAGAAAAAAAAACACTTGGATATTTGACAAAAGAAATAAAAAAACCAGCTCTGGCAGTTTTATATCTCTATTATCTGCTCACACGATCTTTGGTAGCTTCTGCTCAACGACCTTGACCCCTTGACAGTGTCTGTTTACAATGTTAATTCACTTTTTAAATTCTGGATCTATGATCAAATTCTGATAACATACAATACTAGGGCAGAATCTGTAACATGCCAAAGACAAATGTTTTGAAGGAAGTGTGCTTGTCAACTGTTTGGAGGCATTTCATGCTCGATATGTCAACAAGTCATCAGCATCTCAAACTCTGGAGCCAATTTTCAGTTTAACTTACCTAAGAAAGCCGTGTCTCTGTCACACAGTGTGGCATTCAGCTTATTATTCAAGTATAGGTAGGGTATTCATAGAACATCGAAAAGGGAAGGAAAAAGTGACATTAGTGCTGTACAACTTTATCTAATGCAAAACTTAGGGAATTAAACTTTTGTGAATGAATTTAAATTAACCCACCACAATGCAATACATAACCACAGACAATGTTATATGCAACTTAATATAACAGTGTTGAACTCCAGATTATATTTCATTACTGCAAGTGTTTGATAAATCATATTTTCTTCTTCACTGCATTGTTTCTATTTGCAGAACAAGTTATATACTTTATTACATAAAACAATTTACATGCTTTTAGTGTTTGTTATTTAAGCTGCAATATCTGTTTTTCCCACTTGGGGTTAGTCATGAGCTGCCCAAAGTGATACATAAACTCTTCAGTTAATTTAGCCAAGATTTAAGCAAACATTTCCATGCTTGATGTTCACAATGATGTCCTTTACTTCTTGGTCTCCATCAACTCGAAGAGCAAACATCTACAAGAAACAATATGTAACCTTTCCACCTTAATGTAGTTGTTTTAAATTCAATCCAATAGTACAACAACTTTAAGCGGACAGAAGGGCATCTATCCCCTCTCCACAGAACGCCCCACAAGTGCTTTTACATGTGGCGAGAGCTTCATGAAACAAGCTGGCTATGCTAATAAATAATGTTGGGGTTTTCTTATGATAGGGCTGTTGCAATATGATTACTTTGGAGTGCACTAAGGCACACTTAACATAATTCCTCAATAATGTTCCTTTACACCTCACTATGTACCCCATCTAATAGCTAACTTTGGCTTCCTGCTTGTTTCTGCTGTACAGGTACAGCACAGTTTCCTTACTAGTGCTGATTTTGAGGAAAAAGTTTACAGCATTCAAACCAAATCAAAACAGTGAAGCTGAAGGCCGGAAAACCAGAACAACAAGGTAAAGGATGCTGAGATGCTCAATTGTGCTGAAGGGAACTAAGAGTGTGGTGATTTTCTCTGTGGGTTCATAAACCAGTGACCTCTTTCACATAAAGTCATGTGATTTACTGAGAAAACAAATTGTCTCTATAGAATGGTTTAAGTTAATAAGAATAAACAAGTAAAATATGTAATGCACAGATCATTTCAATGTCACAAATGCACCTCAGTAGAGGAATGGAAAATGGAGTTGAGCTAGTATCGTGCTTTTGGTCTTCTGACCACTTTTACACTGCAGGTGTACCTCTCATACCTACAGTACCTGTAGGTATGAGAGAGTAGCCAGAGAGAGAGAGAGAGAGAGAGAGAAAAAAAACAAAAACAATTTAAAAATACAGAACAAAAGCAGCACTACCATGCCGTGTGGTCCTGTAATTGTTGTGTATTTGCAGTGATTATCTGCTTTCCAGCTCTGCAAAAAAGCGTTTAAACACAGAGGTGTAACTTTGACAGTAAAAACACAAATGAGGGAATAAAGAGGCAGAGAAACAATGGAGGTGAATAATGAGAGCCAATCTCATTAAGATCTCAATCACTCAATTAGACTTGAGCAGGAGAAACAAATGGCGAATAAATTCTTTCATCATAACAACCGGTTTAATTGCTCCAAGACGAGCACTGACATCTGGCATGCCCCCTCAAGACTGCTGAGTGTCTGTGTGTGTGTGTGTGTGTGTGCGCTCTATACAGACACACATACACCAACACACACATACAGAGCAAGAGAGATAATTTGGTACGACAACATGTAGGGATTGGAAGGGCAAGGGTTCAACGATGAGTGTGCTTTTACTGAGCCCTGACTGCGTTTATGAGCGTGAAACTGCCCGGGTGCAATGGAGCAGCAGCCTGGTTTATCCATCCGCACTTCACCCACATGGTCAGTGGAGAGTGGATGAATTAATGGGATTGGGGACTGAGATATTTGTTTCTTTTTTCTCGTCTTTTTTGCTTATGAGAGCTCGGTTACCAGAAAGGAAAAGAGGAAAGTGGCTCCTTGAGAAAGAGGAGATGTGGTTCAGTTGACACACAAACATGCGTCCTGAGCTGCCGTGCAAAAAAAAACAAACAACAAAGAAAAACTCAAAAGGGAACACGCACTTTTTTCCCCTTCTGCTTCAGATTCTCAGTACTCAGTTGCAGCACGTCTTGTTATGAGTCTGTCTAACCACTTCCTCATGCTGCTGGCAGAGAGGTCAGGGTTCAGTCAGGTCCTCTGACAGCCAGAACAGGCTGCAATAACAAGAGCTCTCTTTCATTTTCTCTTTTCAGCTGCTACCTTTTTCCTCTCCCCAGAACCCCTCTCCTTTCCTTCCTGTATCCAGAAATTATATTAGAAGTGAATTTTTCATTTCATTTACTTTTCGCAGGTGGCCTAGTTTTGTACATCCGCTATACATGTCAGTGTTTGTGTGACACTTTCTGATTTAATCAAGATCAAATCAGAATCAAAACCAAATCTTAAATGGAAAAATAGAGAGTTTTACATAAAAGTCACAGATTTATAAACAGCAGCCATGCAAAAAAGTTGATATATGCTGCACACAAATGATATGATATATGTTGTGAATAAAAAGTTATAATACTTACAGCAGCATTGTGATTGGTTGGTTGAATTGATGGTTGTTGACATTGGGATCTTGACTTAATCCCAATATAACATTCTCTGCGGGGAGTGGTATTGTTAACTGTTTGTCAGTGAGCTCATTTTGCTGTTTTAGAAAGAGGTCTAGACTGAAACAAGCATTGAACAGATGAGGATATGCTGACCTCTGCTGGTTACAACTGATATTGCAGCTACTAAGACGTAACTTACAAAATATGGCATGCTCACAAAAAAAAACATTAAAACTAAACCTACAGATGTAGGGTAAGACCCTTTGATGCTGCATGGCCAGATGAATCTTTGCATTTTCTCACTTGTATTCATATTTGTTTCTGACGTATCTTTCAGATTTTGGCATTACTTCAATATATTCCTGGGAAATAGTTTTTAAATTCCACTTATTTACTATATGAGACTACATTTGAGTCCAATAAGCCAGAGTAAGGGGTTCGTTTCGGAAAAGTGCGCTGATAATGCTCTCAATAGTTTTTTTTGTTCACATCACAAAAGTCTTACTTTACTTTGTCAGTGTTATTGAATGAAAACATTTTCCACTAACAGGTCCACATGATCAGCCACTCACATGAAAGTACATCACAATCCCAACTATATCTCAAACATGACAGGCTACAAACACATGCATTTTTAGAGATGGCTTTTAAATCTAAGTAATTTAAGTGTCAGGTAGGAAAAAAAGATCCCTGGATGTCTGTAGAGGAGAAGCTTCTTTCAATAACTCTCTAATCCAGATGACAATTTAACTACAAATATTTGTTGGGTAGCCAAGGGACAAAGCAGATGAGAGAAATAAATAACTGCTTTCGACAAATTGAAGTTATTTCATACCCATTTTAAGTCAAACTCATGTTTAGCATTCAGTGACTTTAAAATCAAACCAGTCAGACAGAAACTAAAACAACCAAAGCAGTTGCTCATGGCGAGAAAAGACTGCTGGGTTTTGATGCTGGATGCAGTTTTATTATAAGGTAAGAGATGTTTACATTTGATCTTCCAACAACCAGGAGCCACAATCCCAATGTTTGTGTGCGTGTGTGTCTTGGTGTGCATGTGTGTGTGTGTATTGACAGATCAGAACAATGTGTGTATAATAAAGCCAGGTAAGAGGGACAGGCATGTGGATCCAGAGGTGGACTGTGAGGTGCGTTTGCTCCTTTCTGGTCAGGGTGTTGAATCGAACGGCTTTGACCTCTCAGATCCAGCTCAATATTTGTTGTGCGATGATGTATTAATATTTCTCTTTGGTCTCACCAAGGGCAACATATCATGGCAGGGGAAAGCTCTCTGTGAAGTGAGGCCAAAAAGTGAGATCTGTGAGACATTTGCAAGCACACACACAAACACATCCACACACTTAAGTATGAACACACTCACACACGCACTTCAAATGTAAAATCCCTGATCAGGTGAAAAAAGCACTTTCCATGAGATTTCAAACTAGAAGGATGGAAACCTCCAATCATTGTGAATTTGCATCAAAGACACAAAGCCACCAAATAGGGCTGAGATCATAAAAAAGAAAACTGCTTTGACACACAGACATTTTGATGAGACTCAGTATTTAAAGCCTGAAGTTATGTTTAATGAGAGAAAAAAGAGGCAGCAATTAAATCTGCTTATTTCACAGCAGGGGGTGTACGTGACGAGTATTAAAGGTAACACTTGCAACTAAAGAAAGAGATCACGAACTGGAGCAGACTTGAAGACTTGTTTTTGACACACATGCTTTCAATTGTTGAAGAGAAGTCCAATCAAAACTTGGCTAAAAGACATTTCTTCACTTGAACCTTAACAGCAGATCATCTTAACATTTGTTTGGCAACATTTTTCCCTGAAGAGTTTTTGATTGTGATCCATGCTGACTAAAGATTACCAAATGTGGAAGAAATGAACACAGATGTCTACACTTTACAGCCTGTTTACATCTCATAAAGTCCAAAGAAAAGAGTTTCCTTTTATGTGTCTAATGAGATGGTGTGACAACATGAACTTGTATAACTCATCCAACTCTGAACCACCAGCTCAGTCCTATAAAGTGGATTTTCAGACAGACTGCAACTCTACATGACGATAACTCAGCAACTAAAAAGAACAGCTGAGACTCGGAGTGATTGACCTTTTAACCTCTTAGCTACTGAAGTCCCAGCTGTGTTCAGGAAATGAACCCCTGAACCACTTTATCATCGTCAACCTGCTACAAGCTAAGTCATGTTGGTAAGGAGGAAGCACATAAGGCAACAAGGTCAAAGTTCTGAGCTGGTTTCAGTCTGGTGTCCACTTAATGGAAACAGTGACTGCCACTTGTGTAGCCATTTGGTACAGAAAGGCTTAGCTCAGCAAAGCCTCTCCTAGCTGTTTTTATGATCTCATTTCTATATGATAGAAAAAATGGTTAATATAATGGAAAATTGGCAAGAAACATTTTGTATGGAATTATATTTGAATCCAGTTTATTGGTTTCTCCTTGTTTGGGGTCTCCCTCAATTTTTGATCACAGCATTTGAGGGATCAATGCAATAAATGCGTGTGTATCATTATCTTTCAATGTCCAAAGATTAAAGATAGACCTAAGTAAGATACAACACCATTGTCTTCCTCCATAATATCGGTATAGGCCTCAAAAATCAGGATCTATTTAATGGTTGAATCAGATACCTTTAAAATATTAAAAATGATGCAAATATTTCTTGTTCTGGTTCAGATTTTGGTGCATTGTCTAAAACACAATCCCTTCTGTAGAAAGTCAAAGTCTTCACCTCTAATTTCTATTTCATTTTTCTTAAGCCAGGGTAATATTGAACAGTTACCTCCTTGACATGTAATAAGTCTTTACTGTGGTTCTGTGGCACCCAAAGTGTCAGTGGTTTGTTTCGGCTGAATTGACTTCCCAACCATCATGCCATCACAAGACGCCCCTTTATAAAATTGAGCAGCCCCCTAATATCAACAAAGAATCAATCAGTCCTCCAGACTCCAATCTTTTCACCCAGGCCTCACCATATCAAACAATGTTTCCAACCGCACTAACAAGCTGGAGCTAACACCCTCAGGCCCAATGTCTTTAAGATGATTGAATCAGAGGTGGCCTTCGCCATTTTTCCAAGCCCCAAAAAAACCCAGAAGCCCTATCCTAGTAAACCACATATACTGTCATGTGTTTTGCACCACAAACAGACATAAATGGGGTCCATTTTCCGTTAGAGAGTAAGAAATTTAAGTTAAGAAGTGGTGGGTAGGATGACAGTCAGAGGGGAGAAGGATATGTGGCGGTTTTTGGGGCCCATCTGTTTCTTGCTAAGTCGATGAAGGGAGGAAGAAAAGCTGAGCAGATACTCTAAGCATTAGCGGTTAACCAACTACTAATGAGGGAAAAAGAAAAACATTGAACTCAGATGAAAACGTTTAGCATAAAGAGTAGTGCAATGTCCTGACTGTGTTTCAGGGAAAGATGGCCAACACTCACGTAAGCCTCAAGTGTAATAACCCAAGGGATAAAAAAAAAAAGCAGTCCTGTTTCTAATATATCTGTGTGCATGCTTTAACCCCATCTTCAGACTGTAGGAATCTGTTTTAACGTATGCATCCCATACTGTACATGTACAACCTTTAATACAGCCAATGTCCACCCGCTGTAGCCTTGGCATGTAAAGCTTGATCCTGCTGCCAGGGCTTGAGGCTTGAGGGTTTTCATTCCTCTGATCACCTCTCTTCACTCACAAACTCCCTCTGCCTTCCCCCTCAAAGCTCTGGAATAAATCCTGGGAAATGAGAGGGCCCCCTGCCCCCTTGCTACTCATTCCCAGGTGTGCACATCACAGGTCACCCCAGGATCAGACGGTTACACTTCCATTGTGTTAGAAAAAGGAATAATAAATGACTGCAGATGACGAGTACAGTGGGATGTGAGATGAGGAGCAGGAGGAAGGAAGGTGAGATGTGGGTAAAGAAAAATGATCTAGATGAAAAAAAGAGAGAGAAAAAGAAGTGTTTGGTTTTGGGAGTGTGAGCCATGCTGAAACCATTCAACTCAAATCAGCACCATGTGTCCTCCAGAGCCTTATTATCCCATAAATGAACTTTATTGAGGCAACAAAGTGCTTTGGAGCTCTGCAAAAACATTAAAGAGGCCTCGCCTGTCTCGGCACAGAGCCAAGAGTGGTCCAATGCCTCAGGGGACTAATGAAAAAAGAGGGGCCCCTGGCCTCGTGTTCACCACCCCCCTAGTGCAGAGTCGCTAGCTGGCTGGCCAGCACTGGCTGAGTAATGGTCTATTGGAGGGAGCGAAATAGTTGGCAATTACATCAGGGAGACAAATACAGCACAGACGTCTTGACTGACCTGACCCCTGGAATCAACCAGGAAGAATGACAGACAGGAAGGAAGGAAGGAAGGAAGAAGAAGGACATAACAAAAAAAATATGATACAACAGGACAGCCAGGGCACCAGAGCAAAGACAACTATTCTTGTGCCGTCTTTAATTACCCACACATTTTGGGGTTATATTTCATCACTGATCTATAATATCAAATAGGCCCTGTAATATGGCACACTCTTGTGGATGTTTTTCTTAAAGAGTCCACTTCAACTTTCTACTCATCTATGAATGAGGCTTGTGGCTACATCAGCTATAGCATAACATAACAGATTATACATATGAATTATCAGTGGTCAAGTTGCATTATGGGTATTAGAGCTGCCAGGTTTGTAATAGAAAAAGAATTTCAGAAACACGAAATTGGTCATGAGTTCAATGTTTTTTGGTCATTAAAGTGTGACTAAAGGAGACAAGAGGAGTATGAATTTATCTCACGAGCCATGTAGTCATAACAACTAAATGTCCATATGTCTCTTCAACACAAGAAGAAGGCCTCAGAGTTTGTGAGTTGCTGACAATGTGGAGCAGCTCCTCCAGGAGGTGGCTCACTGTTGTGTGAGATAACAAACATTCGTGACAGCTCTGGGGACTGGAAGCAAAGATGTGGGCGTGTTTCCTGATGTGTATATAACCACCCGCATGCTTCCTCAGCCAGTTTACAACTGCTTACGAGGCATGCAGTGGACGGCCAGGGCTTATTCCAACATAAATAAAGTCTCTGATCCTTCTCAGGATGACGAACTTTATAAAGATGGGATTCTTTGTGGTCAGAAAAGCGGCTGCAATGGTAAACCAAACAGCCGCAAGTGGATGCATGGGACTGATTAGGAGGCTGGAAATGAGATTAAAGAGAGATCTAGCAACAGATTGAATTGTAGTATTTGCCATAATTGCTGAGAACAGCTTATTCAGTGCAGACCACAAAAAAGAGAATCATAAAACTAAGGAAGGAGGAGGAGGAGGAGGAGGCGGAGAGGAAGGACGACTGCCACTTAAAACCAGCAAGCTTTCTCAAAGAAAATCAAACCCAGGACAAGCCTTGCATCAATTAAAGGGCGTGTGTATGTTCTGTTTGTGTGTGTGAACAGAGGATGGGATAAGGGATGGCTTAGCCCACACTCATAAACTTCAAGTTCTGCTTGATGCTTGTAATAATGAGTTTTTTTTGGTAGTATCAGTAATCTTGATTTGATTCAAAGACCAATTCAACCACATTACACTTCTTAAATGGAAAATCCCCTCGGCTCAGAGACTGCATGCCACGACTGTATCTGAAATGAGATAAGTGCAATAGCCGTGACCTCGGTTCTCAGCATCTTGCTTTAAAAGAGCTTTAATGAAAAATAAATCTCATAAGAAAAAGAGTAACAGACAAATCAATAGAGGCACAGACTCAAAGATAAAAGTGAGCGGTGTGTGCCAAAGAGATACTCGCTCTCATTCCTGGGTTGATTGTACTTAAAGTGAAACCACATGAACAGAGCTCAAAACCACGGGGGAAATCACAGTTTGCGGAGCTAAAGCACACATATGTGGTACAACTTAAAGCCCCTAAAACTTCCCTGTTTCACTGTTACATTGCCTTTACAGCTGAACAAAAAACAACTGACAGTTGTTTAGCTCATCTGTCATCAGATTGTACAAAACATGATTACAATCACTTTCAAGTTGATATTGGTGCACTTAAGTTTGTGTAACAGCATATTTTAAAACACAAATAGGGACATCTAAAAAGATATGTTGTTACACTGACCTTTACTAAAACTGGATTGCTCTAATTAAGACAAAATATTCATCACAAAAATGTAGTTTTCTATGTTAGGCACTTTATTGATTTTGTATTAGTGATTCACAAACAAATATCATCGTCAAGAAATAAACAGATTGGTATATTGTTTGTTTATGAAGAGATTTACCTGGATTCAATGTACAGATAAAGTTAGCAGTAGAGGGAAGACAAGAAATGTTCAGAAAGTTAGTTTTCATCCCAAGAAATCTGCATTACAAAACGCAAATAGTAACTAGTAACTTTCTAAACTAGATGTTAGTGAACACAGTTTGGCCAAAATATATTAAAAAAATACTTTGAACTGTGTGTTTTAAAATGTGATGGCAGGAACATAACGACAGGAGTGCCTCGAACACATGTATGTTCACATAAATAAGAGGGGAATTTTTTATTTTTTATTCAATGGCTTCCTATGGTACTCGTTACCCTGACCATGTTCGTGCCGTTCTACTTCCAGACCTGCTGAATATCACACTGTAGTACAGTAATCAAAGTAGTACAAATCTATGAAAAATATAACGGTGTCAAGGCATCGCTCAACAATCACAACACCACTACACTACACCATCAAGAGTCACAAAGAGCTGGCTCAGGGGTACGCAACACTCGTCATTAGGATAAATCTGCATAAATCCGGTTTTATATTTAGTCCAAATTTAGCTGGGGCTTATGCAGTCTTTATAAGATGTTTTGTTCAAATGTAGTGATGAGAAACACCAAATCAAGAACATTCATCTCATTCAGTTTCAAATTTCTTTCATATCTGTAAGATTAATTTCACATTTCTCTTACGCTGAATACATGCAGAAGATATTACAGCTTCCTAAAACAACTGCTGCCCACCCCTGGGCCACACTGATCATTACAATTTCTATCAACTTGGCCTGCCAAGTCTCACCACTAGAGGACACTCTGGTTTCAACAAAAAGGACGACGTGCCACTGCAAACTGTAGGACACAGCAAGAGCCCTCCACTCCACACGCCCCAGGACTCAAATCAAGCACGAAACAAGTCCAGACTTAATGCTCTGTGTGAGCGACATAACTGAGAGCTCTCCAAATCTGTTACAGTGCTATCTACTATGTACCAGAACAGCAAATAGTTCAAGATTTGGATAGTTTCCCCCCTCTTCAGATCTTTGGTATTTGGAGTAATTACAAAATAAGGTGTTCCACGAAATGATCAGCCTCAAAGAAGAATCTGAAGTTTCACAATTGATGTGATAAATATTAAAGGACAGGTTCAAGGCCTTCTATGTCTCTCTTTATACGCCAATGCCAATATATATAATTTTAGAGTCAGGAGTTAGTCAAAGCATGCCGGCAGCTTCGAAGGTAACAGACGTTTTAGTGCAGGACAAAGTTCTTCTTCTGTTGGCAGCTCAGCAAGGACACTGTCTGAGAAACACAAAGAACATTTCCCACAAAAGAGACTGAAACCTTCAAAGACACCTGCTTTGTCTGACTAATTCACACTGATGGAGCAGATTAGAGCTACAGTTAAATGCATTTTGCAAAGAGTCCTTAATGTAGATTCGAATGTGCATCCAGTCTGTTCTAAAACAATGATCACGGTGAACAGGTTCATCTGTCTTTAATCCTCCTGTTCTTCAAACTAGACATGAAAAGCTGCCATCCTTTTACATATTCAGTCTAAGTGATGAGGGACAACATCTTCAGTCCATAATACAATCCACTGCAAAGTTATCTGAAATGTGTTTCCCACAGTGTTACAGTCGGTTTAATATATAATTCACTCTTTAACTGTTCTGTTCCTGCAGCTCAACAAGGAGGCACTGTCTGAAGAAATACAAATAAAGTAGGAACTATACATCAAAACTGAAGAAGTAATCGTTTTGTTTTTTACTTACTATTATAACATCAGAAAGGCTTATTAAAACCATTTGCATATGTAAGAGCTGGGAGGGAACACCAATCACTTATACAAAGAGGATTTTTTTTATTGCCTGGGAATTACAGAAAGAAAAAAAAAATCCCTGTTCATACTCTACTAGTGTATAAAGACAGACTTGAACATTTACATAATGTGAACCTGTTCTTCAAATTCTAGCACATGTTCTTGCACTTTAAGAGAATTGGCTATTGTATGAGAGCTGACTGTCAGGTGGGAATGTGAAACTTGGTCTCCATCCTTCTCTCCATTTTAGTTTCCAGTTTAGAATGAAAGATGAAACTAATCCCTGAAACAGACTAAATTCATTGGATCATGTCAGTGAGTATAAGGGGGGGGTTTAGATGCATACAAATCATTTCTCCCATGAAGATTATTAAATCTGAAAATGTCTTTCATATAAATCCGTTTAATTTACGTGCATCTATGTGAAGACTGGACTGTGTGATTATTATCTACAGGTAATCACTTTCAACTTTCAGTCAAGATTTGGAATCAGGGAAGCAAAGTGGTGGCCACTCTACATTAAAGGAGATGAATTTCAGAGCAGCCTGATGAGAAATTTACTGAGGCACCAATACACACGCACGCACGCACACACGCACACACACACACACACACACTGGACACCCATGGGGGCCACAGCAGAGACACTGTGCAGTAGAAGAAGTGACGGGTTGGAGTCAGCAGGTAGCATTTTGTTTTGTTGGGCGAAAGCTTTAACAGACAAACTCCTGTCTCATGCGGATGATCTGCAGTAAGGCGGCCTGCACGTCCTCGTCCATATGACCCTATGAGAGAAGAATAAAGCTCAGTCACTGTGTTGGTTATATACATTTAACTTATGATGTCATGCAGCTGTTGATACTTCAGTGAGTCAATTATAAAGCTGAAGAGAGACTTTAAGAACAAGTTAAATTGTTAAAAATAGAGAAGTGATACTTGGATCTGTCAAGGTTTGACACAGGGATTGTTCACAATCAGTTTCAACAAAATGTTATTTTTATACTAAAGTCAGCTTTAAGCTGAAGCTTAATAATAATAAAAAAAAACTTTATGAAGAAAAAAACTTCTGGGAGGAATCAGACAGACTTTCCTTGTCCAACGTGTTAAGTTCAGGAAGGTCAGACCAATCAGTGTTTTGAGTGAGGTTTAAAGGATGATCTTACCTGTGCCGCACTGAGAAGATGAGTTCGATAAATTGAAACCACCTCCCTGTGTTGCCTCTCAGCATCCTTTATGAGCAGAAGACACGCACATTATTAGTCCTCTAGTCTATGCCATTGTGTGTCTTGAGTCGTGATGTGTGCAGATGAGTTTCAGCTGGATGGAGACTCAGATTTTTTCTTCCACCATGTTAGGGAGAACATCAAACAGTGAAGAGTCACTGCTCACATCAGTTACTTCATGTTGTTCTTATGTCTTACTGTATGAACTAACCAATGTGTTAGTCATCCATTATACAGGTGATGCTGGCTGTCGAGCCCACTCACAGAAAAACAATGACTGCATTGAATTATGTAAAACAGACTATTTGTACATTTGTATAATCTCCTGTATTAAGTATTTGACAGTGTTAAAGTGTTTACTCACAGCCAGCTGTTGCTGTAGACTCTTGATCTGGGCTTGGAGTGTGTCCATGTGCTGCGTCTGTCTCTTGTTGGGCACGTTGCTTGTGTACGCCAGCTGTGACAGACCATTCAGTGCCTGCTTCAATCGCTCAACATCTGTCAGCAGCTCCGTGATCTGACGTAGAGACATCCAAACATGCAAAGTATTCATTTACATACATTTTTCCAAAAACATTTTTAAACCCAGAAATAGAAAACAAAGTGTCTTTAAACATCTACATGTGTTATTCCTTAAAGGTCCCATATTCTGTTTTTTCTGGTTTTAGATGCTCTTTAGTATGTTTTCCAGGTGTCTTGTGAATGTTTAGGCACATCTATTTGCAAAAATTCAAAGTCCGTGGAAACGTGGCTTCTACGACCTCCTCCTGTTAGCAGTAGCAATAGCTACATGTCACACTTGGTCCCTAGCCCCCCTCGTTTGTGACATCACAAACCCATGATGTCACTGATTCAAGCCCATTGGCTCGTTGTAGCAAGCACAAGCTCCCCTCGGACTGATTGTAGCATTCCCAAAATGGTAAAAGGGGCGGGACATATTCGAAAACAGAGCCGAACGACTGACCAATTACGAGAGAGCAGATTGGCCGACCAATCAGATCAGACTTAGCAACCATGGGGACCCTTTCTTTTTCTTTTTTCCCTTTGTGGTGGATTCTGAGTGTTAGAAATACAGGCAGATGACAGAGCCTGCATGGAGCAGCAGTACATGAGAACAGACACTTTTCTTTTGAACATTAGCGATTGTGAACGTACTTTAGTAGACATGAAATAGATAGACATTTGAACAAGATAGATAGGGCAAAATATGGGACCTTTTATGGGTTGGAGTAGACTGGAGATTAACATGCATGTTCCCTCTCACAGATGTAGTTTAAGTAACATAACAATGACAAGTTCTATCAGCATCTATTAAAAATAGAATTTTGATATCATGTTCATTATACCTTCTTGTCTTTCGATTCAGTCTGCTGAGCTGATGTTTGGATTCTCTTCTGGAGATCACAGATGGTGTTGAGAGACTGATCATATCTCTCTTTCAGCTCTCTGACTTCTCTCTCAATGGCGTGTCCCTTCTCCTGGACGGCCTCCATCTCGGTCCTGGTTCTGGTCTCACCCTCCTTTGCTCGCGTGGCTCCTTGTTGGGCTTCCTCACACTCCTCCGCTAAGCTCAGCAGCTTGTTGCTCAGGTTGGCAGCCTCCTCCTCCAGCTGCTGCTTCTCCTTCTTAAGCTGGTTCATTTGGTCTTCTGGGAAGTGAATCTCCTCAAGAGCCTGTGTGGCTTGAAGGAGCTCAGATTGCAGAGCAGATATGTCTTCGGCTCTCTGGGCATTGTTCTCCTCCTCTTCACGTAGAGCGAGCCGAAGATTAGCAACCTCAGCCTCCAGGGCTTCATTGGCCTTTGTGTGTTTGAGCAGTAAAGACGCCTGATCCCCGCGGCGTTCTTGCAGCTCTTTCTGTAAGGAACAAACCCTCTGCGCCTCCTCCAGCTGAGCCTCTCTTGCTTTCTTGCAGTCAGCCTGTGCTTGCTGCATGGCATCGTTGAGAGCTTTCAGCTCCGTGTCATATGTTGCAATCCGAGTCAACTCTGATTTCAGGCGCTCCTGGAGGTTCTGGAGCTGTGTGTTGCAGTGGACATTCTGCTCCTGGAGATCAGCTTTCTGCTGTGTTAGTTCCTTGTGCTCCAGCTCTAGCTTGACCAACTTCTTGGTCAATTCCTCAAATTTACCTTTGAACTCTCCCTCCACGTCTTTGTGCTTCTCACTGGTGACTATTGCAGTGTCCAGTCTCTGTTGAACAGATTCCATCTTAACTTTTAGTTTCTCATTCTCCTGTTTTATGCTCTCCCTAGCCGACCTTTCTTTGTTATATTTCTCTTCTATTTCCAACAACTTTACGGTCAACTCCTTCACCTGGGTGCTGTAGGAGTTTTCTTTCTCCTCTGCTGCTGTCAGTGGAATAAACTTAGACTGAATAGCTTCCTGTATGGTATCAAGTTCTTTTTTCTGCGCCCCCAGCTCTTGGGTAAGTTTGATGTTTTCCTCCTGAGCTGACACATACATCCTCGATGCTTCATTTGCTCTATTCTCTGCCTCCACCACAGCAGCATTCAACTTATCTAGGACACATTTATGGTCCTTCATACTTAAACATTCTGTTTTCATCTCCAACTGGACTTTTTCCAACTCTTCTTTCAACGTATCATTTCTTTCTTTCACATTCTTCAGTTCTTCACCACTTTCTCTTCCCCTGGTCTCCAACTTCAACATCTCAGCTTTAACACTCTCTAAGGTGGAGCTTAACTCCATCTTCACCTGCTCATGCTGCTGTCTGGGAACATACTCGCCCTCCAAGCTCTCTTTCAGAGTCTGGCTCTGTGTGCTCAGTTGTACACATTCTTGATCTCTGTCGTCACATCTCTTCTGCAAAAGTTCAAGTTTCTTCATCAGTTCTGCATTTTGAGATCTCAGATCATCCATCTCGGTCTGCTTTCCTTCACAAGCGCTGTTGAAGCTGTTGATATTCTCCTGCAGCGAGGCCCTCTCTGTCTGAAGCAGCTGGACTTGTGCCTCTGCTTTTCCGTAGCGTTCACTGGCCTCCACCAGTTTGTCCTCCAGGTCCTCCAAAGCCGTCACCATGTTCCTCCGAGCTTCATCGTGATCTTTAATGGGTATGAGGTCGAGCCCGATCCTGCTGTTCAACTCATCCAGCTGCTCTCGTAAGACATCTCTTTCCTCTTCACTCTCCTCCACCTCCTGAATCAGAGCCTGACTTTTTGCAGTCAAATCCACCAGTTTTCTTTTCAGTGTTGCATTTTGCTCCTCCAGAGCTCCCAGCATGCTCTGCTGCTCCTCAGACGCCGCCCCGTGCGATGATGGACCATCCAACTTTTGATTGAGCTCAGCCACCTCCTCCAGCACGCGATCGTAGTCTTCCCTCAGCTCAGCGATCTGCCGTTCTTTTTCATCGACCGCGTTGGTCAGTAGGTTTTTCATGTTGTCAAACTTCTCAGCTGGAACCATGTTACCATGTTTAGTCTCGGCCTCCTTCAGCTGGACTTCCATCTCTAAAAGGGTTTCAGCTAGTTCATCTCTTTCTGCAGTCAGAGCTCCCAGGTCTTGGTTCAGCCTCTCTGCCTCGGCTGCTAGCTGGCTCTCACTGCTCTTGTACTCCTCTAAGGCCTTCTCACTCTGTTTGAGGCGGTTACGAACACGGCCCACTTCTGCTGAAGCACCTTCATACTTGGCTTTGATATCTTGCAGCTGGGCACGTAGTTCCTCAGTCGGCTGGCCCCCCAAATGTTCCTTAACAGCGACTACATGGGCTTGGAGCTGCTTGACCTTACACTCAGAATCCAGCATCCTCTTCTGGACATCCCCCAAGGCGTCCTCGAGCTCTTGCACCTGCTGGTCGGCCTGCTTCTGGATGGTGTCTCGGCTTTGAGCCAGCTCCTGACATTCTCGGGTTTTACGGTTCAAGGCAGACTGAAGCCGTGCCGTCTCTTCGTCTGCTGCCTGTTGTCTTCTCTTAACCGCATCGAGCTCATTTCGGAGTGCGTCCATTTCACCAGAGAGGTCCCAGGCCACAGCAGTGGGACTCCTCTCTGGAGGTCGGGATATTGAACGCACCATTGCAGCATTCTGAGGAGGCTGCAGAGAAAAAAAGAAAAACGCAATAATTGAAATGCTCACTGAATATCGCACCAAAAGAGTCACAACAGACTGAATATGTTGGCGTTCTCAACATTGTTTATCTAGGACAAGCAAGAAATCCGACCAGGTTCTGAATACTTTTAGCACTTTTTTTTTTTCCAACTGAAGAAAAAATCTTTTGAAACTTATTACATTCACATATTTGTAATGTGAGACTTTTTTCCCTGACTAGAAACATACCTGATCAGAATCCAGGCTGTGAGCTTGTTTGATGAAAGAGTTCTCTTTACCTGCAAGAAAACATCAGCAGTTAGAGATAACTTTGCTGATGACAGTGATAAAAGCATCTCATTTTTCACTCATCATTTCAAAGATCAATGGAAGATTACCTTTGATAACAGACTGCCCGGAGTAATCCCCCTGTGAACACACATATACATTATAAAGGATTGAACGAAGACATTCTATTCTAAACTTTAATTAAATTCAATGTTAGTACTTTAACATATAAAACGACATAAAATGAGGTGCAGTAATAGGTGCTTCAAGAATGCTCCTCCCATGAATGCCAGTCTAGGCTCTCTGTAAAGCGCATATGAACCAGGTTCCCTTAAACTGAACATTTAGTACACATGATGTCATGCTGGACTGTCAAGCCCCATCTCCACCTAGCATTTTATATAAGTGCCATCGTCCTTTTTGCATTGTTTTTAATGAGTAGAAAGCATGAGCAGCAGAAAGCGGTCGCCTGAAGCGTTCCTCTGAGTGCTATGCCTTCTTTGTGTGGCCGCTTTGACAGCTCAAACTGAGAATCTTTCCACTTTTCAGAAAGGCACTGTTGACATCACCAGTGCACTTTTCCAAATGTATACGTATAGTTTTCCACCAACAGATTGTTTCTTGTAGCCACATCCTCTTTGCTCCGTCTTTGATCAGGTACAAAACGACCTAAAAATGTAAAACTTGTAGTAAAAAGTGACGGAGTAGTGTTGGTAATACAGCAGTCTTTGTCAACAGACTGTCCCTGACAGGAGGGACATGTCGCTTTTCTTCTCAGCTAATAAATGCTTCACGGAAACAGACAGCTCTTTTCTGCCTGGTGGACACGGGGCCTGAATTGTATTAGTTGCTCCAAACTAAGTTCTACACCACTGTACTGTAATGAAGAACTCATTACTTTAAATAAAAAGCCTGAATTTTTTGGACAACAAAATATTGAACACAGCTTCAGAGGCACTTGAACATATAAATAAAAATAAAAATGTAAAATATTTATACTAAGTCTGAATAGGAATAAAGAAATCCGAAATCCATTGATTTCCCTGAGGTAAAGCCTCTAAGCACATCTCTGATAAGACTTAAATGACTGACCAAAGTGCTCCGGAGCTGGACCTTGACAGTCTCCAAGCCTCGAGCCCCTTCCTCTCTTTCTTTGGCACTGAGTAACACTTTCAACTGCTCCCTCTGAGTCATCATACAAAAGAGAAAAAGGCATAGGTCAAGTCAAGTCCTGAGTATCCAGGCACTTTCAGTGGCTTAATGATAGCACTTACAGTAAGTGCTATACTGACTTGTGTTTTCTAACTTAATTTCTATCATCTAGCAAAGTGATTAAAACACTTTAATTGTATGGGGCGGCAGTAGATCAGTCCGGGACTTCCTCATGAGCACTGCCGAGGTGCCCCTGAGCAAGGCACCGAACCCCTATCAGCTCAGGGAGCACTTCCAGTGGGGGCCGCCACATTCTGATATTGCTCCATTAATGCATGTGCCCAGGTCCTGCTTGTGCATGTGTGTGACTCAGGCCTGTCTGTGTGTGAGACATCAAACATCAAACTAAACATGCAGATGACCAAGTTGCATTTCCTGAAAATTAAAATCTGAAATTTGGTACATTTTCTTTAATGTTTTTTTTTCTTTTACATGTTTACAAGGAGGTCTTGACCATGATTCCTGAATTTGGGAACCTGGTAGGATGTCATCTGCTGCTGATTCGTCATAGCTGATGACATTTTAGGCTGTGCAGCTTTTATTTTCCATCCATGTGCTTGGAAACAACAACAAATGAAAATGACATTGGAACAAACCTGTGAGGATGCTGCTTGGTTGCTAAGGTTTCAGAGGTCATAAAACTACACTCATGCTTTATACTGCTGCAATATAATATGCATCTAATGTAAGAATCTGAGGAACAGCTGTTAGACCTTTTTGAAAGAGGAGCACAATCAAGAAGCAGAAATGTTGGTTTCCTACCTCTTTCTGAGCGTCTTCCACAGTAATCTTCTCCTGCAGATGAAAAGAAAGATAATATACAATCCATTGATAGAGTAATAAACTAATGACCAAAAGCCACTTAATGTCATTCAATGAAATGTCTTTTCCCCCTGCAGTGAATAGATCATGGATTCGGTGAGAAAATGATTTTTTTTTTTTTTTTTACATTAACTTAATGTAGCCTTTTAAAGTTAATCATCAATGTGTTTGTGAGCACTTTATTAAAAGGCAGCTCTACGTCCTCGAAAAGGCTTTGCTGTTCTTATGTAAATGAAGTGCATGGCTATGAGATATAAAGCCAAGAGAGAGGTACTCAGCTCCACTCTTATAAATCATGTGTCACTCAAAGCTCTTAGAGGACAATCAGAACTGCCCACCAACCAACAGAAATCCATGTGCACTGACAAAATTGAGCCTTTAAAGGACAAACATGGCCAGAGGTTTTTTTTGTTTTTTTTTAGCTTATTTCATTGTTTTATGGACCTCAGTTGCTCTTGTTCTCTTCCTGTTTTGTTTACCTGTGTGAGCTGTTGTTGCAGCATGTTGACCTTATCTAATAGGACTCTCTGCTCCTGGTGGTACTTTCTGAGACTCTCCTGCATGGTCTCGTTCTGCCTCTCCAAGTCCTGAAAAAAGGCCGCCCCCCAAAAAAACCATTCATGCATACAGTAAAACCATGAAAATAGGCAAGTAGATAATGTAGTCACTGAATTGCTAAAACAACTATTGTTCATCAGTACTCTAGGATTTGGACATTGTCATTATTCATTTTCACTCTGAATTAAAGCAAATTTGTTTTTCAGATAAGCTGCTGAAAAAAGTATTAAAGAAAATAAGTGAATGGGTGTTATATTGGACAAGGGAGGCTGAAGTTATACAGCACTTACATGTATGATCTGATCCCTTCTATGAGCCTCAGCAGCGTCTGATCTCTCCACTGAATGCTGCAGATAAAACAGGATCCTTTTAACAACCTTGCTTTGAAGCTAGAACAAAACCATTTTCTATCTCGAAGTACTGAACACCTCTCCCTTTGAATCACTAGATGGCAGTCATGTAATCTGAGCACCAGGGAAAAATCAGTTTCAGAAATATAATAAGGCTGTACTCAACAACAGCAAGTCCAAGGAAAAATGAGTGAAATAAATAGAACATTGGAAAAATTGCAGAATCTTAAACGGAGACTTAAAACACACGCTTATAAAAGTATGAGCCTTTAAATGTCAGACAGGAAGCATTGTCACTTAACAATTTCATCAAAGGCTTTGTGGTTTTATCTTGAAGTTTGCCATGACTACATAACAATGAGTGGATAAGACAAGACCAATTTTCCCATCATGCTGTTTATACACATCAGGGCCCTCGCACACATGATGTAAAGCGACTGAGAACCTGAATGCTGCAGGATTACCTGTCGCTTCCACTGCTCCTTCTTTGCTGCTTCTTTATCTGTAATAAGGAAAGAAGCGAGTTCAGATTTTGCCGTCCTCGTACATTGTGTTATCAAGATTCAACACAAACATTTATACATGTACACAGCAGCATTATTTAAGAATGTGATTCAGTAAAGGAGTGTAAAAAAAAAAAACAACCAAAGTGAAAATGTATACAAGAAAAACAAAATCAGAAGATAAGTATGTCAAGACCATGGCTTTAGAGGATAGCTGTCTCTTATTGTAGGATCAGTTGTACAGGATAAAGTGAGCGTGTTTATGATGCATGTGTTGATGTTTTCTTCTTCTGACCTCTTGTCACTTTGTCGAGATAACTTTTGACCAACACAGCCAGCTCCTGGTTCTTACTGAGGCGAGCGTAGTGAAAGGCATCATGGCCCAAACCGTCGACTGCCTTCACATCAATGCCGTTCTTCAGCAACACCTCGACCGCATCCTTACAGCCAAATTCACAGCCCAGGATCAGCGCCGTTCTGAGGGTCAACGGAGAATTAATGCACTGAGCAAGAACGAGATCACTGATGAGCTCTGAAAACACTGTGCCTTTAAATATCAGACTCCAACTTCAAAATGTTTGTTTGACTTGTGTGTCATCACATCCGGTATTTATTACATTTTAAAGAAGGATTTTGCTTTGTGTGATGTTATACATTATTGTTTTTAAAGTTACATTAGATTTATAGTGGAAAGGTAAGACGTTCCCTGACAGTCTTTTATATTTGTTGGAATAGAGTTAATTCATTTTTACAGTGTAAAGAATGCATTTTCTTTTAATCTTAAATACCATTTAGTGCATAAAAGACAGAAACTCAGTCTAACACGTTATATTTATATTTCTGTATGAAATAAACCTCTTATTAGCGTTGCAAATATCAGTTTGATCCAAAACAATGTTTGGTTAAAAGGCTGGAGAGTAAATGCATGATAAATGTGTTTATCTGACAAGATCACAGACTTTACAGAATATTCTGTGAATTTATTTTAATATCAAGAAGACTCTGTAAAGTCACTTTCATGAAAAACATTGCAATAAGCTAGACTTGTTTAGATCATCAACAAGAGCCATCACCCACCTCCTTTAGTAAGTTACATACATTTAGCGTGAGTAAAGTGCACAGTTGCCAGCCCTACCAGACAAACACCACATGGGTTGATGTATCTTACTTGTTTTGTTTGTCCCTCGTGGTGATGTCAGCTCCTCGCTCCAGCAGCAGCTGACAGATGCGTGGATGACACATCTGGGTTGCAAGAACCAGAGGTGTCCTTCCATCCTGGAGAAGAAAAAAATACATACAGATTAACAAAAGCACACAGTTACATCCATCCACATACACACAGTTATAGCAGTATTTTATATAACCTCCTCTACAGTACAATTATTATCGCAGCTTATAGCAAAAAAAAAAAAAGCCTTAGAGTAATCAGGTGAATAGCTTTTAGTGCTGCTCAAACTAATCATACATAAGAAGGGGCCATACAGAACAATTTTCTTTTCTACAATAAGTAAGGATGAGGAAAAAAAACTTGAAAATGAAAGTAGTAGAATATGAATTCATACAAAATCACTGGCATTCACAGACGCCCCGCTGTCACAGAGAAGTTTCACGCTGGAGGAGCAGCCGGCCATGACTGTGGAGGGACAAAAAGGGTAGAACTGCAATCATCATGATGTGGCATACATTATCCATAATCTAAAATCTTTTCTAATGTAATGACAAACACATAGAACAGGTCCATGGTATACAAGGGCTTTCTTGAATATAAAGGAAAAAAAAGAGCACAGAGGAGGGTAGAATAATAAGTAAATGAAGCTAAGGTTGAATTTAGAGTAGAGTCAGGACTACTGCGGCACAGAAGAGTCATGTCTTACCAGCATCATGTAGAGCGGTTCTTCCTTGTAGGTCCACATTCCCAACTGGACAGTTGTGCTGTAAAATATCACACGCACAGGTTGGGAAGACAGATTCAAGTGCAGCTCATTATTTTACTAGAAGTGAAATATCCTGATCCCTTTAGAATACATGTATTTCATATATTGTGTTGTAAGAGTCACCACTGAGAGAGTTGATCTAACTAGCATATCATAAATGTACAGTGCCATTATTCATGGCTCTATAGGGCTTTTTGTATTACTGCAATTCTAGTTCATAACAGGGCTCGGACATATGATGCTGTTGAGTCACTTCCTTCTGGTGTTTTACTCTCTGACATTACTGCCCATGTAGCTGAGCGATAAGGTCAAATAGGAACAATTTTTAAAGAGGAAAATGAAGTTAGTTTGATTTAACTGAGTGTTTGAGCCTGTATGTTCACCTTATCAAAGGCAAAATAGGTAAACAAATCTAGGTGAACAGATCAATAACACTCACGTCGACTCAATCTAATTGGAAAAGAAGTATTGGACATTTTACAAAAACAATGAATTTCAAAATAAATCCTGCTTTTCTTGCCTGAAATGTACTGTCAGCAAGCATTTAGAGTTATAATTTAACTGCAACAAAAAGGGGGTCTTGAAAGCATTTATGTCCACTGGTTGATAGTAGAATTTGAGCTGCACATGAAGGTAGGTCATATTAGGCCAAGTGGCGCCGCGCTGATATGTTGGTGACATCTTCACACAGTCAGTCAGCTGGTTCAACCTGGGTGGTGATGAGGGCCTGCTATGGAAGCCTTGAGGACTCAATGCTAACAGGGGCTTGGTGTTGCTGGGTAAGCTTGCCAGTGAGTCCCCCCCCCCACCCCCCCCCCCCCCCCCCACCCCCCAAACTCTCTCTAGCAACAAGGGCCAAAAATAAGCAACACACTCAAATGACAAAGCGGAGACGGGGGAGGGGTAAAAAGAGTGGCAACAGGAGCTGACTTGGTGCCTGGAGGAGGGATATCTTATACCTGACTGAGGGGGGGATAGTGGAGGTTGTAGGGGAGGGGTCCAGCTGCTATGTCTGGTGTGATGACGGCACCCAGAATGGACGGCAAGTTTGCAGGAGGGAAGGCTTGTCAACACAGCTGACAGCCCTCCTGCCAAAAGCTGCGACCCCTGTTAGATCACTGTAATGCTACGGATGGGAGTGGGGGGGGGGCTTACACGCTGTGAGACCACAATATTGCAGAGATAGCTGTCTCATTGTAAACACATAAATCCTCCAGTAGGTCATGGTGACTCAACATGGGGCCGACTGCTGACCAATAAGAAGTGGGCTCAGCTGCCAGAGCTGCTTGGCAATAATTATTAGGGGAGCTGAAAAGGAAACTGCTCTGACTTGAAGTTGACAAGGAAGTGACTCTGTGAGTCACGTGTACAGCAGTATGAGGAATATAATATAATACAGCCAGCAGGAGCAACAACATCAAACACTCCTAACCTATAGCAATGAGCACAATATGAAAAGTTATCTTGTGATCTGCGACAGTTAGCATCATGTAGTGTGAAAGGAACACAGGGTGGGGAACTGTGGTCTTTTACCTGCAAGAGTTTTTGAACACACAGCGAATGTCCATTTCTGCAAGCCAGATGGAGAGCATTTTTACCTGAAGGGATAAACACAGCAATTGTAAAGAGCCGAGAATTTGAATTTCTGTATTTTCAAAGCTGAAAAATACATTTGATTTTCTGAACACGTTCCAAACATAGACAGTGTACCTGTGGCGTGTTATCTGTTCAATAGCTTATTTAGTAGACTCACTTTCGCCCCACACAGACGCACACCTGTGGTCATGCTGCACACAGCTTTCCCCCGCCTCGCTATCTGCTCCTTATACAAAACATCTTCTATTTCTCAACTCAATTGAAACAGAGAACTTTTTTACTTCAGCTTTGAGACAAAAACTTGTGAGAGAAATGTGCAGTGTGCTTTACCTTTCAGGAGGATAAAAGCTATTCATAAACTCTTCATAGAAAGTTTGTCCTCTTGAGACTGCTTTTCAAGGCATAATGTTTAAGTCCCTGTGATGTTTTGCCTTCAATCTGAATGTAGAGGAGGCGTAATGGGAGGATAAGTGATCTCCCCTCTGTACCTTCTTTGGAGGCAGTAACAGAGGTATTATGGGGCGAGACAGATCAGCCAGCCAGAGGGGGCGCAGCACTGCATGTTTGCACATGTCTGACTCATAGACTGTGTCTATGTGGAGCACCCGCTGTGCTTCCACAATGCTGAAACGTAACGCGAATCCACAGAGTGGTACATCAATAGTACGCCGGTGCAGAATCAATATGAATGTACAAAAAGGTAATGATGGCTGAGATTAGTTACGCCACTTCTGCACATTTTTTTAATTATTTCATTTTCTTGCGAGTTTTTTTTTTTAAATTACCGGAACACAAATGTTCTCCACACACAGATGCACACTTCTGGTGTCATGCAGCACACAGCATGTTGCTGTTGAATTATTTTATTTCATACAGTGAGAGGTTTTAAATGTATCCAGACTATTAATGACAATAGCTGCAGTAGACGTCTTCCATTTAACCTAAACTCACCAGTGGCGTCAGTTGCAGTGATGTCAACATTGTGTCCCAGGATGATATTGAGACATTCCAGGTGTCCTCGTGTTGCAGCCAAATGAAAGCTGAAAAATATGAAAGATACATAGAAAATGTAAGGAGAGAAACAGACAAGGACATGAGATTAAAGGACTGAACAGTATTCAGTACAGAAGAGAGGAGCTGCAAAAGTGATAGGGTGTAAAGAAAGAGAAGGAAAGGGTTAGACTTAAAGAACTACTGTGCGTGTGGTGTTTCCATGGCAAACAAACTGATGTTTCTCTTTGTACCAACATCGCATTTGGATATTTATCTACTGGTTAAAAAACCTGAGTTTGCACAACAACTCTGTCCTTTATTATTTTCCATTTCTTTCTTTCTTGTGTGGATGTGAAGATCTGGCGATGTGGTTTATGGCGACATGGATAACTAACATATAAACTGATAATTATTATTGTTTGGTTTTTTTTTTGGCAATGCCAACATTTCAAGAACAACACTTTTCCTTGTTATCTACTGACTCTATTAAGCACTTTCCCACTACACGCTTGCCAACAAGTCTTTAATCATCACTTCTGACTGGAAACATTCCTGCTCCCCTTCTCTGATTTAACCCACAGTAGCTCTGCCGCCGCTGGCTGTCATAGACTGCAAAGCACTTGTGTGTAAACCAATCTCTGGCTGTCACCCATCAAGCTGCTTGGACCCGTTTATACACTAACCCTGAGGTATCTGCCAAGGAGACAGCGAGGCTGTCACCTCAACACTGGCGTGGGTATTAAAAGCCGTGTTGATGGCCAGGAGTTGCTGGTTCTCGGGGAAGCAGAGGAGGGTCCTGACCTCTCGGGGCAAACGGGAGACAGGAAGCAGACCGGTGCTATCCAAATGAGGGGGACATAAGAGATGCGACTCGACAAGTTCATGAGCCAAAATCCTTTCCAAAGGGTGACTGAAGGAATGCTTCTGAACAGAGTCAAAAATATATACATGCAAACTTGAACTGGGGTGGTGGATTTCCCCACTGGCTTTAAGACAGCGACTTCACTAGAAAGACTGGAAACCGTGTCTGAATATCCACATTAAGACTTTTTGCAGCAATGAGAAAAACACGTTACATTTAAATAGACTTAACTCCAATACAATAGTCTTCTATAAAGTTAAGTGACTTCGGCCAACCCAGCTAGCCCTGCCTTAAAAAACAAGAAAAACAAGAGAACAGAAAAAGGATCGTCATTAAGTGGTTCGAGGTGGATTTTGGCGGATGAATGGATTCGGCTTCAAGGGAGAATATTCACTGACGAAATTTCATCTTCACACATGCTCCTTGGGCCAATTTCAGGTTGACAGCCTACAGAATAGGGTCGCTATTTTTAGAGGGAGGACAGCGAAGAGTACACCCCAGAGTAAATGGTGGTGGCTATGCTATACCTATTCAATAGTGTGCGTCTCTAGAGACACAACAGTCAAAGTATTGTGGCTGCGGTAGTTAATGTTTTCTTTGATTATTTCTACAATCTTGGGCAAATGAATCAAATCTATTTTAGTCAATATAATACAAATGTACTGGTAGTGTTCGGGAAAAAAAAAAAAGTCAAGTCATGCAAATTGGATTCAGCCCCAGTATTCATTAGAGCTGTTTTGATACGACACCAATTTCTTCATCAGACTCTGATTATGCTTAAAATGCGATGCTAGCCATCAGCGTTTTTCCAACACAGAGATGTCCAGTACCAGCTGACACTTAAGAACATTATCATTAAGGAGAATGTTTTATTGGAACATCTCTAATGTTAAAAACACTTTTTTTCTGTTTAGGATTGACTTGACAATATCTGCAGTCTGTTCCAAAAATATAATTAGACAGGGCTCCACCTCATGTGAAACTGTAGCTTGCTATTGTTATCTTTGAAAGTCACTTGAGCAGAAAATTCATTACTGCTAATCCTGACAAACAATGTGCCAGATGAAGTCAGTGCCAGTATCGTGCTGCAGTGAGCAACAGCCTTGAATAGTGGTCTGCTGTCATGTGGACTTCTGCTGCTAAGCCCTCGTCAGCAAACTATCACTACTGCACAGAATGAGCAGGTGTGACGGGTAGGCTTACCTCACTTGGGTCAGGCTAATGTCACTGCAGAGATGTAAACTGTTTACTTAGCTGGAAGCCTCAATGAAATAGTTACAGCTGAATTCATTATCTGAACACAGCGATGCTAATCCAGGATATAGCAAATTATATAAGGGGAGTTGCAGTTTGTAATTAGTTTCCCCACAGATCTCCATGATTACAAGGAGTAGACATGCAGCATTCCTTTGTTGGTCAGAGAGCCATAGACATGTGCTGATCTGTGTGTGGCCCGCTGAACTATACACAGACTTGCAATTGTGGGACACTTTAGTTTTGGCTAGAGTTGGCAAAAACATGACCTCTGTCTATAAATGTTAAGTGCTGATTTTATAGTTAACTAGTTCGAAACTGTCAGCCCTGCAGGCTCTCATTAAACAACGCGTGTACTGACTGCGTTTGTGTACAACAGCCTTCCTAGGCTGCCATTGTTCTTGATTTAGTTCTGACAAATTCTAGCACCTTATTATGAGACCAGGCATTTCTGAAGTTGTGCGTTTAATTCCATTTACTCACATGTATGCATGTATACAATCATTGGTCTTTGCAGTGGCAGCACAAGGGAATTTCACACACTGCCGAAAATACTCTGCATCTCTACTTCTGGGATCTGGTGCTCCGTAGTTATATACTCTAACAAAGCCTTTGGTCTGAGGCATGTGCTTCAGGTTTATTTTGACAGTGACTTATTCAGATATGTGGGATTAAAGTCAGGGCGCCTGGCCTCCCAAAGTGCTGCAGCGGGAATCTAGTTTCGTTTTGGTAGAAAACAAAGAGCGTTCTCTTCATGCAATTCTTTTTAAGGCAAGGGGCATTAGGATCCTTAATAGGAACAAATAGGGAGAGTTTGAGATACCCGTCTGTGGTCTTGCCTGGTAACCATGCAACATGTGAGACTTCTTTGGACACATTTCAGTAAAGTTGACCTACTTTTTTTCCCCCCACACCTTCCATTTTGAAACAACATTATCCTTCTGTTATCTGTCCCATTTTTTACCTTTTTTAACTAAAACCATATAACAAGTTTAAGACCAGCTCTTTGAAGAACAAAACCTGAAACCACTGAAAAACCTGTCTATAAGGAACACTCATTTAAGTTGTTTACTTATCCTGATGATAGTCTGCAGCTGGGGCTACATGTACAAGTGCTGTTGCAAGAACAACAGTGGCTCTGATCTTACTCTGCAGGGAGTCATTTCCTGTGAGGACAACACAAACAGACTCTGGACGAAGTGGTCATGACTTAACTTGCCACAAACATTCTTTATACCAACTCCCACACTGACCTCTTGATGGACACTAGGAGGGGAAATATCTGCATAGAAAAGGAGGAGGAGGTAGAATCGCTTAACACATCAACATCCTTCTATGGGAACATTTTGGAGGGTGTTGAGATATTTTTTCGTTTTTCTTTTTGTTTCCTTTTCCTGGCATTTTGGGGGAACTTTTTCTGTCGTTATTCTAGAGATTGGACAGTGGATAGAGTCAGATATCGGGGGGGGGGGGGATATAAACCCAACTAAATGTTTATAATTTCTGATGCAAGGTATTTTTGTTTATAAAGACAAATAATCTATAAATCACGTCTAAGTGTGCATCAGTGCAGAGAAGTATTAACAATGTAAAATGTAAACATGTTCACTTCTGTATCGGTTTGTTAAATGGGATGTTGTCAGTCTTTGAATAGCGGTATCAAGAAACTGGATATGTGTACGTCATAGTTTACTCACGCTGAACGTCCTTCTACGTCGAGCTTGGTGGGGATGATGCCCTTCTTGCTGAGAACAGCAGCAACCTTGTCCACCTCGCTACGTTCCACCGCCTTCATCAGCCGGTCGTCATACTTGTTCCAGTCTGTGTTCTGACGAGCACAAAAGTAACGTTTTAGACATACAGCATATGTTTTCAAGATTCAAGATTTTGTATCTTGAAAAGACAGTATTTCCATAATTCACATTTCATTTTTTGGGCCAACAAATTGATGTCAAAGCGACACATAAATATGAAGCACAAAGTTTATGTTTGACACAAACACAACAGACCTAAAGGCAATGTAGATATTCTTTTTGTAATACAATAACATACTTCAGATAGGGCAGCACGTGCCAAGAATGGCCCCCCCCCCCCCCGCCATGAGTGATGGCTTCCAAGTATGGAAACAGAAAATCACAAAGCTTCAAGAAGAACATTTGAACAAATCAAATGGGCACAACTTTTATTTAAAGCTCTGCATTTGTAAGAACATCAGCAGGATGCAAAATGAAAAAATCGAAAATGAACATGAAACCATAAATACACTATGACAACATGTTCAATACAAGGTAATTACAAAGCCTTCAATGAGGATGCTCATTGTCAGCCTCAAGAGGTTCAGAAAGAATTACAATACCGTACTGCCACTTTGTGATCAAAATAGCCTTCATGTACTTGTATTTTAAGATAAAAACAGAAGATCAGTATCCACCACACAAGCTTTGGATGAATGACATCAATTACAAAGAATACCTACAAAGTGCATGGAGGTGCATTTCAGCCAGCGGCTCATCTTGGGTGAGTGCAGCTGGTCCTTGCACCGAGCTACTGAAAAGGTTGCCATGATTTTGTTTTAAAAAGACAAAAAAAAAAAAAAAAAAAAAAAAAGAAGAAAAGAAAAACAAAGTTTACAAAAACACTCCTCAGTCTCTTGGTGCTCTCAGCCAGTGAGTGCAACACAAGATGGAGACAAAAGGGTGACAGTCTAAACTGCACTGGAGGTCCTCTTAAGGATCAACCTCTGGAGTTTCCTTCCCTCGAGGCAGAAAAGTTCATCTGGCAGGATTTTCTAAGCATTCCTAAGTTGCTCATTGGCTCTGCCTTGAAGTTCATCACTGCACAGCAGTTTAGTGACGGTTAAAGGGAGAGGAAGGAGGAGGAAGAGGAAAAGGATTGGAGGTGGAGAAGCAGTTGGGCCAGCCCTGCCAGCCCTGGGACCTGCCCTGGCCGGCAACTGCAACTCCTCCTCTGGAGGAAAAGTCAGCTCAGCCTGGCTACCTCTCTCCTCCCCCCAGTGTCTTCCCCTCTGTTCTCGCCTTTATCCTCAAACCTTCTTTTTCAACTAAAATCTTCTGTTGTTGTGATACTCTTCCTTTTCTTCTCTGCACAGTAGAGCAGTAACTAGGGAGCTTCTCCCGTTGCCTCTTCAGTCCTCTAAGAGTGGTCTCTCCAGTGTCTTCGCCCCACCAAATGGCAAGTCAGTCAGGCTCAGCGGGGTAAATATGTGCGCTCTCCCAGGTTTAAAATATCACCCCCTCCCCGGTAAACAGCAGTGGTGCAGACAGCACTGCAGACTGGTTACCTCTTTATTTTTTGACCCTCCAACCTTTATGTAGTGACTGATAGGAAGACAGGGGCTAAGAATACATTCTGGACATGCCTGCACCATGAGTAATGGCTTTAGTGTCTATCGGCACTGCCAGCATGAAACAAGGGCAGCCAAAAAGACCTTGCTTACATTGCCACCCCCCCACCGCGCTCCCCGCTCGCCTCCATCTGAAATTATTAATGTCAGTGGGGATTATGCTTTGCACATTTGAAGTGGTCTTGGCGCTGACCCCTCACAGGACACTGGGTTAAGAGCCACTGAACAAACCATCAATCTAAAGAGGAGTGTTGTGGCTCCAAAGCCTCCTGATCCTCGCAGTGTGGTAGCAAGGTTAAAGTCAGCCTTTTTACGACCCCGTCTGGGACTGCGAGCCCACAGAACCACACTTACACTAATACCCAGACTGTAAACACATAACCGAATGTCAAGAAGAAGATGCAGAGAAAGCTATCCAAGGGACCGTTTTATTTACACGCTGCATCAGCTTCTTGTGGCCTTGTGTTACAGGCTGCTGCCAGACTGGCAGAACTGATATCCACAAACATGCGAAAAGACCTCGTCCACATGACATGTCATGTGAAGAAGTAGGTGTCAACTTACGAAAGCTGCTCTGCCTAGCATAGAGACAAAGGCGCCAAAATGGCACCTAGCCACAGAGCATACTGTACATAGGTCACGTAAATATCTCACACGGGTGCTCTGGTGTGTGTGTGTGTGTGAGAGTGTGTGTGTGTGTGTGTGTGTGTGTGTGTATTTGTTAGGGAATCTGTTAATGTACTAGTTAATGATGGGGCTGTAAGCGAGCCACTTTAAGAGTCAACTACTGGTAGAGACCAATGAAACGTATAAAAAAAGTATATTCACAGGTTTACAGGTATGACTTGATGTTTGACCATGATGTTGATCATTGACTCTTTTATAAACACATGAGGTTGAATCGTGTTGTGGATGTGATGGCTATCCGACAGTGAAATGGTCTACATGAAACCACTTGACTCTCCTGCACCCTTTACGAGCAGGCAAGTTAACGAGCAGAACTCAGATCTAGTTTCATATCATGACGTCAATATGATGCAAAGATATCTCCCATCTTTAATTTCATTTGATGGAATAGCACCCTGCCGAAAAAAATGACAACAGCCTTTGGCCTCTGAATGAGTGTGAGGTTGAGTGCTTAAGCTTAAAAGCATTAAAGAACACGCACAGTATTTTATCTGGGTGTTGAAAAGGAATCCAACATTTATAGCTTGAAATGTTTCTATTTAATTCATGTTACATTACATGATGGCTATAAATATCAGATCTTTCTTTTTTTGTCTAAAAACTCGTTTTAAAGGCAGTTTCAAATATTTGTATGTAACTTGTTTGTGCGTAAAGGGACCATGTAAAATAATAAATCATAAATCTTGCCATTTACGTTGCCATAGCACCAGAGTTAGCTTCGAGCTAGTTTACATCTGCAGTCCATCAGCAGGTCATCGTCATGTCCTTGTACACTGATCAAATCATGTCACACATTTAATTGTAAATGTTCATCTTTTTATACAGAAACACCGGAAACGCCAGACTCCCTCAGAGGTCTGTAGATGGACCCATGCCTTACGAGTGTACAGCCATGCTTTTAGCCTTTTTTCTGGTTTTACAATGAAAGGGCAGCATTCATTCCCATGTTTTATTCAAGCCTTAAATTAATGTGGTTACAATGTGGAGAACAGTTAACTGATAAAAACTGTGTGATTATTAGTACTAAAATGCAAACAGAGTACAACCTTGAAGTATCCGGCTCTCCTCATGTATTGTAACCTCTACATACAGTACGCATACTGGGATGTTGACGCCAAACCGTGTTGTGTGCGACTAAAACAAACACATTACCTAAAGTTTCCGTCTCAATCTTTCAGGGACTTTGTGGAACAAAACATCAGCTGACACTGGATGAGCCATGTCAGGCCTCTACCTGTCCACACAGATTATTCTGGGTCTGAAAATACCAAGAATACTGAGGCTAAAGACTTTGTCATCTTCAACTCGGGTTTTCCACAGATGTCAAGAGGCTGTAATTCATTCCAACGCCTCATTTTGCTGCCTCGCTCTGCCCCTGGCAAGACTAATGGATCGTTAATGCGTGTAATGTCCTCACAGATGAAATCATCAGCAGAAAATATCCCACAGGTCATCTGATGACAGACCTGGTGCCAACACATAAACAGAAAACTATACACCAATATGTGAAGTGATAGTCCAGTCAAAAGCCAAGCTTCAGTCACTGACTGTGACAGTGTGGAGACGTGATCGTACGACACGTCTGGGAGAAGACACTCTGGCATGGAAAGAAAAACCTTTGACATTTTGTTAGTGACACGAACGATGATAACCAAGATCCTTCTCCCATACCGTTTGAATATTTGCTAATTATCACTTATCAGAACTCAACCGATCAATCATAATTTGTATAATGCCAATGTATAACAAGTGTAATCTGGAGACACTTCACAAAAGACTATATGGGATAATATGAACGCAGGATTCCTCCTTTGTATTCCTCGCCTTCCTGCAAAGCGAAGTGCAGCCGGCTTTACGTTGTTTGGTCTTCAGTTCCACAAGGTCGAGGTGAAGAAAGAAAAAGCACAAAGAAAGAACATAATATCAAGTTTAACGCCGGCATGAGATGAGTGTCATGATTTACCTTTGAGAGCTTTAAGGAGTCTGACAGAAGATCATGAAGTGTTACTTTTTTACTGTAGTCTTTTACACACAACACTGTTGTTGTTTTTTAAACCAGCAAACATCACAAGATAAAAGGTTCAGAGCAGCCAGTGAGCTAAATTAAACAAGGCTCAAATCCACCAAAGCTCTGCAAAGAGTGTTAAAGCAACACAAACATCTGTCCTGAAAGTGCTTTATTCAATCATGTTGAAAATATCAGCACTGTTTGTTGAGAATGAGAAGTCTTTTCTTCAAAACAAGAAAAGAACAAGCTCGATAATTACATTCAGGCTCGATAACAGCTCCACTTCAAATGTGAACAAAGAACCAAAGAAACAACATATAATCCACCCATTGGATTGCATTTCAACCCTCTGTGTACCATAATGCAGCTTACATCTTCAGTGCTGATATTACACTGACAAAGGGCGAGCCAACTCTTTTCAATGACTGTTTGAAATAATCAGCTTTTAGGTGTCAGCCCTTCAAACTACAGACAACCAAAGAATTTCAAAACTTGAGGAACTGGTAACAACATGAGCCATGCAGCTTATCTCTACGGTGCTATTTGATTTCATCATATTTTTCAAGGATTATCCAGTCTAATTCACACGCATCTTTAAGTACCATCAGGTTCATTCATTAAGTGTGAGGTAAACACACCAAGACAGTGTCAGCTAAACAAGTGAAGGGATAAATTAGTTGATAGCCTCAGACATTATACACTCTAAAGAGTTAAAACTTCTTTTTTTTTTTTACAGCTGTGTTTATTCTGATCATAAATCCTCAGAGATCGCTGTTTGTGACAGCAAAATAGCTGCCTGCAGTGTGAGTGTGAACATGAAAGCAATATCTCCAATATAATCACTTCACTGCCTCAGTGAAGCATTCCTAAAATAACCGCTGATCGATTACAACATGCAACCTCCTCAATCCTGCTGCCACTCTTCCACAACCAGCAAGGCATTTCTGGGATTATATGAGCACTAGCAGTTTTACACCCTCGCCAATCCCTTACACTGTACACACACATCTCTAATCTGCGACCACAGACCTGCGCATGCAGTGGTGCAACTGTCTGGGCATGTAGAGTGTAACCGAAACCCCTCAGGGACAGAGACCGAGAGGGCGGAGGAGGAGAGAAAGGCAGAGACTATATGAGGTGAGTGAATATGTAAAAGAGGTGAGGCTGTGACAAGAATCAGAATGATTGTGGTCCGTCTGTCACTATGGAACAGGTAACTCGAAGCCTCAGAGTGAAAGTCCCACTTAGAGCGAGCGGAGCCTTTACTGATGGTTCAGGCCAGGTGTCCATAAGATGGAGGCACTCTGTTTTTGGTATGTACACAGGCACTCGTTGCATATCTTGGAATAGCTTCTAAACACAGGACCACTCTTGCTGGGCAGAGTGTGGGCTCAATGCAGGGGGACCATCAGACATAAACGCCCTCTAGTGGTGAAGACAAAAAGTAACAGCTCCAATTCTCTAAAGTTTTATTATTATTCTGGCACAAAGATGAAACAGAGACCAGCTTTCTTTATCCAATCTGATTATTTTTTCCCAATAGCTTTGACAGTAAGAAACTGTTGTCATGAGGATGAAAAATAAACACTGGTAGGACAAAAGAAGATTCCAATGATACTAAGTCTCACTGTGTATAGTAAGTAAACAAGGGCAGTACAAAATCCATCGTTGTCACAAACGCAGCAAAAGTCATTTGACATAAATGAGAGATGGTTTCTCACTCAGTGTGCACGTACAGTTTACCGATTGAATTTGAAAGGAGGCTTGTGCATAACACCATGTTTTCACACTGGATGCAGTCAGATGAAGATTAAGTGAGCTATTACTTATCCTCAGAATAACTGATGCCGATTCTGAAGTGAAAGAATTAAAAAAAAAAAAGAAGAAGCTTTTTGGATTCATTATAAATTCAGAAGAATGTTGCTGATTTTTTTTTTCATTTGATGTTTAACAATATTGATCAATGTAATTGTACAATACATATTTTACCATATCATGCAGGCTTAGTATAAATCTGTCTACAGCAGTTGAAACCTCAAAAATGGAAAACTCTGCTCACAGTTCTGTTTTATGATTACTTTAATTAAAGCTTTCTGAAACCGCAACAGATCCATTTAGGGAAAATGGATAATTGGGAGTTTTGTGGTGACCCTCCAAATTTGGATAAAGCAGCCCTTCCAGCTGCTGGGTCACATCCTTTTAGATGACTCATGACCCAGAGGGCAAAGCTTTATTGCTATTTTCTCTTACTTCTGTCCCCCGCTGCCAAGGCAGCAGAACAGCCCTGCAGTTGCTCGAAACATGTGAACTTTGCCCCGGCCAACTCCCCAGGAAAGGCTCCACTGATCACTCAAACCAGGAAGACAGCTCTCAGAAGACAAAACATGTATTTCATAAGAGACGTCAAAATGGTGCACTTGAAGTTGTTAGTGCAAAGGAATTAAACTAAACGGTTCCTTAAATAATGCTTTTTCATTGAGTTGTGGATTTGGAGGATTAGACTCCAATCTTTTAAAGCTTCGGGGTTGTTTTTCATTAAAGAAAGATGAGCATATCATTCAGGAGTGGGAATGTAAATGATATGATGACAGTAAAATAAAGACAAAAGACAAAATGTTGGCACGATATTATGAAGTGAAGAGAACCCTGTTTAAACTGCATCTTCCCTCAAGTACTAATCAGTGTATATAAGCATTAAAATGTGCTTAAATTGGATAGTAAACTCGAGAATACACCGTTCAAACAACAGCATCTAGGCAAGTCACATGATATTTGCTCAATGCACTGATTGGCTTTGTGTCTGTAGAATAACATTACTGGTTTACATTTGATTGAATAGTACAACTAAAAAACATCACAGCAGAAATGCTAAAATTGTTCTGCAGTTTCCTTGTTCAAAACACTTGAACACGTAATTTCAGAACATTTCAAGGAAGCTGCTTGAACTTCCACTATAATCAGTGAAACTATCACAAACGATGCATAATCACCAATTATCCCTGTGCCAACAAATACAGCCCATTTCTTCAACCAAAGGAAATGACTACTGGCTCTTTGGTTTGACGCTTATATTTCTCCAGTATTGTTTCTTGCCACCTGTGTCCTTTGCAACATGGCATATGAATGATTGAAAAGAAATAAATAAAAAGATGGCTTTCCCCAAACACACAACATTTTATGCCTTTGCACAACCGTGTGTTGCAGATCGCTAATAAGTACGATCCATTCTGCTGCACACATCCACTCCATAAGCTTTTAAAAAACATGTCATGCCCAATGTAGCCAGAGCTTCAGGCCTAACCGTTATATATATTTACCAGTTGGCTGTGTCCTCTCTTAGGCAGAAAGTTTAAACCACCAATCCAAGTAGAAATGATTAAGGCTGTTTGTTTAATGTAATGTAATATCAAAGGGTGATTGTGACTATTCATACATCTGATATTATTGAATATTAATAAATTGAGGAGCTGAATAAAATGTTACACAAAATACAAGTCACATTAAGTTAGCGTAAAAAAATAATTAAGTTAAAAACAACAGATAAATGTCCAGGAATGACCCCTGAAGGTACATGTTCTGCATAGCTTTCACAAAAGAGATAAAAAAATCCTATTTCCTGTTCAAATGTCAGCTGCCTCGCTGACGCATGTTAATAACCATCATTGAAATAACAATGTCCTGAATCAGGAGCATTCAAAACATAGAGGGAAATGGGCTTTAGTGGAATGGAATATTATTGCAGCTGGCGTGATGATGTGGAGATAACAGAGAAAAACAAAGAGCAGACAGAAGCCGTAGGGCCGTTATATGATTTCCAATAAAGAGCTACTGAGGTCACCTAATGCAGAAACACTGGCGTAAATTAACAAGCTAGTCATTTTGGTAAAGAGCGACTATATTTACAAAAACACCCATCAGCATTTGTGTGCCATGAATAACAATCAGGAAAGGCACACTACAGGGAACGAGAAACAAACTGCTACTTTAATATGAGGTGGCTGAAGGGAGTCGCAGAGAATGAAAGTTATTGTTTTTATCTCACCGAGAGAAAATCATGAGAACAATAACAGGGAACAAACTGCAGGAGGCTTTAGTCTGACATGCCCGTATTTGGTTCAGTGATGAACGCTGGGGCATGCTGCTATACGTGGGCACAGATAGATGGGGCTGATGATGCCTTGGCCAGCACCTACAAGTCCACACACACCGGCAAGGCGAGGAATGTAACCGCAGGGACGGTCAAATACTATACTGAAAGCTTTTCCAAATCGTTGAGTAGAATGTGTTCAACAATGCTTGCTCAATGCTGTGATCAAACTTTTATCTTCTATGTTACAAAAAATGATTTTAAAAAAGTTCTCATTGAGCCAAGTTATGTTACACTCAGCAGTTCAAAGGCTCATGGCTGATGTTTGAGCTGCTGTCGTGAACCCAGCAAGGTGATCCAACTCCTGAAAACAAACCGTCATCATGTAAGATAAAGAGCAGCTAGTCACAGAACAGGTATGAACTTGTCCCTCTGCTCTCCCACCTCCTTTACTTTACAATGTGTTGCTAAGCACGTCTTTCCTGGAAGCCCCTTTAACTCCTTCAATCAAGTTGCTTTTCAATGCGAGTCATTTAAGTAAGTCTGTCAGAAAAGAGGGTCTGAATCAGGTACTTGTACTTCATGAGGTAACAGCTTCTTAGTGCAGGCTACGTATAATAAAGATGTTTGAATCACTCCAGCGTAGCTATACTGTATGCTTGACAACTACAATGCAATAAAATGCAGTCATTCAAGCTTTTCCTGAATAGTTTTTTTGTTATACAAAATAACTTACAATAAAATAAGCTGTCATCTTGAAAGCCTTGTCCCTGTCTCAAGGGCATGCTTCTCTCCGATGAAGTACCTTTCAGTCTCTGTTGAAATCTTTCGAGTGAGTTACATTTATAATTTATTCCAATTTTTTTTTTTTGCTGACTTTTGTTTCGCTTGCAGTTAAATGGTAGGAGTAGTTTTCATGAGGGAAACACAGGGGACTCTTCTTCAACAGAAATAAAAGTATTGCTCATACTTCGACTTCCCTTAAGAGTTGACGATAACTGTTCTGCAGTTTCATAGCCAAAATACACACAAACACAAGCTTCATATAAAACAGCCGTTGCTGCTCACGTAGAAGCACTTACATCAATGCAAGGTGTCGTTTTATGAAAGGCTGCCGAAAAGTTCTCACACCCACACTTATCGGACAAAAAAGGCTGTCATTGTCAGGAAATATTAAGTATAGGTCATGACCAGGCTGCATTAAAGGTTCCATTTTATTGGAACTGACAACATTGAACATTAATTATTCATGATTTAACCCAGCTCTCACTGACTCATGTCACACAACTTGACAGGGCCATTTTTCAACCAAAAGTTAAAGAAAAGTCTTACAGAGACAAAAGGCCTGAGAGATGTCCAGTTAACCTAAACATACCAACATAAACGAACCAAATGTTACAACATTAAGTTTCTGACAAAGCAGAGACACCTGTTTAATCCGCATGGAGACAGATATATAAAAAAAACCACTCAGAGCGCAGCATGACAAGGCTTAGCCTGAGCCATTTCACAGCAGCTTGTCCCCTATCAGCAGAATCATTGTGCTACTGTTGCCCAGCATGCTGCGTGTGTGTGTGTGTGTGTGTGTGTGTGTGTGTGTGTGTGTGTGTGTGTGTGTGTGCGTCAGCTGCAGCCCACCCAAACTCAAGTTAATAATCTCACCCCCGCCCCCCTCAGATGCTTAACTCCCTCAACATTGCTAATCTCAACATACAAAAAAATTCATCATAAAGACAAACAGCCGAAAATCTGAACTAAGAGACCCTTACTCAACAAACCCGATACAAACAGACACGCTTGCTCTCCCACAGAGTCAGCTCTCTGCTCTATGGGGACCATCACGGGTGAACCATGGGAACACAGACTGATAACTCCCCTGAGATGACCTCACGGCTGTCCGCTGCTCCCATGGAGCCAGACACTAATCCTAAAAACACAGACCGTCACGCTACCACCCACTCTACAGCCACCACAACATCCAGCCTAAAACAAACTGCTGTGGATCCTGTCTGAGAGCTGGCCTCCTACCGTTCATATACATTCAATGCCAATGTTAACAAATAGGGATCCGTTGTGTTACAGCTAACTATGCAGAAATCGTTCTTAATGAGAGATCGGTTGAACCTTGACTCGAATGAAGATATCAGCTACTGCTAACCACACTGCCATAGAAGTAGTATCATGTCTTTGTGCCTGGTTGGAACGGATCCATTCGGCACTAAGTAATCCAACGTTGGGCCATAAAGCGAGCTTCGTTGAACATAATCAGTCTACCAATAACACCTTTTTTAGACATTCAACAAAAGCTCTCTCCTTACAGTTTTCTTTTCTTTAATAATTATATAGCCAAAGAGCCACTATCAGAATTGTCAGCTAATCTTACTGACAGCATTATTCACCATTAAGCCATTAAATGTGTTTTACTTGAGGTGTTGATCGAGATAAAGATGCATTTTCAGTCAATGTAATCTACTATACAGGCTTATCTGAAGCAGCAGGTCTTATAAATCACTGTAACTCAAGTTATACTTTAGAAATTGTTATGCATCTTATCTTATTGTTAGCATAAAGGGTTACATGTTGACTTATGAATCAAATCTTTAGCTCCTATGCTTTTAGTATGACAAAACAGAGCCATTTTAAAAATCAAGCACAGCAAGCCATCAGTGAACTGGTGTAAATTAATGGAAACAAAAATTCGAATAGAAAATGATGTTGCTTGGCATCCACTACATTCATGTGTGACTGCAATCTCTGCTTCATTGTTCAGCAAGAATACAATTTTCCAGACAGGACGAAGGCAGAGCAGTAATTTAATCTGACAGGCGCTTGTCAGGGGAGATACTACAGCAAACAACATTCAGTCAATACCAAGTCAAACTCACGGAGTAAACAAAACTCACACTCTTAAATGGAAGACAGAGATTTTTATGAACCCTAAATCTTTGAACTGCCACCGAGGAATAAGAACGCCTGCTGGGTCTCTCTGAATTACAGTTTAAGCTTGCTAATGACCGTTTGTGGTTGATCATGCTCAGTGGGTGCTCAGGGCCTTTAAGACTCCTCAGCATCTTCAGAAAATGTCCCCGTAGGTAGGAGGCTACAAAGTACAACTTATAACTCTGGACTGGTGTTAATTATCATGAAATAAGCAAATTAGCATAATTCTCTAATAATGCACTCTTAAAAATACTGATTCCGATTTCACATCTTGTGCTTACTACCATCTCAGCTCCTTGCTGGAAGAACATACTGGATATCCTTTTGTTCTGCCTCTGCAAAAAATGTTACCATGAAAAAGTAAAAGCAAGTTGAGTTCTCTCCCGGGTTGAATCCTCAGTAGTAGACAATTATTTATTACTATAAAGCCCAGCTACCATTATTATAATTATTGAAGCCCTCTGAGCCTTATCACCCTAATTGTGTGATTATAGGGGAAAATTGTTGTTACCATAATGGTTTCATTTCTGATGACGCAGGTAAACTAAAATGTGTGCCTGCTGTTTCTATGGCAACCAAATAGCAGTTTTGCAGATTTTGCAACATTATGAATATGACTGAAGATTTCAGAAATACTCAATTTAAAATGGCTTTTTTCTTAATGGGGTTTGTTGGAGGCCTGTGGCATTTGAGTAGCAAGGGCAGAATAGGAAATGGGAAAAGGCAGGGGTTAGAATTTGTGAAGGCAAAACAACATCAAATAAAAGCTTCTTGTATAACATGCTAACTATTGTTCAAGGCTTTAAATGGATCATACACGGGTGGTTCAGACAGCCAACAACAACAGAGCAGTCAGACAACAAACAGCAACAACTGAAGAACATTTCTTTTCAAGCAGTCGGTACAAACTGAACTTGCTGCAGGAAGTTTCAATGGGATTGTGTTCGGTAGGTGCTCAGAGCCCTGAAGACTCATCATTATCTTGAAAAGGTGAAAAACATTTATTTCCAATATGTCTTTGAGCACACTTAAGACCCACAGCTGTGGCAAGCTCCTGTTGTAGTCTGTTTGTGTTGGAGAAAACAAGATTGATCTTACACAAAAGGTTTTCTTTTTGTACACATTTTGAAAAGGTCTTTAAAATGAACTTTAAAAGAAACTGATTTTTCTTAAATAAAATAAGTGATGTTGATTGCAACACTTTCAACAACTGAGACATTGTAAGAAATACATTTGTGCACGGCCATTCCTAAGAGTAGTTTTGCTACTTCAAATTAGAGTCACTGAATGCAACAGCACGTCGTACAGCAGATGGAGAAGGATCCTTGGTTCAGCTTCAGTTCCACTTTCAAACAATACAGTCAAACTCTAAGTGGCTCCTCTAACTTCCCTGCAATCATCAGCTCCTCCACGCCCTGCTCTCTGTTTGAAGAAGAAGAAAAAAAGTAAAACTACTACATGGGCAAGAGATGCACTATCCTCCTTTCACCCTATAGGTGCCACACACAGTGTCTCCATGAGCTTAAAGACGGAGGAAAATGTGAATTCACCAAACTTTACTCACAGATTAAAGGGAGCTCATTTCTTCTCCAAATGCAGGTATCATACAATAGATGGTAAAAAAGTGAACAGCTTCAGTTCAGTTCCACAAAAGCCTTGCTGCCATTAAAGATTTGAGAAATGACCCTCGTATAAATGGAGTTAAGTGTATGTATAAATGCTGTCTGCACTGGAGAGGCAGCAAATACTTGAATGAATGCTCTATCCTTGATTCAGCCCCTTCATTTGCTTGTACTGTGTGTCTTTGTCTGAGGGAAGCTGCTCATTAGATAAGTATGAACACTTCACTGATGAAGGTTTTGCAAACTAAATGATCCGTTTTGACGATCAGTGTAGGTTTTCTGTTGAGAATTCTTTCAAACGAACCATGCTATGTTCAGTCACAGACTATACTGACGGAGTGCAGCCCAGACAAAAAATATTTCCAATGGCACACTCAAACAGTGCTGGGCCTTCTGACAAAATATATGAATTAACTTTACTCAATAACTATTCAAACCGTTTCTTTATCATGTAATCTGGGCCAGGTCACTATTGTGACAAAGATCTTCATGGGTTAATTATCTGGTTAAATGAAAACAGAGGAATAGAGCCTCAGTCCACCGCCAGTCTCACACAGTTTGAGTGTGTGCCTGCTTTGTTGTGCGTGTAATATCGTTATAAAGTCGCCTTAATGAGTGAGAAAAATGATGGATGAAGTGTTATTCCAAATCTAGAAGACAAATACTTTATTAAATGTGGTTAAGCTAAAATGAGAAATATCTTTTAATGAGCGCAAAAAAACAAAAAACAGCGTACATTCGACTGTCAGTCAGCGATGGGCAACATCTGAAGAATAAGGCTTGCTTACATAAATCCTAGTCAAGGACAATACTATGGACGTAGTAGGATGAGGTTCAAGGTATTAAATGAAACCAGGCGGATCGAGGTCTACACCGTCCCTCCTGCTGAAGTGCCCATTAGCAAGAAATTACATTTTTAGTGTATTTACTTTAAAGGCATTGTTTTAACTTTAAAACTGAAAGAAATACTGTTCATCCAATAATGATTCTTCCTAACTGCTAGCTTTTTTAAAGTATGCAACAATAGAAATCAAACCATAAGAACTTAAGATAATAAAATTAAACCGTTAATAATTGTTTCCCCACAACAGCGCTGTGATAACACAATACAGTGCCGGCAGAAACATGTGTAAACTAAAGCGGCCAGACCTTGGATACTTGGGGGAAAACATGAGCGGACAAATAAAATGCATGTTGCTATTGACCTCACACAACCTCTCTGTGATTATGCTCAGGTGTAATCACATATCATTTGTTGAGCATAAAATCACAGAGAGAGAGAAGTAAAATATAACTTTCATTATAGGAAAGAATTCTGATAAAATCTCCTCGATCCAATCGTGTCCCTCTTTCAAAGATTCAATTCTACAACTTGTGTTGACAAAGATGTTGAAGCTGGAAGCAGTCCTACTCTCGCATATAAAAATATACTGCATCTGAATACAGGAAAACCAGTGGTCGACATAATCCCCCCCAATCTGAACTCTACAGCAAACCCAACCTCTTATGGTACAATAAATCTATTTTACTATTTACTTTATTTATTATGGATATTCATGGACAATAACTTAAGCTCAGTATCTTTTAGAGCAACATAAATGTTTTTCTTAATCCAAATTACAGGGCAAGAAGCAGAAAAAATTCTGCAAGTGGACTCTAGCTGCTACAAAAAACGTCCTGGTATTAGAAACAACTGGAAGGATCTGTGTACCTTTCACTTTTTCAGTCTGAAACATTATTATAAATTAAAGCAACAGATCAAATAGTAATTGTGACATCACAATGACAAAGATCAGATTGTGGATTAAAACAAGGAGTAAACTGAGTTATGTAATTTGGAGAGGCATCTTTTACCACAAATCAATTTAAAAACGACAACTAAAGGATCAGTCCGTAAAGAAACATAAAAACACCTTTATCTGATTAATTAATTGCTCTGACCATAATCTGATTCGATTTAAAACCTATGTCTGGGATCAAAGATCCCAATAATCAGCCTTCATACATGAGATGTGTTTGCACTGCAGGCAGAGCAGCACAGACTGACAACGTGTCTGTGATGATGATTCCTGAATGTATGTGATCTTAAGAGGTGTGGCGCCCAATGACTTTTAATTCAACTCACATAATCGTCTCACACACACGTTTAAAAATGTTTTCCTGTGTAAAGAGTTACATCGAGTGCCACACCAAAATTAATTTTAACATTTTATTTATGGGAGCCTTTCATGACACTCAAGGTGACCTTCGAGTGGAATAAAAACAACACAATCATGTACTGTGACAGGCCTAACAATGTGTTGAGTGCATTTCTAAATTTTAAAAAAAGGTTGTTTGGGAAGTGAAATATTTTCAGTTTTAAAAAAAATAAGTTTCAACACTGTCACCACTCTGTTAAGACGCTAAAAACCAGAGGCATGTGGTCTGTGTGCTGCAAGTTCATGTCTGTCCTTGAGCAATGCAAACAAAAAAAAAATCAATTAGTAGTTTAATCAATGAGCCAACGACACCAGAAGAAGGGGCTAAGCGTTCACTTGCTCTTCTTTGGATTCAGCCAGTCTATTATTCTTATCAAATATTTTTTTAAAACAAAGAAATCAAATTGAAATGTTTAGAATCAAACCTTGAATTTCCCTCGGGATCAATAAAAGTATCTATCTATCTAGCATCTAGATCAATCCTCACAATGGATCACCTTTTCTTGACGCATGGCCATACTTGCATCAAAAGCTTTATTTTTGGGCTTTCTGCCTCCATTTGATAGGACAGTGAAGACAGCAGGAAACTGGGTGTAGAGAGATGGAGACGACACGCTGAAAAGAAGCCAGAGGCCAGACCTGAACCTGGGCTGTTCACCCAGAAGACCGAGACCTCCACACATGAGTCGGTTCCCAACTGCTAGGTCACCCATCATAAATCACAGATATGATTACATGTGAAATTTGAAATACACCTTCACAACAGATGTGAATCTGTACTGCATGAGGATATAGGGATCGCTGATGGAGACAGGAATGTCAAGTTCCTGTTTCCATTAGAGATGAGATATGTGAGCTCTTCAGAGATGGAGTTTGAGAAGAAATAAAAATAGACAAACTAATAGAGGATGAGCCTTGCAAAGCCAAATCAATTTTCTTTTTATTGAGGTCTGGCAGGCAGATGGAACAGAAGATCTTTCTCGGAAGGACACATGGCATGTAAACACGTGAACATGGACAGTCTCAGTGAGTTTGTTTGTTTGGCTTTGAAGCCTGTCGATGGTGGTTAAAGGTAGGGCAGGTAATTTCCTCCAGATACACTTGAAGTTTTTGGTTAAAATTGTCTTTATGTCCTGACAGTAATTAAGATATGAGTTCCGAAAAAGGAACAAAGAAAATCTGTCACCTGTAGCAGCTGTAAGCCTGTAAAGACTTCGACCAATGTTGGATGACGGTTCGTTTTTTTTAATAAACCAATCAAGCTTCTCTACTCCATGAATGCACGAGCATGAGCTGAAATCTGTTTCTGGACCAATGGCGCTAGTGCATGTAAGTGAGGGGCGGGGCTTGTGTGGGAGCACAGAGGGGAGGAGGTAAGTGAATACAGAGAACAGAGAGGATGAAATTATGCTAGTTTTCGCCTGACCAATAAATAACTCCTTCATAAAAAGCTAAATATATGAGTTGTTTAAAAAATGCAACCCCCGTACAGAGTGAAGACAGGATCTAATCAGACCAATGTTGTCTGACTGTAAACATGTTTATGTCAGCTGCAAAAACAGGCATTTTGAATGGGTGTGTATGTGACACTCGATGAACTGCAGGTTTTTACCCTTCGGCAGTGGCTTCATTTTTCAACACTGGAGCTTGCTGCTTGAGCCTCACAGACAAAAAAAGTGGAGACCCTATCTGTTTGTTTTGACAACAAGCTGTGACTGTGACAGCTCAGACTAATCCCAACACTAACCAGGAAATCCAGTTACTCACATTTTCCTCCCATATCTCGCCTATCCTCTCCCCTCTCGAGATACAAACTCTGTATTAGAGCCAAGATTTGCTGACGCTGTCACCCTTTTTTAGCACGTTTGCTTTAAAAATCTGAGTTTATATCCTGCCAAGGTGTTGGGAGAATGTCAGTCCAAACATAAAACATTAGAATCCTGTAGAGGACATCTTATATGGATATTTAGGCATATTCAATCAAGTCTTTCAATCACATCTTTCCTGTGGATAAGGAGAAGCTGGACAGGACAATTTCAATTCAAAAGAGCAGCCCAACCTTACGTCCGGCGCGCGTGACCAGAGTGACCACGCCCCCTTTTGGGTGAAAACAAACGTGGCCTAAGCAAAGTGAGACTCAAGCCGAGGGGACTGTGGGTGAAGGCCCTTACACTAACATGAACCATGTCTTGAGCAAATGTGATACATTTTGATATCATCAGCATGTTACTCAACAATTAGAGCTAAACCAATGTATTGTTGGACCAAAGTTATTGGCCAATAATAAAAATACAACATCAAATGATCAAGTTGCTGTTCAGTTATTTCTTTGTCTAACTTAACAATGAAACCTTGTTTTTTACATTATTAATCATGAGATTGTCAGTAATGATATTCCTTTTCATTAATCAGTCGTCAGAGAATAAATCATTGTCTACATAAGACCTCAATAAAAACTGGAGCCCTGCCTGGTGCAAATCGGTGCCAACACTCCATCCCTGCTGTTGTTGAAGGATTAAAAGCCCTGGCATTTTGTTTCCTGGTTTCTAAGGGTTCAGATTTTTTCCAGATACCTTAAATTATTTGGCAGCCTTTTTAGCATTCCTTCACTGAAATAAGCTTGTGCCAACAATTTTTATGGTTATCATAGTTGGGGAAAAATAATGAAAGCAAGTGATAACACATTGAAAATGGCACAGTTAGTTTATGGATTATTTGCTTAAAAATTAAAAAAATAAATCCATGAATTCTTGCTTGAGGAGATAACCTCCTCAGCCGATTTGTTTTCTCTGGACAGCTAAATATTATTCCCCATCTCCTTTCCCTTGCTTAAAAATGCTGGTGTATTGTTCTTGATTATGAGTCAGCTACCCTCTCAGGAAAAGTAAGAGAGTTTGTCTCCAGACGTTAAATACCAATGAGGAGGAGGGCATGAATTTTAAGCTCAAAACTAGGACTCAGTCTTCTAAAGAAACACTGTGATGCTGAGATTTGTTTTCTGAAAATGTACAGTTTGAAGTTGGATTGAAGCATGTGATGATCTGAAACAAAGGATCAATCTTTACCTTTTACTTTATAAATGAGCGCTGCCCTAAATTAGTGTGTCCGTAAAAGTGCTACCATCCGTCTGCTTTTCATTCGGTATCTGCCTGCACGGTGGAATGTAGTGGGGCTCATCCCTCAGACCTGTGTAAATGTCTTGTCAGTCTCCTCCACACAGCTCTCCTCAGGGAACTTTTAACAAAGAAAACACAACAGAAATTGCCACAGGACACAACAACACCCTGAATGCTTGTCTCTGCTTCTTGCCGTAGGGGTGAGGCGACTTTCAATGCAGATACAATACCATTTCACTCCTGAAAGGCTCTCTTTGAAAGGGGCCGGATAGTTTACCGCACACAGTTCCTCTGGCGTTGGGCCTTTCTCATGGTAATTGCTGGGAGCGGAGAACAGAGTGCAGTGCCAAACACCCACTGCATGTTGAACTGTGCAGAATTGTAATGACTATCTGTTCAGGAAAGTTCAAAGGCCAGATTCAAAGATTTGGAAGAAATAATCTAACAGTGAGGTCCACAATGATTTTGCTGAACATGGTTTAAATGGATTGACCTCAAGGCTACTCTAAACAGTAAAGTGTATTATTGTGTTGATTAATCAGTACTCTAGGACGTTAAGTATGCACACTTAACTTAGACACAACTAATTCTAACATTCCTGCAGGGACTCAAAGTGTATCCACGGAGCTGTACACAAAAGCAAACTGACCTGCCTATATATCAGGCTGGTTAGGAGCCAGGGGAACCTTAGGCTTGCCCTTTTCTGTTGTGCATAAGCAAATATGTTGTACGTCGATGCTTAAACATAAGCAACATTTGTAGACAGCTAAGGTGGTGTAAAGGTGACAGTGGGACGCCTCACTGTGTGAAAGGTGTAGTGTTTATTACCATTCTAAAGAGCAAGAAACAGAGACACCTACTTTATTTAGCCTCGTCCCGCCCTGTGATTACTTTCAGTATCAGGCTGAATAGAGTGCATGCAATTACATGTGACATCACAGTGGGTGGAGTCACTGCACCTTCAGCCAGCGAGTGGCAGAAAGCATTGTGTTAGAAAACAATAAGAAGTAAGCAGTAAACAGCTTGCCGTGGTTTGTGCATGATGTTCTCTTTGTAGGCAATGTAGATCCTCGGCTGATGTAAAGATTTTAACTTTTGGATTTGTGACATAACATTAATAAAGACGCAGAAGACGAAGTGATCACTCCTCTGTAACGTCTTCTGAGTTACAGTAACAGAGGCGAGACAGGTTTTTTTTTAGCGGAGTGGGGGAGTGCAGCACTGTGTGCGTGTCTCACTAGGTGTGTATGTGGAGCGCCTATTGAGCCATGATTCAGCAATGCAGAAACACACCATGTGAATTCACAGACTGGGATGCTGACATCACGTCATTATGAATTTACATCTGTGATATGGCTGAGTTTAGTTGCATCACCTAATTAAGCAGTTTGAAAAGGGCTATAGACAAGTAGACGGGCTGAGTTGTGAGATGCCAAAGACACATGTTGATTGACAAGGTACAGTAATATTAATCAGATATATTGCACAGATAGGACTCTTCTCTACACCCAATTGTAGAGACAACTTTTGGTACACACTTGAGACATAAACATGTAGTAGCAGTCTCACATGTCACTGTTTATAGTGGACGGGCCATTTCAAAAAGATTTTTATAAAGTAAAGAGCATTCCTACTTCTTTAGGCACCACTGATTAGACTGGTTCTAGTCTTAGCTATGAGTAGGCCATATGAACTAGCAACTGAGCCTCATGCTAAAAGGTGTGCTTTGTAGATGTTGTAGTAACATTTCAGAGTTAGAGTGAAAGTGAAACAATCTATATTTTCTGAACGAAATACACAATCTGTAGGCTACTCAAAAAACAAATCCCGGGAACACTGTTTGGACCTAAAAAGCTGCCAGGAGAGTTACAGTTTCCCTGTTGAACAAATACCACAGAATCTGTACATTTCTCTAACTTTCACATTTCTCCACCAACATAAAAGTGCAGCTTTATTGTGACTCACAAGTTTGTGAGCAGCTTATTTCTAGAAAAGTCACATTTTTAACCTTACACAAAAATTCTCAGACCTGGACTACGCATAAACAAACAGTCCGGTTTTAGGCCAGTGATTCTCAAAGGGGGGGGGGGGGGGGTCCCAGGACCCCCAGGGGTCTACGAACCTTAGCTTGGGGGTCCACAGAATAATTTACAAAAAATCCAAAACTCCCGCCCACTTCAGTATAAATGTATCCCAATTATATCATTGCAAAGTACTGCACAGTACACGGATACATTGTATTGATATATGCTTATAAATCTTATGAGGGGGTCCTTGGAAAAATGTCTCACCTGAAAGGAGTTCATAGTCTAACAACTTTGAGAACCCTTTTTTATAGGCACCTAACTACAATCAGGACACACACTGCTGCACTGATTTCTTCCAGACCACGCTTTGAGCAGAACAACACGGCCAGCTGCTATAAATGTAGACCATCAAACAGGTTGCATGCTGTGCACAGTGAGCCTTGGTTGGGCCACATGCAGCCAGTTCGTGCAGAGGTGCAGGTGTCTGACTTGCTGGCGGTGTGTTTTCCAGCCTCAGCGGGAACATGACCGCCTTTAATGTGGCTGTTCAGGACGAGAGGTCAGGGTTTTTAAACGAGAACCTCCACAATGTAAAAACACAACCAATGAGCTACCATTAACAATGGCGTTACTCTCAGTTATTCCATTAGCATGAGACGGGGAAATTTTCTAAACTTTGTCAAATGCAACCAAAAAAAGCAACTTACTGTGATCGTAACTTCGTGCTTTTTCAATCGATACTTCAGGCTCTTCATCTTGTTGGTCCTTGATTTTTTTTAAAGTTTCCTTTGGTGATTAAGATCATAAATAGTTGCCTATATATATATATAATAAAAAAAACTTTCCAGAAAGTTAAGTTCGACGTAGTACATCTATCCCTTTTTCCTCCCAGGGCGAGTTTCACCTGACGCCTGACCGCAAAACTCTGGTCGCAATTTGATTGACACATGTAGAAGCCAGTCACACCGAAGAATGCGCTGCCTGTTCAATTTTTTTGATCCAATCGGCAACGTCTGGAGGGCGGGACTTCCTTGTCAAGCGCCGTGGAGAGAAGTTGGAGACATCCTGGGATATAGGGAAGGAAAAAAAAATCTGTTGTGACGTCAGAGTCAGGCTACCTGAAGAACGAGAACACCTGGATATGTTTTCTACATGTCTGTGAACAAAGTGGTGCACATCTATTTATCCAAGTTGTTGATGTAAAAACACCTTGTTTTGGCTGTAAAAGTCATTTAGCCATCACTAAATTGTCTTATCTTATCGGTTCATTACCTTTCTGAGACGCGTCCTGTAACAAGTTCCCTGTTTTGAGGACTTCAGGTGTTGTCATGACACGAGGTAGCCTAACCCAGCCCTGAGACTGACATGTTTGTTTTGTGGATCCTTTAATGACAATTCCTTGCTTTATTGTCCATTTACAATTATTTAACATCTTTACTGTTGGTATACCTTTACAAAATACTGTATAGCCTGCAGTATATGGGATCATGTAGTTTTAATGCATGAAGAATAATCACCTCAAAGCTATATTTGCTGTATTGGTCTACTTTGTACTCTTGTGTACAATGGCCTCTCTGACAAAGCCCCTAATTACGTCATTCTAGCCTATAGTCATTCTTAAATCTTTAGTAGTCAGAATAAAGCCAGAATGTGCCATGGGCATACACACCAACATCTATTTTTCCTTTTTGTCTCCTCTTTTGCAGAAACTATAGTCATGCTTAGGTATACAGTAAAAAGGAAAGCTCATGCATTTATCTAAGACTATGCTCAGCATGTATTTGCATAAATGTTTCATAAGGTAGCTACCACTGACTTTGATAATTCTACATTTAATTTCTACATTTACACATTAGCCAATGCTACTTTATTCAGAGCGGAGCAAATGTTAAATTATTTATAGCATTGTGTAGAGAAACAGTCTGTAGGCTGTACATCCTCCATAAAGCCAATATCAGCTTTTCTGACTGTCTGCTTCTATTATCTTTGATATGCAATACACCATTGGTTTGCATAACTGAACAGGTATCTACAATCACTGCATTTTGTAAATACTGAAAAGCCAGCCATCTACTTCTTCACACACCTTACTATTATCTTGTGGAAAGAGGTGTGATAAGAAATAATTTCTATGAGGACATAAAATGCCACATAGTTTAGTTTAGAAATAGTGGCAGTAAGGCTACGAAAAACATGTTGTACACCACCACAATACCAAGCTGATAAAGACGAGCAGATAAAAAGTAACAAGGAAGAATGTGCACGATGTGTTCAAGGACGTAAAGATATATTTCGACTCAGAGTTGTTTGTGATTTCTCCTTGATCTTTGTAATCCTCCCATTTGATGTCTGTTCACAAAATAGTTGTAGTGAAACATAATTGCATCAAATTGCAGACAACTCAAAAGATGTTATTTACAACCAGAGCACACACATCCATACTTTAATGTAAGATATGAATGTAAGTATGTGGAGAGGTACATAATCTTCTGAGTCCCTGCTGTAGATTAAAATTAATACTTTCGTTAAACTGCGCCATCTTGGGCTCATAAGGACATATAGTTATATATGCATATATATATAATTATCAGCACTGGCTCTTGAACCAACAGATGGGCATCACATTTTAGGGAGGAATAAATTATTAAAAAGAGAAAATGCTGCCCCCTAGTGAGCTCTTTCCACACAAAAAAAATCAATGAAAAGGAATGTAAACTGACTTAATAGAAAAAAAAATGGACTTAATTTACCCACGAATGTTCATAAAACATCTTTATAAATCATATCCATTTAAATCTTGCTAACTTGTACTGCCTTTACTGTAAGGAAATATCTGACTGTATGCTACATTACTCTGATTGTCCTTCCATTATGTTTCTGGAGCTGGTTGGAGTGAGACATATGACTTACTGTGACTGTTTATCAGATGTGGAGTTGTTTATCAGGTGGAGTAAGTATGTAAACCATTTTCTAGAATATAACTATTACTCAGTCCTCAACATGAATGTGCTCTTGATTGAGGGATTTGTGCATTTTTAATGGTTTGCCTTTTTTTAACCTCTTTGCTGAATTTCAGGGGAAGACAAAGAACATTGTTTTTTTTTTTTTTTGAACATCACTTGTACTTTTTTCATATTATACAGTATATTACAATAGGACTTAATCGCTAGTAAACAGAAAGCAGTGTCTAGTGTCTTACCAACTGCGGCATTTAAGTGCTTTATTATTCATTTTAAAATGTATATGTATGTAATGTATAACATACTAAACTGGATCATTCTAGATACCTTGTACTTTTAGTACTTTTATTTCTGAAGGCAGGTTGAGATTGTACATCTTTTATGATTAATCTCTTGTGCATGAAAGATGCTTGTTATTGTTCATTGTCTTCTTCAAGTAATATTAATCCATGCTCTAAACTGCAGTGCATATCTACAGTGCCTTGTGAAAGTATTCGGCCCCCTTGAACTTTTCGACCTTTTGCCACATTTCAGGCTTCAAACATAAAGATTTAAAACTGTAATTTTTTTGTGAAGAATCAACAACAAGTGGGACACAATCATGAAGTGAAACGAAACTTATTGGATATTTCAAACATTTTTAACAAATAAAAAACTGAAAAATTGGGCGTGCAAAATTATTCAGCCCCCTTAAGTTAATACTTTGTAGCGCCACCTTTTGCTGCGATTACTGCTGTAAGTCGCTTGGGGTATGTCTCTATCAGTTTTGCACATTGAGAGACTGGAATATTTGCCCATTCCTCCTTGCAAAACAGCTCGAGCTCAGTGACGTTGGATGGACAGCGTTCGTGAACAGCAGTTTTCAGTCGTTTCCACAGATTCTCGATAGGATTCAGGTCTGGACTTTGACTTGGCCATTCTAACACCTGGATATGTTTATTTGTGAACCACTCCATTGTAGATTTTGCTTTATGTTTTGGATCATTGTCTTGTTGGAAGACAAATCTCCGTCCCAGTCTCAGGTCTTTTGCAGACTCCATCAGGTTTTCTTCCAGAATGGTCCTGTATTTGGCTCCATCCATCTTCCCATCAATTTTAACCAGCTTCCCTGACCCTGCTGAAGAAAAGCAGGCCCAAACCATGATGCTGCCACCACCATGTTTGGCAGTGGGGATGGTGTATTCATGGTGATGAGCTGTGTTGCGTTTACGCCAAACATAACATTTTGCATTGTTGCCAAAAAGTTCATTTTTGGTTTTGTCTGACCAGAGCACATTCTTCCACATGTTTGGTGTGTGTCCCAGGTGGCTTGTGGCAAACTTTAAACAACACTTTTTATGGATATCTTTAAGAAATGGCTTTCTTCTTGCCACTCTTCCATAAAGGCCAGAGTTGTGCAGTATATGACTGATTGTTGTCCTGTGGACAGAGTCTCCCACAGCAGCTGTACATTTCTGCAGTTCATCCAGAGTGATCATGGGCCTCTTGGCAGCATCTCTGATCAGTTTTCTCCTTGTATGAGCTGAAAGTTTGGAGGGACAGCCGGGTCTTTGTAGATTTGCAGTGGTGTGATACTCCTTCCATTTCAATATTATCACTTGCACAGTGCTCCTTGGGATGTTTAAAGCTTGGGAAATCTTTTCGTATCCAAATCCAGCTTTAAACTTCTCCGCAACAGTATCTCGGACCTGCCTGGTGTGTTCCTTGTTCTTCATGATGCTCTCTGCGCTTTAAACTGACCTCTGAGACTATCACAGAGCAGGTGCATTTATACGGAGACTTGATTACACACAGGTGGATTCTATTTATCATTATTAGTCATTTAGGTCAACATTGGATCATTCAGAGATCCTCACTGAACTTTTGGAGAGTTTGCTGCACTGAAAGTAAAGGGGCTGAATAATTTTGCACGCCCAATTTTCAGTTATTTGTTAATACAGTTTGAAATATCCAATAAATTTCGTTCCACTTCATGATTGTGTCCCACTTGTTGTTGATTCTTCACAAAAAATTACAGTTTTATATCTTTATGTTTAATGCCTGAAATGTGGCAAAAGGTCAAAAAGTTCAAGGGGGCCGAATACTTTCGCAAGGCACTGTATGTATATTTTAAAGTTGTGCCTTGATGCTACTGTGGGCCTCTTCACCATTATTTCCTTTTTTTTCTTATTTATCCATGACTTACACTCTGAATCAAAAATGTAAAATAATTCACAAAATGTGATCAAGAAAACACAGCTTACAACACGGATTGTGTAGAAACCTTTTTTTTTTTGTAACAAATCAATACAAATACACAAGTTACAGATTAAAAAAACATGAAATGCTGAGTGCTGACAACGTAGTCCAGCTTTGAATTGCACCACACGTGGCAAGAGAAACAATCAAAAATACACACATGCAACAGTGAACAAATATCTATCAGAGGGATACACAAAAACATTGAAAGAGCTGCTTGTTGAAAGTTGGTGATATATATATTTTTTTCCATGTGTCTTTTCAATTAAGTGCCGGAAAAGGACGAGGGGGAGAGAAAAAAAAAACAGATACATTTCTTAAAAAGTTTTTCTTAATTGTTTTTTTTTCTTATTTGTGACAAGCTCCTGAGACCTTTGTGGAAGAAGCAAGCTGCTCAGGTGAAAAATCTCATCCAAGTGTAGTTTTTACATGTGGTCTGGGAGCAGGAGGCAGTGCTGAGAGCTTTCACACAGCCTTGCGGTGATACTCTGGGGGAGCAACCTCGTAGTCCGTGGCACTGAAGAGGGTGGAGGAATTCTTCACCAGGTACCTGAGGTAAATGTCAAAGATATTGCTGTTTTGAAGTTGGACAAAAAGGCACTTTCTGGAAGGTGAAACGACTGCAGCTTTTAAATCAATTCGACAACAACAAAAGAGAACAAGGACTTTCAAACTGAGGCACGATATCAAATGTCGGCCGACTCTGAAGAAAATTTGCATAAATATTATCCTGTCAAATTAAGAGTCCCAGCAAGAGTCTTGTTCTGTTAGAAATTAAATTGGGTTTGTTGACATAAACATAAAATGTGAAAATTATGGAGCCATACAGGAAGACATTTCAATCATTCCACAGGGCTCAAATGTGAAGAAAACACACACAAGGTCTGTTCCTTTTTCAACGGAGTGGAAGATTTTAATGGAAAAACAGCCATGCTGCATCCGGATGAAAGGATTGGAGGTGTTTTAAAAAAAAGTCTTGAAGGAAATGTCATTTTCTTTGTTCACAAATGTCAATGGATTCAATCTTGGAGTGACATGATTAGTCACAGCTTGATGAACAGAGTACAGTGTGGTTTCTGCTTCAGTCTGAACAATAGCGGTCAGAGAAAGCACACGCTGACATACAGAAATGTAATTCTCATGGGTCTGGTATTACTAGCACTTCTTCATACATCCCCTGTAAATAACCTCATCTCATATATGATGTTGAGGATGAATAATGTTTTTAGCTATATGGTTGTATGTGACGGTCACGTCACTAAAATTAAATTGTGTGGATCCGTACTCTATATTATCCAAATTACAACAGCTAAAATAAAATCATTGTACTGATTGAAGAGAAGAAAACCTCATGGTGTTCACCATATAACATTTTCTAGTCTATTGCTCAAGCAAGAATTGAATCAGTTCTCTAAAACTCAATCTTGACACGTGACATGCCGACAGGCTGTGTATGCGGTCAATCTAACCCAAAGAAGCTCGGGAGAAATTGATTTTGTGGTTCATGTTTAAAGGCTTTGGAACAAGCCTGGTTGCACTGATGTGAATGTGGATGTAACATGACATTTAAGAATCAGCCGAACATGGCATGAAGTCTCTGAGGTTTGGTTGGAGATAAAACTTACTTGAGGAAATCTTGGAGGTAACTCAGCAGCAAAGCCAGACTCTTTTCATCCAGAGGGGTGTAGGCCAGCATGGCTCCTATACGAACTGTCAGAGGACCACATTAGAGAGAAGAGAAGACAGGAAGGGCACGCAGGCTGAGTGAAAGATGTACCAAGAATGTACCAAGATCAGGTCGTGGGGAACAGAAATCAGAGGAATTCATTCTTCTCCACTTTCTGCTTTAACATTGTATAATAAAGGTGCTTGATGGTGATGATGATGTCCTTTATTAAAGATTTGAGTTTATGGTCTTCAGCGCTGATTTGAAGTCGTCTTTATAAAAGCATGAATGTTTTTCAAATTATAGCATTTAGTGTCAAAAAAGACAATAAGCAGTAAACGCTTTAGGACACAATTACCTGTGAATGACAAATCTCTACTACAGTATGGCAAGTTTGGCAACATCTCATTAATAACAGAAGCTAAGGCACATCCTGTCTTTTGTCCAAAATACAGTCTTTCTATTAGCTCAAAAACGTGAGATTTCAAGAAGGGGAAAAAGCTCATCGTTTCAAAAAGTAGTCAAAAACCAACTAGTAATGTTGCAGTGTCCATTTGTTCAGACCAAGTTCCCGACTCTATCCTGAAATAAATACAACTCATTCATTTGTAAAATGCAGTGCTAGAATAGCAGCTCGGGGGAAGCATCAACAAAGATGATGCTAGTTCTATGTAATCGTGTACTTATTTGTGAGAGCTTAAGATTTCAATGAAAATTATTTTAATACACTTGATGCTTTGTTTTGTGAGAAATGCACGAGTATTCATCTCAGAGTAATAACATTTTCAAAATCAAGACGGAGCCCTTTTTAAAAAGAAATCACTGTTTGTACCGTGTGCCAGTGATGACAATAACTACTTTGTTTTTCTACGAGGTTTATTGATGCTGTAAAACAGCTTTTATCCACTCGTGTGTATGTGACTGCCAGTGTTCCTGGAGCCAGCTTCAAGTGGACACTCAGCGACGTGCAGGATTTTACACTGTCACACAGGTTTCATTTTTCAAGACCGAAGTCGCCGCTTGATAGAAACTCAAAATGACCTAATCCATATATGAAATATGTACAATCTAAATGTAATGACAGAAAAGTGTTGTCCACGTGGAACTTATCTTGGACATGAAGCTTATCTAGCTGTGAAAACCGAAAAAAAACAGAAGGCAGCCACTAATGATTCAAAATGACTGAATGCTATCATTTGTCTGTTGATCCGTTTATCAGCAGTAATTGGAAGAAATTACTGGCCCCTGAAGCTTTTTCATGACACTTGATGGAAAGCTGCAGCACAATTCTGTCTCGCTCAGATTCGCCTCACAATTCAGAATTCTTTGTAGCTTCATGACCAACAAGAACACATTTCTTACCGGAGAACTAGAAAAGATCAAATGCAGCACACTGTCTAAGGTGCAAACACTATTTAATGGTGCGAGACCTTTAACAAGTTTGACCCTAGCCAAACTCACCTGGTGAAGGTCTGGGGCCGAAATGTTGCCATTAAATTGTGTTTGCAAGTTAGACCGTGTGCAAGAGTTTATCTTTTAAAGTTCCTGATGGACACAGTCTTCTCCTACGTACCTGCTTTGTGAAGTAGATGTATGGAGGTTTTTTTTCTAACTAAGTGGAGAACAAGCCATTTTTCCAGCAACAAGAGTCTGCTAACAAGCTGCGTGCTTGTGTCATTGTTTAATATTTCTATGGATATTGACCTTCATCATAAAAGACTCTTTACTGGAGCTAGCCCTTGCAATCCGACAAAATATCCAGACATAAAAATGATGGAAGAGCACGCTGTCGACCGAGGATTAGAGAAATTAAATGCCTGTCACATGGCCAAGCTTCTGCAGAGATAATTTCTCATTTTCTTCACAAAGAAAGAAAGAAAGAAAAAAAACAACTCCTGGAACATTTAGTTCACCGTCACAGCCGGCGCATGGCTAAGAAGATTTTCCAAGAATTCTATTAAATCATTTAAAAGCGATAGTACCGGTAATAACACAGAGAGTGACTTCTCTTCCTCTACATTTAAAATGAACTACCTCTCTGTTTAAAGCAGGGTGATCACGTTTGTGTTAAGGTTCCATACCGAACAGACGCAGCAGGTGTGGAGCTCCGTACACCTGAGACATGGGCATGTCCGGGTGTTCAGCCAAGATCTCAGCATACTGCGGCCTCTCGAACTTGTAAAGCAGCTGAGTGCCCAGCATGACGTTAAAGTACTCTCGAATCCCCGCCACGACTTCGTTAACGGCATACTCTCTGACAAGAGGGGAAGAAGAGGCCACATATTAACTTAATAGACACTATCACATTAAAACAAATAATGTAGTGTTATAAAGTTAAAGGGTTGAAAGTTGGTGAGTCAGGTGTGTTCAACTGTTTGAAAATACATTTGAAAATATGACAAGTAGCCAGTAACCGGGGATGTAGGGACACATGTAAATTAATTATTTTTATTTTTAGCACATGAACACATCAGTCCCACAAACACTTAAAATCACACAACAGAAAACACAGATGGTGGTTATTTTTATAAAGATGTTTATTCTTACTTGTTGTCAGAGTTTCCTTTAGATTTCTTATAGTTTGCATAGTCCTCCAAGACGGTCTCAACGCTCTTCTTCGCAGGCAGATGAAACAACTGTGCACATCACACAGACACTTTCTTTACTGTGGAGTCGACGTTCTAATCTCCAGTAGGTCATAATGGCTGAAGTTAACACACTGCAAACATCTCTTACTACCTACCTGTTTCTGTCGAGTGATGAGGTCCCAGTCGTCCACCAGCCAGGGTTTAAGCTCCTCCGGGATCTTTACCTTCACCTCCACACGGTTGGTGAACATTTCCTCCTGCGAAAAAAGACACAAAAAAGTAGAATGTCCTGATTGGCTCTTTTAAAAATGGCTGATTCAAAACAGCATATTTTTTCTTAAACCTCTCTTGTGCTTAAGGTTCCTAAGAGAATCTTTCAGATGTCCCTGCTACTTGAACATGGACACATTTCCCAATGATTCATGCAGTAAATATCTCTAGTCAAATTGAAAATCTGGAAAAAATGTTAGCTTAGTTTTAGCTTTACTGTAGAATGACGCAGTTTCCTATTTATATATACATTTTTAGATGCTTATTTATATATTCTCTGACATATATTTTACTAAATGTCTTTGATTTTTATCCAGATGTTGGATTATTATAAAAGAAGGCAATAGAGAATAAATGAAGCAGGTTACATTAGCTGAAATTAACTGCTGCTTGCATATCAAATACTGCATATACAAGATATTTATATTGCATATATTTACATGTCCTTCAAACATTCAAGCATTTAATGACATAAGAATGGCTTTCTTTTGCTTAAAACCACAAGGTTTCAGAGCAGGTCCTGATTACTTCTGCTGCTGGCTGCATGGTGCCAACATCACCTGTTTCTTTCTGAGGCAAATTAAACCACACGTGAAAGAAGTCTGTGCTGAGCGTCTCAGCAGCCACCTGCTGCGGACCACAGGGAGTGTGGCCACAAGTAACAATCCTGTTTTTTTTTTCTATTGTCATTTTTGTCTTTGCTTCGTTTGTATGCAAAGACGTACCTCAGGAAGAACAGCCGTTACTGTGGTACTAAATTCCAGTGAATAAAATGCCTCCTCCAAACAAAGGAAGGATAATTTCCAACAGCTTTAAACCTGAAAAAACCCCTAACCCTAACTATTGCAATGATTTAAGCTGAGATAATCATCTGGGCATGTCTTCATGTGTGGTTACCATTAAGTGATGATACATACACTCTCCACAGTGGGATCAACTCGGGCCCGCTTCTTCCGTGGCCCCTGCAGCGTTTCTCCACTGCTGGTTCCTTCCCCCGGCCCTGGGACTAAACAAGATGCCCGTTATAGCGTTCGTATTATGAAGGGTCAACGATTTGTTTCCTTCATTAGAAGGATGAAGTTCTTTCATTGCATTAAATAGATCCAATTAAACATGTCTGAATGTACTGCTGTTTATATCCATAATAGATAAGCAGTAAACATCTACTCTGTATGTAATGTGTGTTTTCCCCCCAGAATGAGAAATGATCTCTCAGAAAGTAAAATGAGCTGTATATAAAGAAGCCCTCCAGCTAATTTCATACTTCCTAGAAATCTAAGCTCTCTAAGGGGTTTTTTTCCCGGTACATCAAGCATCCATGTTAATGGCTGTTACATAAAGGATAATCAGGACGCTATGAAGTGGTGCATCTGAAAATACAATTCACGGAAGACAATTTGAAATCATAGTCCATAATTTCAACGATGTCATTTTGGACATCTTTACCCTAACACTGACATGAACGAATCAGAAAGAAGCTGTTAGGCTGCACTCAGAGAAAAAAAAAAAAAAACATTCCACAGCTAAATATTCCCATAAACCCACCGTGTCATTTAGAAACAGCTCACTTACTTTTCTGTTTTGCCTTCTTCACTTTCCTGCGAGAGAAAAAGACAAACATTTTTTAATCACATGTACACTCAGCTTCATGAGATTAACATCATAGTGTTTTACAGTTCGACAGCACCTTCACAAGTAGAACAATGTTCAGGTTTGACTGGTACAGTCTGAGACTAATGGGTTCAACTACAGTCGTTACTACTGAGGTTGAAGTTTGCAGTGGTGTTACAACAGACTGCATCACAAATCATAGTGTTCTTAGATCATTTATTTTTTATATCTCTTTAATCAAACATTAGGTTGGAGCCCCTGTCTCTATAGAGACCTTCCTTTCTGTTTGAGCACAGCCTGGTCTGCTGAGATCATGCATTTGGCTAAACTAAAATGTCAGGTTGGGAGAAAGGCTATGGGATGCAGGCAGGCCCAATGCCCTCTCAAAAATTCTCTCTGCTGCGATCACCCTCACACGTGTATTAATGGGCTTAAGGAAATCTCTGCGAGTCTCTGTTTGGATGAACAGTTTGAATCGTGCCGCCACCAAAAAGAGCTATAGTTAGCGTTGATCCGTCAAGTTAGTAACTTCAGTGGAAAATGGATGGTGAAGTTCATGATAGATAGATAGATACTTTATTGATCCAGAGGGAAATTCAAGGCATCCAGTAGCAGTATACAAGACATGCAGGACACAAGACATTAGTTACAATACACAACCGCTGTCCCGCCTCCCGTCTGTATACTGCCACTGAATATACGGAAACTCGCGTCAGCGCACACACAAGAAGTGTGTGCCCAAACATCATGTGATCTTTCCTTCTTTATCAATTTAACCTAACAAATGTTCATATGGGTTTATAAGAGAGATCTACATTTCATATATTGGGTAAATTAAATACTGAGACCCACTAGATTACTAAGTAAATGATTATTTGTTGTTTTTAAGTTCATGCACTTTTTGTATAGGATTGTATTTTGGAGGGAAGAAATAAATGGATGTAAAATGATATACATCCTTTCCCCTCACTGTGCAACAGTGACACTGAAGACACTCATTTAACATCTTAACTCCAGAAACAGCTCCTAGAAGTGATTCTCATATAAATAATCCACCACTGAATCACAGTTTGAAGTAGCCTCAGACATGACTTTATTTTCATACATACTGTTTATTTTATCCTTCCTGTAACAGGTGCATATTTATTTAGTTGAAAATCAAAATGTGATTTTGTGAATTTTGGCCTCTGCCCCTTTTAAATGTCCCCTTCTCCTGTATACAAAAGTCATGGGCACGAAACAGCATGGATGATAAACCTGAGAACTATTATTCAGGAGCTGAAGATTAAACAAAAGGGTAGATCTCATTGTGCCTACATCGAGTGAAACAGTGAGGTGTTCACAACAGGTTTGATCAAAAGAGGTGACAAACAACTTACAGATCAACATTTTTCTGCTGCACAGCAGCAATCTTCTTGCTTGGTGCTAAACCCCTCATCTTTCCCTCAACATAGTGGTCCCTGTGGAAGACAAATCAGGAAGACTTAGTTAATACATTCCCCCAAAAAAATAATAATCACAAATTCATGTTCAAATACTTTCATTGAAATACTAGAAATTATGTAACAACAAACAGTTTTCAGGTGCCAAAAAAGATGACACACTTTACACTGTTTACAGTATTTTATATGTTTTATATTCAAAATAACTCCTTTTTTTACATTATATTATTTGTACTGTTTATATGTGTATGACTAAATTAAGTGTTTATTGTTATTGCATGACTTTCGGAGCGGTCTTTACATTTTGCTGCACATATGTGACAAATCAAAAAAAGATTTAACACCACGGACTTGTTCTCTACGATGTGATGTCTAAACAGTACTCTCCCCATTTTGTGCACACTTGAAAAACTTACTGATTAGCCTTTTGAAGCTCTTTTTGTTTCGCAAGGTTGCTGTCCACATATTTGAGAACTCTGCTCTCAGGAACCCATTCATCCCAGCTGCAAAAAAAAAAAAAAAAACACAAAGATGACAGAGTGCATGACCCGACAAAAGAGCCCTCATCGAGTCTATTCAGAACACATACATACTGATGGCAATGACAACAAATTGAAAATCGTGTTAAGTACTCATAGAAAAAGAAAAAGATGTAGTTATCAGAAATCTGCTGCTCACTTTTTGTTCCATCCGCTGTAATGAATGAAGTATTTAATCTGCTTCTCTTTAATGTTGATCTTTACACACTGCAACACAAGAATAAACACAAGGTCCACAGTTTGTTTTTAAGTTAATAATTAATAAATAACGTACATTTCAGGTACATACAGTGTGGAAACAAACCTTAGCCTCATAGAGCAGTGGCCCATGAAAGCACAGGACTCTTTCACCTGAGGAGACCAAAACAAAACATCTGTGAGAACAACACGAACACCGAGTTTCACTGTTACTAAACAAAACTCATTCAATGACTTCATGATGGGCTGATATAAAGAGCTTCGGGGTTGTTTCAGGGACTCCTTTGTGTCTCTTTCTGAATAAAGATGAAGCACATGAACATGGCAGCAGCCAGCTAGCCATTAGCCTGCCGATAATGTCCATTTAAATCTATTCCAGGAGAGTAGTCTTAAATGTGCCACCATGTTGATGTTTTTAAATCTTTAGCTCGTGTATTTATGTTTATCTAAAGGGTCAACATCTTTTTATTTATCTGGAAAACATGTTGGTCAAGCTAGAGCTTCAGCATCAACAACAACAAACCCGCCCCCTTCCCGCCGTGTTGTGTTTGTTTTTCGGTACCGACCTTCTTGAAATTTAGGTTTAGGGTCCTGTTTTGGCGCCATTCACAGACTCAACTGATCGGATCTCTGAATGATCAAATTCGAGCATTGCCAGAGTCCATTTCTTCCAGCCACAAACACCTCCGACATTGGAGCCAAAGCGAAGGAGAAGAAGCCGAGAAGGGCCTTCCTGCTGCCGGATCACCTGACCAGTACGGAGCCGAGGAGCTGTGGTGCGTTCAAGTGCTCATGGTAAAACTCGTAAAATAGAAGGCGCGGTCTGGCAGGCAGATTTGCATGAATTTAATTAATCCTGCTAGAGGAAATTTAATTTGACACTCTGTTATTGAACATGCTACACACATAGGCTGAAATACAAATACACAAACAGGATCTATGGGCATACACGGAGAAATTTCAGCGTTAGGGGGGCGAGCACTTCTGGTGGGGGGCCTTGCTTAAGTGCACCTCAGCAGCGCTCAGGCACTTCTCTACCTACCAGACCAATTTCCAGACTAGTTTCACACAGTTTTATAGACTGATGTGAGAGAAACCTTTACAAGTCCCTGCAAACAGTGCAGTGACAGCCTTAAAGCATTTGGTAGAATATGAGTACAAATTAGCCCACATCATGTCATGTCTTTATAAGGGCATACAAATAGCTGGTTTGTGGGTTGGTATTTCATTTTACTCAACTGTATTTTACATCACTATGTCATTCATCTGCTAGGTACCTTTTTATACATTACTTTTTGTAAAGTGTCTCGAGATAACACCTGTTCTGAATTGACGCTATACAAATAAGGATTGATTGAGATTGATTGATTGATACATTTGACAATCCCAACATCCAATGAATCACACACGTTTTATTCAAGTCTACATAATGTGGGTGACACAATGTTCTAATATGGGTTGTGACTGTATAGTCCATGCTATACAATTGCTGTGGATAGTGCATTGCTTGATCTGAGATTTTTTTCACACTGTAGCACTGTGATTAACTGGCAGCCTGCCCAGGTTTGTACCTCACCACAGTTAGCAGAATATGAATGGATGTTTTCACTACCATGAATCTCCTGGTTGTGAGCAAGAAATTGTTATTGGCAGACAAATGTATGTCCTTGGTTAATATTGTTTTTTATTGTTGTATATTCAGCATTCATTTTACCCCATACAATGTTGACAAACAACATCCTTGAAACATTCTTTCTCCGGTCTGTAGAATCAGTAAGCCACATGGAAAATATTTCAGGGAAAAATTGGTGCCATTTAGCGTTTTGTTTCTTTCGACAGTGGAAAATAATCCACTGTTGTTATGTTTGGGCACCTGTAGAGAATATACCAAGCAAGTTCATCATGGACGATAACTACTGCAATGGAACAGACATTAAAGCAGAGTGAAAGTATTTATCCCCAAGGAGGAAAAAAACTGTAACAAGCTGACCTAACCAACATATCAGCCTTGATATGTATTAATTTCTTAGTATGATTGTTATAAACTGAAAAATGTGTACTTCAATCCATGCATGCAAATCCACTGATTGTGAAAAAAAAAAAAAATTAATTAATAAATTAAAAAAAAAGAGTTCCAAAATGTTTGATGCAATAGGCTTTGACCAGCGTGGATACCCGGCTGTCATTTATAAGTCCAATATATCAACAGCTTCTTCAATTGATTGTGGAACTGTCTGAATATATTTAGTTTATCTTGAATCCCAGGTGCCATAACTTTTTATCTAGTTCTATATCAGCCACTAAATAATGACCTCTCTGCATATTACAAACTTTCGATGAATCACAACCCTTGAGCTGAAAATTTATTTTTAAAGCAGAATTTTGAGTGAGTAAGAAAAAGGTTGCAATTGCCTTTGAGGATGCTGACGTGGTATCCTGTAGGAATAGTCTATCTCAGTGTCCTTGGACTGCAAAAAGACTAACTAACAATGCCATTGTTAAAGAGTCCAGTCCAGGTTGGTTTTCCTCGGGTAGCACTGCTCTTTTGATGTCAGCAGGTCAGTCCTGTCTGTGTGTTATAAAAGCAGCAGATGTTGTTTGTGGAGGAGACAGAAGGAAGATCAATGAAAGATCACTGAGCATTGAAAATTAGCTGGACATTGTTTTGTCCTTCCTAAAGAGGTCTATATATTTTTTCGATAAGCATATATTGCATAAGTGTAAGATCACCTTTACTTCATGAGGTTCTCATATTATTATTTAACCATTGGTAAATTTGGCAAAGTCGTCGGGCTGCTGACTTTTTTGTGGAGTCACTATTTTAAGGTTTCTCAGCCTTTATTTTTGGCCTGTAAACATGTTTCTTTGGGTCTCACATTTCTCATGAACTGAAGTATGTGTCACACTGTCAAATGGATTATCACATACTTTTGTGTCAATGAAGGGATCATTTATCAGTATTTGAGCTTTTCTCTCACGCTCTTCTTCGTATGCTGAGTAGAACAGATTGCAGTAAGTACGGCTACACTAAAGAATGAAAGGTCAATTTGAGCCAAACGCCATTTTTAGACATTTTACTCAAAAATAAAGGGAAAGTACTTGGGTTTAAAAGATGTGTTGTTAGAATAAAGACCACTGCATCAACTATCAAATGTAGGTTCATTGTCCTGTGACGCAATGATGCACTTTTTTTTTGCAACACATTGACTCCCTTAAAGTTGGAAATGTGCACTAACATCCCCAGAGGAAGAGCCAGACAACAGCTTCTATACTAATCACCCTTCACAACCAATAAACATTTTTTCAATCCTCCAAACAGTGTTTATATGAGATCAAGGTCAAATGGAAACAAAAAACCTAATGGGATTACCCTGTCGAGATTATTGATAAGGAACTGTATGAGAAAAAATGCAGAATCATTTTACAATGTCAAAAAGGCTTGTTTCTATATTTGGTACACATGTTGAGTATGACTATGTGAGAAACCCATGACTTTTTGTAAATAACTTACTCTGGTTTTACTTCAGAAATAAAGGTTCTAAAGTGTAAAAACCTTTATCACTATGTATTATTTTGTCTGCCTCTTTGGAGCCTCTTTGACATTTTTGGCAGAGTAGATTTCCAGAAGAAAGATTTGTCTTCCTGCAAATATGAATGAATCATTTTCATTTCTTAGATTTCCCTCTGATCTATTATTTGTTCCCTTTGTAAAACAGTTTTTGAAACACTGACAGACAAAATATCACAGAAACATGAGAGACGGATTGCATGAAGCTATATTTACTCATATGAAATAGACCTGAGAAATGTTTTCACACTGACAACACAAAGGCTTAATACGACTCTGTATGGATACAAGTTAAATGTGCTTGAATGTAAAGGACATTGCTCTTTAGTGCATAGTTTATCATCATAGTTCAGCACCTAAGGCCTACATGCCTACATGTACAGGCTTTGGTAGCCCAGGCAACCCTGTATATGTTTAACATGACTTTCTTTCTCAGTTTGCCCTGAGTTCTCAATCAGACAGGTTCTTGGCATGCTTTGTTTTTATAAGGTACACATGCACAAACAAGATCCTATGGACATGCACTAATGGAGAGATGTCAGAGTGAGGAAGCGGACCCGGTCGGCTGGCGCTCTTAAGCTGGTTGGGCTGGGGGGTTTGCTGCTTTGCTCAAGGGCACCTCTGCAGTGCTCAGGCAGTGGTCCGGCAAATTTCTAGCTACCCGACTAATTAAACTAGTTATTATGTTATTTACTGTTCATTAAAACAAAAGCTTTGGCTTTTAAATCCTTTAAGTCAGCCATGCCATTTCTCAAGTGGTAGATATGATCGGCTGCTCTCAGTATTTGTTAGAGTTATTCCCAGTGCTAAGAGATTTTTCTTCTCTGTCGTTCAGATTTTCTACCAATGTCATTTCCTCCAGTCTACTTCACCTGCAAACCCTTAACAAGCTGTTCAGCTTTAATGAGGACCCACGCAGCGCTCCAAACCTGTGATGACTTGTCCTTACAAAACTGCATCTGCTCTCAAACTCAATATTTGAGATCCACACCCACCATTGCACTCTGTATAGTGAAGTTTGTCAGACTTCTCTGGTGCACATACTATATAGTCCTACCTATTTGAATCTTTTCATTCATAAATCCCTTATTTCTTCACCCTATACTCTGAACTTTGAAAATACATCTAATATTTTGCTCATACCACTCTTAAAATCAGCACAGTCATTTTTGAAAATGTCTTCATGGGGACACAATAATGTATAATATCCTTTACTATCCCATACAATCTTATCATTTAATGTTATATTGTTATGATTTAGTCTTGTTTAGTTTCGTTTTTCACACACATACAGTCTTCTCTAGTGTGCAACCTAGATTTCTGTCTTATTTGGTATTGCTTATCTTAGTGTTGCTCGTTTCCCTTGTGTGTTAATATATCCTATGTTGATTGTTCACTTGGTTAGTCTTTAGAGTTTCCTGTTTTATTTTGTAATTTCTTCTCCTTGAGTCTCTCTGTGTTTTGTTACATTCTTCAGTTCTCTGTGTACATCTTTGTTTTTGCCTTTTACTTAAGATAAATCATATTTTGGATCATTTCAAATGAAAGCACAGGTTCATATTGACAGAGTTACAGTAGGCTATGGCTTTGAGCATTATTGCTGTTTTTTGTAAAAAAGATAAAGTGGATACCTGAGAACAGTGGAGGCAACACAGGGACCTGTTGTCATGCCTACAAAATCTCTGCAGGTGAAAGTATGCTTGTACATTTCGGCATGCAGTGTGTGAGTACATAAATCACCAGTGGAAAAAAAATCTAACGTAAATCTAAACGTAAAAAATGCCATCTTTATAATGGTTAACACACAAAAGAGAAAAATGAGACACTTTACTTTCTATTCACTTCAACATTTTATGTTTAGTCAACTCAAATCTAATCAACAATTACAGACATTGCCCATTCTTTAACACAATATTAGACCCTCGGGAGTCCTCGGGCATCCAGATGTGTATGCATGCGGTACTTATCTATTTTAGACGGCCTTTGTGCAAGTGTCTTGTAGTGCTCTTGCACGGTTTTGTCCTCAAAATCACCCTCCCATGTGGCGTGTTGGCGAAGATCAGGTCAAAGTGTGTTCATAAATCACATTTCAAACAACCACAGTCGACCTGGGCGTTGAATTAAACACTATACAGATGTGTGCAATGTGCAGGTAAGGGACGTTTACGTGTCATATCTCCATTCACTGTCTTCTGAGTATAACGTGTGTTTTAGATTTCACTCGTGCATGATCAGTGATTAAACAGCTGACAATGTGAGAACATTCTTATATTTACACACAATGGGTTCAACTTTTACGTATTTACAACACACGCATTTGATACATTTTGTCGCCGTTTGTGAAATCCCTTTAAATCAGCAGTTGATGAAGTGCGCTGTCACAGTTAACACATCATTTTACATTCAGTGACATTGTTTGCTAAAATGTTCAAATATTGTTTTTTTAACAGCACTTACTGGCTTTCCATGAGCTGCGGTTTATTCAGACAAAACACTCATCACGAGAAGAACAGAAGAGTTGCGTGATTTGGTGACACGAGACCTAAGACTGCAGGTGTCCAAGGCAGGACATGCACTTACCCGCTGCGACAACTCGTGCACAGCAATGCGTAGTAAGTTTTCCTTTGCAATTACGCACGCGTTTTTCTCAGACTGTGAAGCCATTACATTTAATTGCTATTTAACAAGCAGTACAACAATAGTCGTAAGCGCGAAAATTGAACACACATTTAGACATTCCTTGCGTATACAGACTTAAATTAGCTGTGGTGGGTTTACTGTATAGAACTTTGCCACATTTTACAATAATTTAAAGATGTAAAGCAGTGGTGATCACATTTCCACGAGAAAAATCGAGTCAGTTATTGGAGTGATGTAACCTGTTTGTGATAGTTCCCCCCTCTCCCTATATGCACTTTTTGTGCGCAGTCGGTGTGTCTTGATAAGTATTGTCAACATGTTTGCGCGAAGTCAGTTCATCCCCCCCAAAAAAAGTAAATACACTTCTATCCTCTGCGAATCAGTCCTCTCAGTTTATTCCTGAACTCCTTCCTCATGAGACAATAAATAATCGGGTTCAGGCAGCTGTTGGTGTGCGCCAGGCAGACAGTCAGAGGGAACACGTAAGTGTGCACTATGTAGTACGCTTTGTCCCAATTTGCAACATTCAGCTTGACCAGGACACTCCACAGTGTGATTGCCTGATTCGGCATCCAGCACAGAAAGAAGGACAACACGACTATGGTGATGGATTTGGTGACTTGGGATCTCCGTTTGGGGTTGCTTGTTTTCATGCTCCGAATTCGGATGAAACGCAGCAGCATAATGTAGCTGATGGTCACAATGCACATTGGTAAAACAAAACCTACAAGTATTTTCTGTATGTGATAAACTGCAAGCCAGTACTGCCCACCAGGAAATCTGAGCAGACAGAGTTTTTCTCCGGTTACGTTGCTGACAGTGGAGAAAATCGCAGTCGGAGCAGTCGCCAGAGTCGCCCCTGTCCAAATAATTGCGCAGATCCATTTGGAGGAACAGGACTTATGCCCAGTACTGTTGTTCAGGGCGGAGGCTACTGAACAGTAGCGGGTCACACTCATGGCTGTGAGGAAAAACACGCTGGCGTACATGTTCATCACGGTGACAGAAAGGAGGATTTTGCACATGGCGTCTCCAAACGGCCAGCTGAAGTCCAACGCAGTGTCCACGGCCCAAAAAGGCAGCGTGAGCACAAATTGCAGGTCCGTCACTGCCAAGTTGAACACAAAAAAGTTCACTCTGGACTTCTTCCGTTCGTGTTTGACTCGGATGAAGAAGAGGACGAGCACGTTGCCCATCAGACCCGCAGCGCAGACCACAGAATAAACCAGACAAATGAGGACTCTTAGAATCGGACTCCCATCTGCTGTCACGTCGATATCCTCCAGGTTGCTGAAGCAGTCCATGTCCAGAGAGCTGTTAAAGCACGCGCTCTCATTTTCTTGGTTCATGGTCTCACCAGTTCGCAAACTTTTCTACATTTAAACCTGAGAGAACAAATTCATGTTCTAATAGACTTGGAACAGGATGCCATCAACCAATCTGAATCCAGCCCACCCTCCCTCCTTTCCCCTCTTCTCCTCTCCAAGTCGCATCAACATCCGACATCCACAATAAAACGAATGTATGACTGACGGTGCTAATTGGGGAATATTAGGTGTGATTCGTCCATTAATCTCGTGCGTAAAGGACCCTCCTCTAAGCGCGAACCTCCTCCATCAGTTTCCATCCAAAATAAACATGGAAACAGACGTTCACGTTAAGAATATATTCAGTCAATTTCACGAAAGCAAAGACTGGAGCTGATATTGTGTGCGTAATTGGTTTTGTACCATCACAGCTGGTTGGGAATCGACAAACACGACTCACTGTTGCCACCCAGTGGACGTTTCTCAGTATAACATTACCACAGGGCTTCAAAAATAAAAGGAAACAAGGAAATAACAGAATGCATTTTATTACATCTAAACTTGTCTACATAAACAGGAAACATTCAATAAGTAAACAATTTCTTCAATGCATGTAATAAATATTTTTTTTTCACTTGGTATATTTTGTACAAACTGACAAAGGTCTACTGTACACTGTCTTCTCCTTGCCCTCTTTGAAAAGCCTTTTTGAAGATTTTCCTCAGATTTGGAGCCGTGAAACTGAACCTGTGAATGTTTTTAAGGCAGTGAGTGCAGATGTCGACTCAAGTCTGACTTTGAGATTATTTCACTTGTTTATGACTCTTTATTAACCACAGTCCTTGTTTCTATAATAGTACAGCTTCGATTTTCTAAAAAATATATAAATTAATTTACTCTCTCGCTCTGAGCTGACACACAAAAAGCATACAAACGGACATCAAACACCCACGTTTGGATCTTTACTTTCAACTTCCATGTTTTGATACAGACATAATATACACATTGGAGATTTTTCCCTTCTTATCTGAAGTGACAACCAGAGCATTTGGTTGGTTGCCCATGGAGAATTTTAATAACACTGCAAATATTACTGACAATAGTGGCGTTCATTTCAGTCTGTGCAGACCCAGATTTAGCTGAAGTCTCCAGTAACAGGTGAACCGAAAAGCACATACAGTAAGCTGCATCAGCAAATATGTGTTAACACCTGTGTGTGACTCAAGTTAGAGAGGAAATAAACAGCAGCAGCCCTGACTCATCTTCACACAGCCCGACACTGATACATTCTTACAAGAAAAAAGGACAGTTAGTCAAAAAGGAACAGCAATAACCTATCCTCTTCTCTCAGAAAAATAACACAAGTGAACCACAGGATGGAGCTGTGGACACTTTAAATTAGGAAATAATTGGGAGGGTGAGGAGATTGTGATTTCCTTGTAGACACCGTTATAGAGCATAGAAACACATTCAACACGGTCCGTGCTCCCACTTCATGGGTGACATTGTCATCTGCTGCGTCGTCTAAAGACACGTGTGAGGACAGAAGAAAACGTTTGAATCAAATGCATTCATTAACTGTGACCAATTTATCAACGATTCAAATACTGGTGATTCATATTTAAGCGAACATGAATGAAGCTGAAGGATCACAATCTTCATCAGTACAGAAAGTCAGTGTGACTCTTCATGACAAAGGTACAAACACTTTTTTGAGTCATGTAGAAATGATGAATAAGTCAAGAGGCGTTCATATGTATATCCATTCAGTATTTGTTTGGAGTTCATTCTGCTCAATATTCAGAAGTGATCAGGCTGCATGATGCTTAATGGATTCTCAATAAATGAGGATTCACTCAGAGACACTTTGTTCATTCATTCAGATGTCATTACAATAAGCTTGGCAATTTGACAGACCTGTACAAGCCCTGCATCTACAAAACATTTCTTTCAGTGAGTCCTTTCCTCCTGTTGTTGACCTTATTTTAACATTATGGCCACATTTGCAATCTAATGGAGACTAATACAACATTTCTACCATTTATGACCGCCTCAACTAATAAACTGAGAATGTAAAAGTAAGATTTACATGGTACATGGCTTGAATCAGATTGCCTCTGTGTTCATGATGTTTGGCTGATTGTATTAGTGCTACAATGTGATACCATTACTTTAGCCTGTTGAAACGTGAGCATTACTCTTCTAGCACAAATCCCAATGTGCAGCTGAGGCGGGTGGGAATGGGGTTAGTTTTGCAGACATTAAGCATTTCATCATTGGAAAATCTAACAGTTTGAAAGATGAAATTCAGAAGATCATCTACGTCAGATGGATCATCCTCTGGGGAACACTCATAAATGGATGGATTAGCATTGTTGTTGTCTTTAGATGCTAATCCATTTTATACTTGCTTTTAAATTATTTCCATCTAGAGCAAAGCGGTGTGCTGATTAATGAACTCTGCCATGCAGCTGTCATCATCAATGGAGGATCCATTAAGCACGAAGTTATCACAAAGCTTCACAGGGACGTGATCAGTTCTTAATCGTGAACAAAGGGAAATCATAAAACATCTGGACTGCAGAAATGAATGAAATCATGGTGCACATATAAATTACGACTGTGTTTAGTGCCCTTACTAAAAATTGTCACTTATGTCATCTCCCATTAAAATACACACAGCTTTTTTCATGACGAATAACAAAGCGGTACCTTTTTGATAAATAGCGATGCTGGCTAAGAATAATAAAATGCATATTAAATTAAATCAAATCACAAAGGCTCCGTGGCGACAGTGAGTCACCCACGGAAATCATACAATATGTAAAAATAGAATATTTAGAAATAAGAATACAAAATAAATAAAATACTGCACAACACAGGAAATGCACACGACTGGCTCTGACCGATAGAGTAAGAGCCGAGGGTCAGCTTCCATGAGAATAACAAGAAATAAACTTGACGCATTACAAGAGAGAGGGAGGAAGGGGCGAGGGGTTTCAGGGGCTTGAATAAGTCTCCAGCTAGTTTCAGGAGGAGAGGAGGGCATGTCTGCTGACGGGGGCTGCACTCAGTGATTATCTCATCATGGTCGGAATAATGTGACCTGCCAGACTCAGACGTCTGGAAGTCTGACATGCAGGAGAGGCTGGTAAAAGGGGATTCTGGAAAAAGTTTCAAAGACACACAGGCAAAAGACGGGGGACCAGGTCTACTGTGTGTCGACCTTAATGTGAGCAGACTTTAGAGGATCCGTACAGAACAACTTCATATTCTAACTGACAGTAAAGACCACCTCTCAAATTGTACAATACATTCATGAGCAAACTGCGTTTTCGGCTGAGTGGCGACAGCATCGAGGTTTTCCCAAACCTCTGCCTCGCTTTAACACTTCCACATTGCTCAATAACTGAGTGACAGACAGGTCATGTATTTTTAAAGCAGGCGGTTTTGCGCCCTAAGTTGGCATGTCAAGATCTCCTTCTAAAAGCACTAAACTGTCTGCTCAGACTCAACACTTTAACACTCTTTATCAAAGATAACTCCCAAACATAATGTCCAGACTGTCAAAGGTATCAGTCTCTTCCAAACAACGGTTGCTTTGACCATTTGAGACAGTCTTTGAGTCCTTCAACACACTGAAGCACACACACAAACAGGCACTAGTTAAACTTGGTCACATGTCATTATAACCCATCTGTTTTTATAAAAGGCCTGATGCTGGACTTTTCATCATGTCTCCCTTTTAACAGTCAAGCACAAAACATAGACACTGAGACGACAAGACACAAAAGGACATTAAAGTTGAAGTGTCAGAAAAAAAAGACACAGCTGAAAACAGGAGTGGACACTTGACTGAAAACACTGGCACACAGATTCATCTCCACTGTCATTATCGTTTTCAAAGGTACCGCATGTTATTTTTGGCATTGTGCAAAGGAAAAGAAAGATACGCTTCCAGCTCAAAACTTCAAAATTGGCAAGTATAAATAGTCTAAAAGTCTCCTTTTGTAAATGCTGTTTGTCTGCGAAGTCTTTGAGTGAAGGTGGAAATCAAGAAGAGAATATTATTTTAAAAAATTGCCTACACACTCCCTACAGTATTCACCTGAAGGTCAGAGGGAATGCATATTAATATATTTAGATATTTATAAATGTTTAAATAGTATACAACACAACTTAAATGCAGAATAAAATTATTAGAACATGAATAAACTGTAAATTCAGTGTCTGAAAAGTTCTTGTCATAACATAGATAAAATCATGATTCATCATGACTTAAAAGAGCTTGAGAAAGATGAAAAGCAGAGGAGAACTGAAGTCTCTAAAAGAGAAATGGAAAAAAACACAAAGCAGATTCAAACAGAAGAAAAAACATGGCAACAGGCATATGTACTGTATGGACTTCTGCGAGAACGGCCTCAGTCCTCCACTCGAACAAGCGATTGAAGAAGCTCACGAGACTGAACATGTTCTGATTTAACATACAAAAGTAAAAGAGGAAAATATATTTTGTTCTCTGTACATGGTGCCACTCGTCTGTTTCATAAAAAAAAAAAAAAAAAGAGACGTTCTCTTTTGTGTTTTTGCTCAGGTAGCTTCTCTGTTGCTTGTGCGGGGCCGGTAGCGTGGCAGTAACATCCTGCACAGGTTTCTTCTGATCTGAAGTCAGTTTACCAACTCGGCATGTCCACAGCTGACCCCTTCAAATGAGGAGTCTGTGCTGTTCTCAGGTCAGTCAAAGAGAAAGGAACACTCAGCACTGTAACACACTCTTCATAGTAGTGCTCCTCCATCGGTTGTCATTTCATTAGGACCCCTTATACAAGTTTCTAGACTTGGGACCAGTCTAGCTCCTGGATCAAAGCCGTCCCCTGCAGTCAAAACGTTTGTTACCGGATAATAGCTGGACCCAAAGTGTAGTCCTGACTCTTCTCGAGTCAGTCCAATGAAATAACGTCAGGGATTCCGCCGTAAATAGCTGCCACTGCCGCCTCGGCGCTACTCCGGCTGGCCACCACCCCGGGGTGTGTGTGTGAGGACGAGTGCGTGGAGTGTGTGTCGCGCAGACTGCTCGACGAGACCAGGCTGCTGGTGCTGCCCGAGTTGCTCGCCCCGTTGGTCTGCCCGGTCAGCGAGTTGACCGAGGATGCTCCCGATTGGTCGAGGTACAGCTGGGAGGAAGAGGAGGAGGAGGTGCTGTAGGGGAGGAAGCGGTTGAGAAGCAGCTCGTGGTCATCTGAGGCTGAAGCGGCGGCCGCTGCTGCCATCACCATGTTGTAATGCTGAAAGGCGTTTTAAACAGAAGAGGGCAAGAAGTGATCAGAAACAGGTTTATATCTGTTATTTTCAGAATTGATTATACAGTAAGTAGCTATGTACATATTTTACGTCATTGCCTTGTAATCTTTGATCTTTTAGCACTGCAAATCTTGACAAAGCTGTTTAGTGCTGGTGTTTGCTTGTGATTCTGGAAGAAGTAAGAGGTAAGATAACGAGTTTAAATGCTCCAGAGTTACGTAACAGCGTATGACAGATGATATGATGGCTAATGCTTTTCACCAAAAACCACAGGTGGGATATCCAGAGTAATGTCTGGATTTTAAAATGTCTTGTTCATCTTTTGGATGAAACTTTTTCTTTAATGAAATTACACTGACATTCACCTGTCCTGACACAGCAAAGTTGTCTATCAGCTATCCCTTTACGCTTTAAAACATACTGTATAGATAAATATACATAAACTTATCTCATCTGATATTCAGCTGTGCCAGTACTTTTGACTTTGCTCTTTAGTGATGCTTAGCTTACAGTTTCAAAACACGTTTGAAAAATTCACCAGCATGATCTTTTCAGAGGCAAGATCTCTGCTCATCCACAGAACGCTCTGCCTCCAGTATTCATTTAGGAGCAGCAATTTCCCAGATAAAAACTAGAAGAGCGTTCACAGTGATGACTGGAGGAGTGTTAAATATCTTATATGTAATTTTATGATTCTGTGTGAAGCGCATTATTCAAATTATTTCACCCTCACAAGGAGAAAAATCTCAAAAATAACCAGTTTGAGATACTACAGTAGATATTGCACCAATGAAGGTACGTTTTACAAAAAGTTAGATATGTTTGGCTTTACTGTTATAGGACAGCTGTGACAAGGACTACAGCCCGGAGTGCGGGACACAACCATCGTCACTTAATTTTAACTAACTCAAATAATTCAACCAGCCAAACTGCAGAGTTAAACGTCTGGCTCTGATAATTCTTTAAACAGCGAGAAGAGATTTAAACGTGCAGCCGAGATGACCACCAGCTGATTGAGTGACAGTTAAGGGCGGTATAAGTTTATTCTTATATGTGATCATTTATAAAATGTGATAAGTTGAAATTAAATTAAATAAAAAGTGTATGGCACGAGGGACCTTTCATCACTTCTCTGTTTACTCCTACGTGAAGGGTTTTCTCTGTAATTCTTTGATAAGAACAAATACAGTTTTTGGCAATGTAAATTATGGCATCATTCGTGAATTCAAACGACGAGTCCAGGTGACATGTTGTCATGGTGACATGTCATGGTGACATGTTGTCATGGTGTGATGCTCTGATGTACAAACCTGATGATTGTCGCCTTGGAGAAAAGAGAAGAAGTTCAACTCTGGAAATCAAGCACAGACGGTCAACACTGAGCATCGACAAAATGAACCTCACAAATGCAAATACAAAAATGTTTACTTCAGACAGTGTAAAGAAACATGTACAGTTTATTATAAATATCATATTTGAGAAGTGTGAAGTGTATTCAAAATTAAAATCCTCTTGGGTTCAGGCTGTTTGTCAGTACCTGAGAGGTCATTCGGGGTGTGGTAGTACGGTCTGTAGTCCTGAATAAGAGGAGGGACAGGAGGGATGTAGCTTGTGTCCACAGAGGGCATGCTGGGAGTTCGGCTCACGGGAGACGCCTGGTGGTGCAGGTTCAACACTCTGAAAGAAGAGGAGGCTTAAAGGTGAAGAGGTGCACCAGTCTGTTAATAAATAATGAGGCTTTTATTTCATGTCTCCTCTGATGACCCTGAAACACAAAAGAGCACCAACAGCTACACTACACAGCTACAGCTACATGAATTTTAATTTGACAGAAAGCAGAGGTTAACGTTTACAGAGACTGAATTAACTTCTTCTGTACCACCAGGAGGGCTGCTGGTTTGTAAACTATATCTGCATATTTATTTCAAGATGTTCTTTCAACATGTTCCGCTAACACTCAAACACAGGACTGCACAGGATAATGTACAGATAAAACGTCCGATATTAAAACCACCAGCTTTGTTTCTGAAAATTAATTTTGTATCCTTCAGTTAGGTGAGAATGGCGGTTCTCAAAACTCCAATACCCATAAGCCTCGGTTGCCATGGAGAAGAACATAGAAACCCAATTTCAGAGCAGTAGGGAATTGAGACCATCTTGATGTTGTGGTTCAAAGAAAGTGGCAGCATGTCGCTGAATTTAGCCAAAGACTGATCCGATGAACACATGATAACAGATCAGTGTCATTTTTGTTTTTGATCAGCTCATAAACAAACAACTGGTTGTATTTTGATCCATTTAATTCTTTTGTGCAGAAAATCTAACCCATTTGACATTTTCGTTTACATCCATTTATCGATCTTTAGTTTAATTCTCAAAAAACTGATAAGACGCAGAACCTCTCTGCCGTCTTCTCTGAGTGCTGTCGATTTGAAAAATGAAACATAAAAACATAATTGTGGGCTTGAGTGCAAAACTCATGAATGATTTAAGTTCCTGATACATAACTCCCACAGAACACAAAGGAAGGATTGGAGTACGTTGTTGTGTGAGTGTGTGTCTGACCCTTTGTTGATGACAGGCGGCGAGGTTGGGGACAGAGAGGGGCAGGCTCTTTTTGGTGGAGGGGGGAGAGGAGGTGGTGGCGGAGGCGGTGAGTCTGGTCCTTCATCTTCTGAGGAGCTGTCGAGTGTCAAGTCGATCACCTCTACTTTTTTACTGTTGCTGCTGCTGTTGCCGTGGCTGGACGAGGAGGAGCTCCGCTGATCGGAGCCTGAAGACGTCCGACATGAATCTGCAGAGAAGAAGCAAAATGACTATTATTGTGTGTTTTTAGATTTAAAATAAAGTCATTATTTTCTGCCAGTACTGTGAGGGCGCACATTGTCCTTGCCCCCATATGAGATGCAGTATGTTTGTTACTATGGAGACAGACGGTTTACTCTGTGGCTCTATGATTGATGCCTCACCAAATCAAAGCTGAAAAGGCATAAACAAAAAGGGGGTGGGGATGTAAACACTAAAAAGAGCCCTCTTAGGTGAATGCTTTAATGCTCATTTAATTACTCACAGCTTTGTGTCACTGACTTCATGACGTAAGCAACCTTACACCAACTCCTCAAATAAGCATCCTTTCTGTTTCTTATCCCACCCTGGCCCCAATCATCTCCCATGACAGGTCTCACCATCCAGCCCGTTATTGTACGAGGCAGCGGAAACCTCCTGCACTTCCTTCTTAGACCTCATGGGGGCCCAGCTGCCATCTTCCTTAAACTGGATCTCATCACAGTCCGTGCAGCTGTTCAGGATCTCAACGAAAAGCCTGAGAACAAACACACACGTCATGCACAAACACAGTCAAGGAAATGTACACAAACACACAGAAATTAGTGGAGGTTTTTTTAAACAAAGGTTGAGGAGAGTGGAAAGCCCCTTCACTTCAAATGAGTTCTTAGAAACATAAAGTTTGCTTTAAACAGTCTAACATCAACACTGCTCTGTAAAGGGCTCTCTGCATGAAACCCTCCAGTGACTTAAAGGATACTGTCATTTCAACTATGTGCACGTCACCTGCAGGCAACTGGATAAACTTTCTTCAAACACTTCTCATGAATCCACCATTTGTTCTGTGAATCTAGGTGATGTCCTCCCAAAAGTTTCAAAATAAAAGCTTTTCAGAGAGACCTCCAAGGGAATAGCATCAACACACCTTGCTGTTGTTGCACAATTCCACTTTATTTGTGCAGCACTCTCGTCAACGCACGTTTTAAACTGCGTTATTGATAAACTTTGATTAAATATTTGTTTCATTAAAAAATGCTTGCTACAAAAGTCTAAAACATGTGATTTAGTTTGTGAAAATCATTTTTTTAAAAGCAGCAGAAGTTTAGAGTTTAAGAAAAAACGGAAACAATTTATTGATCTTTAGAAGTAAGCATTTTTGTAAACAATTAACCAAGTGTTACAACTCCATTGTAAAACCCAACAATTTGAGATAAGATTGTATCAGTTATGTGATATATAAATTGATTTAGTTAAAAATAATCTAACAAGGGGCGCCGGTGGCGCAGCGGCAGCGCGCGCGCCCCATATAGCGAGGCTTTGCTCCTCGCGCGGGCGGCCCGGGTCCGCGTACGGCCTGTGGCCACTTTCCCGCATGTCTCTCCCTGCTCTCTCCCTGTTTCCGACTCTATCCACTGTCCTTCACTATCAATAAAGGCATAAAGGCCAAAAATAAACCTTTAAAAAAAAAAAAATCTAACAAGTGGACCCTGAGTTGACATTTTCTTTGACACAAATGTAGCTTAACGCCTCTTTTCAGAGAATTAAAGTTCATTCTTAATGACAGAACTAGCCATGAGATTGGTCTGAGATTATTACCAGCTAACTTCAGTTAGGGGGCCAGTTAGCTGCCCCCCCCCCCACACACACACATTTATGAAAATGCTGCTACAGGCTGCAGCTTGTTAGTTTCATTTAGAAAGTCTGGATGGGGGGAAATCGGCAGGGTGTGCTTTATCCAAAGGTACAACAATGCACCTGCCTGTACCTTTGAAACTGCCTCATGGAAACAGTGCATGATGTGTGCGTTTGTGTGTGTTCCAATTAGAGTTTTGTTGTGTTGGTTTCTACTAGAAAGGCTTCACACTGTTTCCTGACAGGTAATCTGTATATGGGGGAGATGGGAGTTGGGGGACTAACCCGTCGATGATGAGGTGCTCATAGGGGGCCTTCTTGTCACAGACAGGACACACCCAGGTGGGCTTCTTCTCGTTCATCTGGATGTAGAGTGTGGCGTCAAAGCACTGCAGGTGGGAGCATGTCAGCGCTCGACATGGGATCATCAGCCGCATCTTCCCCAGCTGCACAATGCGAACACACATGTAGTGAGGGCATGAAAAGGACACGTGCGCAGAAATTCACATGTGCACACACAGCAGGGAGAGAGGAGGCATAAATGTACAGACACACAAGACCCAGATGTGAAGATGATAAGGCATGAGGAGACAAATGGACAGAGGGATCACATGCACAGCCCAGATACAGGCATGTTGTGACAAGTACAAAGAAAAATAAAATAATAAAAATAAAAATAGACAGACATGTCTGGGCATGACTGTATGAAAAAGGATCTCTGTTTACCGGACAGAGCAGCGACACTCGAAGGCTGGTCGTGGCAATTTCACTGTCTGGGTCTGCAGTGAGCTTCTCTTTGACTGCAGGAGGAAAGTGAACCGAAAATCACAGAGGGAGGGAGGGAGGGAGGGGAAGAAAGAGAGAGAGAGAGAGAGAGAGAGAGAGAGAGAGAGAGAGAGAGAGAGAGAGAGAGAGAGAGAGAGAGAGAGAGAGAGAGAGAGAGAGAGAGAGAGAGAGAGAGAGAGAGAGAGAGAGAGAGAGAGAGAGAGAGAGAGAGAGAGAGAGAGACGGGGTGGGGGCACAATCTGCTTAGTTCAGCTTAATTCAGTCTGCAACTTATTTACTACTTTTGTAAAACAAGGTCACGAATGAGGCAACGTTAAAGAGCTCTTCTTGATGTATTCGACTGACTGAATCATCTTTGCACTTAAGCTTCTTAAAAAACCTTCCAGAAACATTTAATTATAATAAACTTTGAAGAACAATAAATATGTGTGGATCAACTGAACACATGAATGTGTACATGTCTATATAAGAATAAAAGAAATAAAGAACAAAAAATATATATCACTAACTGCCACATTTATTCACTTAAAAAACCCTGCAAAGCTGTTGTCATACCAACACATGTCTAGTATTTATCTGTATAAATATCAACGGAACAAAATCACTCACAGTGATTATATTTAAAGTTAAAAATGTAAGAATTTAACTTTTTCTCTGCCAGTTCTTCTTATATGATTTCTCTTTTTATCCCCCATTTTAAAATCTGTCGACATCACTGTGTGAAAGGTTTTCCTGTAGGATTAAATAAGACAGAGTAGGTTGTCTTGTCTTGAATTCTTAACACAGGCAACCTACACTGAATATATTCGTTCTTTATTTTTGCACAAGCGGATCAGTCATGTCAGTTGAACACTTAACTGTGAAATAAGTTTAACATTTATCCTGCAATTGATCAATCAGTTTGGATTTCTAAGAAAATTAATGTGCAAAGAGTTTAGCAGTCCTTACTGAGAGCTCTGGAGTGGTCGGGGTTTCTGATGCCTTTAGCTCGTAGTCTCTGTAAGAGCACTGTAGAGGACTGCTGCTTCACCAAGTACACTGCCATGGAGTAACTCTGTAGACACAAAAGACCCCATAAAGACATGAAACAATGTGAAAAACAAATACTGTAAATTACAAACTGTCCAGGGCCAAACAGAGACAGCGTTGTTGAAGAGGTGACATAAGTGAACAGACCCTACTGCTCTGGTCGTTAACATTAACAAAACATCTGTTTCATGAACAGAGCAACACATGTTATAAGGAAATTCTAGGTAGATTACAGTATTTATTTAAACAAAAAGGAACACACTCATTAGTGGACAACAGTGTATGAGGTCAAGAAAGAGGAAAAACAAGCCCATTGTTAGATCCCACATTATTAAAAGAAGCAAGTGTTTAGGGATCCTACTCCAAGGAGACAACATGCTGGAGAGGAATCGGTTTCATTATGGCAGCATCATAAGTCCAACATGAGGACAGTTTTGATGTAGTGTCTAATGTGGTGCGTGTTAAGAGGCACACATTTCTGGAACAAATGAGCAACACTTATCAGAGAAGGGATTGTGACAACAAGTCAACCTTCAAAGATAAACTCAAACATTGGTTCAAACAAACCGCTCATAGAGTATCTGTCTCCTCCTCTGATGCCTGTTCCTCTGGGCTTCTGGCTCTTCCTGCATATAACCTGCTTACCATATGTGGGTCTGTTATTTGTAATAAATTAAATGTGTCCATTTGTCTGAAACTGTTTGTGATCTTTCCGTGTGTTGCCTTGTGGACTGTGCTTTGACGTTTATGCAATAGTTAAAAGTTGTTTAAATGGGTTTTTTTTGTGTCTCTGCTTCAGGGTTACTGAGGAAATGTATCAATCGTGCTAATTCTGGCAGATTTTCATCAACACATGTGGCTAATTTGTGATTAAAGTGCACTGTCATAGTTAAATAAATAAAAATAAAAATAAATCACATCATCAGTCGTGTTAGTTTAAGATCCACTGTTAAAAACAGTGAAACTTTGGTTCTTACCCTTCCAATCTCAGCGGTCCACGACACCACGATGGTATTAGGAACTGTGGTGGACAATCTGACCAGTGAGGTAATGTTGATGGGTCGGCTGGGCCGCTTCGGCTCAACGCCATTTTTGGTTGGAGGAAGATAACCCTAGATGAAAGTCAAGAGTATAAAGAATGTTTCTTCTTGTTTTTTTTAAATTCTCTCTCTCTTCAAGACAAACACAAACACGCTGGATGGTAGTTAAGGTTGTAAAAGCGGAGCTCCTCACCGGCAGGTTACACGGCTTTCCGTTGACTTTCACACATAGATTAGGTGGAAAATGATCTTCCTGAGGACAACTTGTCTCCGACAGGCAAAACCGCAACTGGACTTGAACTGAGAAGTCACATTTGTTCCCCGAGATGTCCCTTTGAGCGCAGAAACAAATTGATCAGCACACATCGTCAGAAACCATGTACAGTCATGAATAATTCATGAATGATCAAGAGTGCAGCATTGACGGAGCAGTGTGCATCTTACATTGAGCTGCTGATCTGCTGGACTTGCTGTGGTGTTAATGCAAAGGCGAAACATGTCTCCTGAAATCTCTGGCTGTTGTCTGATGCTGCAGAGAGACAGAAGCAGAGTGGGAGGACCAAAATGTTTAATGACTGGAAAACTTGTACATGCACCACGATTCAGCTGTAACTAAAGTTTGCTTCCTATACAAAAGAGTCTGTGACTCACAGACAATGATGTAGAAAATTTACATTTACATTTACCGACAAAATATGTGCATGAAACCAAAAAAGAATGGTGAAGAAATGCGTCCACAGCAGAGTGTCAGAGGGTGCCTCCTGCAAAAACACAGTTCCAGGGTAGAGCTTGCAGACAAACTACAAATAAACCAAAGAACACCTGGATGTCAAAACCAGACCATCTCACATCGGGGTGAAGAAGTAGAACAAAAATGAATGTGTGTGTGTGTGTGTGTGTGTGTGTGTGTGTGTGTGTGTTCTATTTTTAGGCCCACAGAGAGGTGCTGGAAATAACTGGTGCTACTAACCCAGCCTGCATTAAAGAGACAGCAGGTTCGCAAAGACAAGAAAAAGTTTGTGTACACGATAAACAAGAACCTGAGAGCGGTGTACAGTCCTGTGTTCTCATTTGATTTTAATTAAACATTCTGTGTGAGAGCGGGATCCAAAGATTGAAGCTGCTCTCGTGTCCTTTCAGTACGAAGCTTGAGGGGAAGAAGCTAACTAAGCACACCGACTGGAATCAAGAGGACGCAGCTCGCCTGGCTCTTTTCAATGTAATGACTTGACTTGAGAAAAAAAAATCATGTAGAGAAGTCAGTTTGATGTCTTAGGGGGATTGACATGGTCGAACTATTTCTGGATAAACAGCTTGTTCAAGAACAACCCTCCTAACCATCAGCTCATTTAGTACTGTGTTCCACTGTGTTTAGATGTATTTTATACAGGTTATTATAATTATTTATGATTACAAAAATAATGTTTTAAACCGACATCTTCTGTAAGACAAACCCTTTTTACACAAAGAAATTATCTAACCCTAAACTCCAGAGATTATCCGGAGGGTCTGAATGTGTGAACAGCCTCATTTTTCACTCGGCTTTTACTTGTTGTGAGGTGCATCTGTGAACGACTATCCTCCCGTAATTATCTAGATATTATCCAGAGTGCATGTGTGAAAACAGCTATAATATACCAGAGTGAAAAGACATACTCTGTGTGATAAGTAAGTTATATAATACAAGTTAAATACTAAAAATCTACTTTTGAAAGTTGCTGTAGTGATAGACAATACAGAACAAAGACAAACTGTTGTCGGTGTAAAATCTGCTGCTACAAGAATGAAATTGAGTTTTTAACAAAGACATGTCTCAAGTTTTGTTCCAACTGCATCAATTTGATGCTAAACTCGTATCCACTTGACTTCCCCTGAAAGTTCAGTTTATTTATTCCATCTCTAAATGAGGGATAAATTCACCCTGTTCAGATGTCTATGGGGGGTAAGGGTACGAGAAGAAGTACTAACCACAGGAAAGAAGACCAGGAATAAACCAAACTGAATCATTAATTACAGACAGTCTCCAAAACAGCTCAGTCCCTGCAGGAAATTGGTCAGTTACAAAACTGGAACCAATTAGACTGTTCACCACTGAGTGAAAGCTTTTAGCCTTCCTCACAAGAGTGAGTGGAGCAGCTTGAGTGTGCATTAGCTGTATTACTTTTCTTAAAATAGTTAAGAGCGTCTCTTTGTGTGTGCACGCCACATTTTGGGACACTTAATTGCTGAATCTCATTGGAAATCTTTTGGCCTGAAGGCTGAGTAAGTGAGGGGGATGATGAGATTCAGAATCACCTGTCATGTATTGTGACTGTTGCTTTGATCAGTGAGTGACAGCTTACAACACCGCCGAGAATCTGTGTGAATCCATGATCGCAGTCCTAACCCTCCATGTAGGGCACTGAGGGAGGTGAACGATCACTGGACCAATCACATCCCTCCTCTCATCAGCCTTTCAAACAGCCATTTATGTTCACAGTAATGACCCATCTATCCACCCACATGGTGTGTAATTTGTACTGCATGTATATATAGCATGTTTCTATTCATGCATCTTTTAAGAGGCAGCCTGTACACTGCAGAACAAAATCACAGGCACTGAGTGTGCTTTCGAACAACAGTCTTCCTCCTCTCCGGGCTCACACACTATAAATAGAAAATGCTCTCTCACTTTGTCCTCTCCTGCTCTCCTTCTCTCTCACTCCCCCTCTTCATCTCTCCATCGCTCCATAACTCACTCTCTCTCTCTCTCTCTCTGTCAGTTGGAGTGTTTCTGGGGTTTTTGTGTGTGTGGGGAGGAGAGATATGAGACTGTTGGAAATGAGCTTTGATGGATGTCTTCCTCTCTCTCGCTCACACACAAACTTTTTTTACCTCCACCCGCTGTGGCTTCTTTGGCTCTTTTAATTTAAGATGCAACAGAAGGTCAAATATCAAATTCAGGATGTTTGAAAAACTGGGATGGTAAAACAAAATCCATTTTTCTGAATGTAATTCTTTTAATGACCAATCAGCTATCATGTGACTACCATTGTCTCAGTGGCTAAGGCCAATATTTCAGTACTGCTTCCTTCATACCTTCTGACCATCAGTCAGAAGAGTACAGGGACTTATAATCTTCAATCCCAGGACCTCTTCTTATTTTCTGTTCCAAAAGCCAAAGAATAAATTAGCTGCTCCCTTTACTTCGAACAAATTACAAAATGAATTCAAACTTCTCTAGTTGGAAGCTTTTAAGAGGAAGAGAAATGACTTGGAGGCAGAGACATTGGGCTGTAGACGTTCTTCCTGATACGTTTGTGGATGTCCCTGACAAACATTGGCTAATCAGATCTGTTATATGTGTCTTTTAATTGCATCAGGATGTATTTTTGTATTTGTTTTGTTGGCTGCTGCGTTGTCTGTCTGAAACTCTCTTACTTGTGTTGCTGCTCGTCTCGTTCAGGAAACTCTTTAAAAAGAGATTTTAAGTGTCAATGAGTTTTTCTTTCCTGGTTCAATAAAAGGTTAAATAAATAAATAATTCCTGCAATATTGGAGTACCAGGAGTTTGTTCTGTGTGAACATCAAAGCACATACAAGCACACTCTCTGCAGCCATGAAAGGGGTGGAGCAGGAGCACACCTTGTGATGAACTGTGTGTGTGTCGTCATGCTATAAACTTATTGCAACACCCTGAAGTAATCAGTCAGGAGTCCAGAGAAATGTGAAATACTGTGACTGTATGTAAAGATGCAGACCCTCCGTCTTTTATGCTGCAGGGTTTCAAACAACTATTTACATTTTCTCATCATGTGAAATGCGTGTTGGACGGACAGATGGTGGGCAGAGTGACAGATGGGAAAATGACCTTCAATGGGATGAGGTTTCTGATGGAGAGAAATAACCCAAAACATACAGTCAACTCCCGTTTTATGGGATTATCTAAACTGAGGGGACTTATTGTTGGGTTAACCAAAAGAGGAACGATAATATCCCCTATTGAAGTCATGGTTTGTACTGATGTTGAATTTTAAAGGTTTGGTTTTAATTTAATTATTAGTATTCTAGGGAAGGGGATGAAAAGCATGTTAAATATGTAAGTATAAGAAAGTACAATATTCAGCATCTAAAATAACCACTAAGTCAAAGCTGTTTTGACAACCTTCATGAGAGTACTTCCAATTTCCTTAGATGACTAGTTTCAGCTCGGATGGAAACTGAGAGGGCATTACATATTGTGAAACGAGTCACACTTGAATTAAGTAAGGACGTAAAGAGGTGTGATAACTGCAAACATCATCATCGTTCAGAGGCACTTTAATATTCGCCAACCCTGATGAGTCAAGAGATAAATGCTTGTGACATATTAGTGGAAAGCAGCAGTGAGGAGTAACAAGTGGACACGTGCAAACAAACTTAATGGTTGTGATGTAGTGGATTTGTCATCCTTGCTCGTGGTCATTAGAAGTATGAGTCATAGTTAAACTGACTATCAATACAATCTATTTATAGGCCCACAACAGTTAAATAATGTGTCTAAGTTATATTGCAGCCACTTTTCACTAACCAGAACTACAGCTCTAGATGATGGGCCTGCTCTATTGCCAGGATGTACTGCAGTTTAATATAACTTTAGCATATGTGTACTCTACAAGTATTTCTATTTTATGTTTCTTTTGTGCTATTACTCCACTAACATAATCTTATTTACAGGAGCAAAATGTAACATGTAGTGTTTTTAGTATGAGTACCACAGTCCAAATTCAAACCACTGGAGAGAGACGTCTTATTACAGTCTAACCTCTCTCTATTTTCAAAAGAGTCCTGAATAGTTATTATAAATTATACCACATTTTTGGTTGCGAGGCTTATTAGAAAAATGCAGGCTTTTTAAGTCAGGTAGAAATAGTTAGGTCAAACCAGTTCGTCTAAACGGCAACATTTAAAGTAGGTATGCATTTATTAAATTAAAAAATGTGCCTCAATTAAACCTTTGCTCTTTGTATTATCTTTGAGTTATCTATCAAAAAGCATGCAGAGCGTTCTCACGAGTCTGACACAGACCGTACGCTCAGAACACCACACAGAACGAGAGAACTTGTGGCTCTGGGTTAAGTTCTGGTTTGAAGAGAAAACGTGTGAGCTAAGCTACAGAGAATGTGCTTCGCTCGGTAGACGAGTCCCCAGCACAACAAAGACCAGCTGCAGTTTATTAACTTGTTAGTGGCTTTGCTACTTTTTCTCTGCTTGGTACACCACAGGCACACGTGTGCGCACACTAGCACACAAAAACAAAAGCAGCCACTTGTACATGCATGAACAAAGCACACACACCATTGTTCACAGGCAGAACAAAGACACGCGTCAATCAAATCGAAAATTACCAAGCTAAAAGGATCCGCAACAAAAGGTCACATCTGGATGTTACGCCCACATTCATGGACAATTGAGAACTTTCCAGAAGTGCAACTTCCTCTCCTCTCTGTAACAGCACAGATTTCTTGTTTTTAACTGCATGAGGGTGTTGCACACTTATACATTGACAGGGCTCATTAAGGCATTCCAGTGTGCTTACAGGACAGCCACAACATGCTGCCATTACTTTCTCTCAGCTGGCCCCTGCTATCCCCATCAACTTAAAAACTTTAGCAGTCATTTAAAAAAAGAGCTTGGCTTCATGTCATGTACAACCTTCTCAAGTCTTTGAGAAACAAACTAAAAGAAACAATCATTGTATGCTAGAAAGAACCATAAGGCTTATGTGTGAGCCCAGCTACAAGAGTGATAACTTTTTAAAGTTCAATCAGGATTTGATTTTGTCAAACCAGGCGACTCTTTGAGATGATGAAAAACCAAGCCAGGCTGAGAGGATAACGCTGGGTTTACTCTATTTCAGAGGAGCGGGGAGCCGTCTGTTTATGGCTCACAGCAGCCAGGGGCTCCTTTGTTGATATTCATTTGTTGTGAGGAGGCAGACTTGTTTACAGTGAGATAAGGATTTTGCTCGGTACCACGAAGAGGTGATATGAGTACGAGAATCTCAGGTTGTGTTTTTGTAGGGGGAGTGAAGAGGAGGTGCCTTATTGCTTTCTGTGCAGTGGATGTTTGGGAACATCACCACCAAGTATAAAGCTGATAATATATGTGGTTACTATGTTAACTTATTCCCCGAGCAGACATGTATCTGCTTGTTTATGCAAGGTCAAAACAGGACGCACACAAGCACTGATTAATCATGATACAGTGTGCTTGCTCAAGGACACTACAGCAGGGTGGATAACAGCTGTCCTGGGAACTAGGGATTCAGGTTTTTTTTGATTTGCCTCTCTCCATCAACCTGAACTGATTCTTAATGATTCTGCAGGACAGAGTTGTAGCAAAGACGAATGGAACTGAGAAAGAGCAGGTTATGAAGAGATCCGGCTTTCAGAGATTCAGACTAACACAGGACCAAAACCACCAAACTCAACCATCCCACTGATCTAAAAAAAATGGATTATGACAGAATCTGAAGGCAAGTGACACAAGTTCTGGTGTACCTTGTATTCATTGATTACATACAAGCGCTCTGGTTTCCATTTTCACTTAAACCAGATTATTGTCAACAGACATTTCAGCAGACTTTGACTGTCTGCAGTAAAAACAGTCTGATTGGAGAGAAAAGAGGCAGAACATGCTCTGCTGTGATGCAGTCCTGGATCCAATTAGCTCTACCCACAGATGTTAAAGCTCCTGTGAGGAGCTTTGGGTTGGTGTCTATTTTGGCAGCTCCTGTGGACAAAGCAGTGTGTCTGATCTCTTTGCTGATTTTGTCCTGTGCATGTTGTAGGTGAGGTTTTTAAAGAAAGTCAGACAAAAAAGTATCTGAGGGAAATGTTGGATCTGACACACACACGCACAAAGGTTTGCTAAATGTATTACATTTCCATTCTTAACATTTATATTTATTTAATTCTAGTTGGATGTTTTCACATATTGTTATAGCCCTAACACTCATAACAAAAGCATTGTGTTAAACAAGCTTGTTATTATAACTATTAAATACATAGCACACCTTGATGTTCAAATGCTGACACCCCCTGGTCTCTCCTTTCTTGTGTTTATTTATCTTTGATTGGCTGAATAACTACCAGTTGCCATGGTGATATTAGATAACTGTGGGATGGCATGGTAGACTGGAGCCAGTTTTTGAACGTCCTGTAAAATCTCACATACTGGTCCAATCTACAACATGCATCATTAGTTAGATATTGATTATATGTAAGCTTTTTTGTCTCCTGCTCACAATGAATCCCAGCACGAGCCTGAATGGGCAGAGAAGAAGGTTCTGCTCCTCACGGTGAAGGGAAACATGAAGTGTTTATTTTACCGTAAACAGGATCAAATATGCCAAATAATCTTTCTTTTCTTTGTCACACATGGAAAGTCATTTGACATGTTTTATCCTTCTGGTGTGAAATATCTGTAACGTAATACTGAAGAAGAATGCAAAATGAATCATTTATTCTAGAAATAAACCTGAAGATTCATTGATGTACTTTTCTACGATGCTTCACGGCCCAAAAATCAAACAAAAACCAGGTGTAGACATGTTCCTCGAAGGTATCCTAGTTTGATAAGTTATTGTGTTTGCAGTGTATCTGACAGACAGACTGCGTCGTCATGATGACGATATTTCAAACTTAAATCTATTGATCACATCCTGCCATTTACATTTGTCTACACACACACACAAAGAACAAAATCTGTTTATATGTATATGCAGTAAAACAGTCAAACTCAGACTTCTAGTTTCGCTTTGTCCAAGATTATACAAAAACATCCTCATGGTGGGGTGAGTCATTCATGCTCCAAATTCTTGATTAAACTTAGATTTTTTTATAGCATGAGATTCAGTCCATTGTACGAATAGCACAGCAATCTTCTCATGAAACAAGCCATTATGCACGAAACGCTCATCAAACTAGGAATGGGCTTGCATCCTTTAACCGGAGATGTGGTGATTAAATCATGTATAATGCATGCGAGCCACAGTGAAATCCATAATGAGCACCGAGGCATAGTTCTCAATGAAAGACTGAAAAAATGGAGATGAGAGTCTGGAGTCGAAGCAGCAGGGTCACCATGGTAATAAAGGAGTAGCTGTTGATCAGTTTGGACTGGGCGGGGCTAAACTGTGGGCTCACCTTTATCCTAGAAACGAAGCACACACACTGAGCAGAGAGCACAATCGGCTGCACGGGGGGTGGGGGGGGATGGGGGGGGGGGAGAGGAATAATGACAGGGAGACAGAGAGGGCGGACGGTGTGAGATAGATAATGACTATCTTTCTGTACACGAAAAAAAAAAAAACAGGTTACAGGGAGAAATTTGTTACAGGCAGGAAATCAGAATTTACATGCATTTCAAATCCGTATTTAAATCTAAATGTAAATGCAGCTGGTTAGGAAACATATTTGTGAAGCATGTCGTATGTTTATGACGGAGATGTTTGCAGGTGCAGCTTGAGAAGTTTGTAGAACTTGGAGCCCAGCTACAATATCCTTACAGCTTTATATTACATGTTTCTCTGTGTGAAGTGCTGGGAGCCTCATATTAAACAAAACCTCTCCTTTTCAATTCAGAAAATATAAAGAATCAAATAATCCCCTGCCAATAAAACTAAAGGCTCAAACACTCGGTTAAAGAACAGAATAGCACAGACCGAGAATAAAGTCAAACATCCTATCGTTTCTCAGATTGATGGATCTTCAGCCAAGGAGGAATATTCTCTTTTTTATTTGATTGAATGTAACAGATGTAACAGATGCGGTAGGGAACTTGTTTGCAGCCCCCTTTAAAAGTCTTAAATCTTCTTGAAGACTCTGAATGACCTTATAAACATGTTATTGTGTCAGTACTGTGCAGTCTAATTTAGAGATATGAAACGGTTACTCTGTTCTAAAAATAGCAGCTTGCACAGCTGCAGCTTCAGCCTACACATTTACAATCAATAAATCTTTCAGCTACTCACATGTTTGAACCTTAAGCTTGTCTGTGGGTTGATCAGCTTTAACAACTGTAATTTCTGTATCTCTCTCTCTGTCAATGTGCTTTGTTAACTTCACATCTGAAGGTGTTTCCTTTCATGCTGCTCTCTATGATGACACACATTGTTTATGCTTTGTTGCATTTCTTTCTCTTGTACACCTTTGGAGGTCATGAACATTTCTCTCTCTATTGCATAAAAACACTTTTAAAAAAAAAACCAACAAACAAATCTGAATTTCACCCTAGTCTGAATTTTACACAAATCAGTAATTCAGCTGCGGAAACAGACTAACTAACTGTGACATATTTATTATCAGATGTGAAAATGTTGCATATTCCTCATACTGCTCTAACCATGCGCCCCCTTTTAAAACAATGGAAGAAATTGTAAGGACAGACATTGAACAAATCTGTTATCGCCTGCTAAAATGAATCTCACTAACCAAGAAAGAGCAAGCCAGCAAGTGGGGGAAGGGAGTCAGTCAAAAAAACAAAAAAAAAAGAAAAAAAAAGAAAAAAGAAAAGCGAGAGATAAAGAAATTGGAGGCAACAGGAGAGGCAGAAACAACAGGAAAGAAGAAGAGTGAGGAGGAGAGGGATTGAGCTGTAATCAGAAGATCAGAGAGAAGTAAACATGCAGAGAAGAGACCGACTGTGGTGAATCTGAGACCGAAGCTGCTTCAAGCAAGACTTTAAAAAAATCCCCCCCGTCTACCCATGAGCTGAGACATGTAATTAATTAAGTGGATTCATTACTGGCCTTCATTATTATTACCATAAAGAGGGTCGTCACCTCTAAAATGACTTTCATATAGAAGAATACAATCAAGCTGAGTAAAACAATGTGCCCCAGTTTCCTCACAGACATCATTTTGGCGCTCTCTGCTTCTCTGGGAACAATACGATAAGCATGCATTATTTATTGGGAAGTATGTGTGTGGTGTTAATGGATAGTATGTGCAGGTGTGTGTGTGTGTGTGTGTGTGTGTGTGTGTGTGTGTGTGTGTGTGTGTGTGTGTGTGTGTGTGTGTGTGTGTGTGTGTGAGAGCCACAGTGAGAGAGCATGAGTGATGTGAACATGTGATTCAGATTCAAATGAGAGGAGGGTGTGTTCTGCAGGCAAAGGTGTATGCCTGTGGGATTTCATCACTTTTAATGCAAATTTTAAGCGAGGATGGCCATGAGACACAGTGAGTGAGTGTGGAGGAAGATGGAGGGACTCCAAAAAGGGAGGACCAAGAAGGAAATGGATGGAGTGAGAAAGGGAAGAGGAGAAAGATGGTGTGATGACAGAGCTACAGGCTCTGCGTTTGTGCATGCCTCTGCAGGCTAATTAATCATAAGATGGTCTCTCTAACTCCATTAAAATGCTAATATAGGAAAATGTAGACATTTACATATATTTGCAATACAGTCCAGAGCCCAAAGAGAGTTATTATGCTAAATGCAGGCTGGCTGCTTGATGCACAACTGAACACAAACTAATCAAGACAAAGCGAAGATTAACAGCCTCCAAAGTAGTGACTAAGAAGGACGACAGGATATAAAGACAGGGTGCTTGCTTAAACACTGAAAGGTGCTTTTCACACAAATGGAAATCTCCTGAAAAACTCTGGAGATTATGCACAGCAGCTGTATGTGGGAACACATGCAGCCACATTTTTCAATCTGATTTTTTAGCTACTATATCCTTTCAGCTTTATTTTACAAGTTTCTCTCTAAAGGCCAATTATTCTCATTATAGTGTCGTGTAGCGGGCTCTGTTGCTTCACAGAAACTTTTTACCTCACGGAATCCTTTGTCTGCCTTTATTTGAGAGAGAAAGTGGCCTCAGGCTGGGATTGAACCCGGGCCGCCCACTTGTGGATTATAGCCTCCATACATGGTGACGGTATAGGTATAGGCACCCCGCAGTGAGGCAGTTCTGATGTCGTACATTAGCAAACACTTAACCACAAACAAATGAAACAAAATAAAAATCTGTTTCATGGTAATAATGTAAACATTTTGAAGATTTGAAACCATATTTCCAGGCTATTGATGAAGTTTTAATCTAATCTAACTAAATAAATAGTTTAACTGTATAAAGAATCAGGATCTGTGCAATACACACAAAGTGGAGTTTAATTTGAATCTTACTCAGATTATGCAGAGTGCAGAGTGCATGCAGAAGTGTTCAAAGCTACAAAGTGACGGCTATACTGTTTGCACTATCATTGCACACTGCATATAGATCCTTGACAACATGTGACCCCATGTAAAGATAAATGCAATACAGTCAATGTATGCAGCTGATGATCCACATGCAGCCTTTCATTAATATTCAGAGCCCTCACATAGCTGTAAAAACGCTCTCACAGCTTGATATATAACATACAGTGAAAGCATAATGACCATTCATCATGGGGGGGACTGAACTAACTCCAGCAAAGCAATCCATATAAATATGCAAATAAGAGTTTACTGAATTTTAGAGTTTGTCTGAATTTACCTACAATGCATTCAGACAAAGTGTTAAGTGGTTGAATGTCGCTATTACCTTGAGATACACAACAACAACAAAAGCAGAAAACTGCACAGAAGGATTGTGTTTTCAGGCTGTTGTCTAAATGCCCTCGTCCTTATCAATGGACATTAACAAGAGAGAAAATGTCCCTTCTTCTCAGTATACCATAAACTACGAGAGACAACTTGAGATTCTAGTTGTTTTATTTTATTTATGAATGAAGGGATGGTTAAAGAACCCATTTAATATTTTTCACTTTTACCTCTCTCTAACATTTGTGGCCTTTGTTGCCTCTCTCTGTCTTTTAGGAGAAACATGTGATTGTATTTCTGAAATAACATTTGTGTGCCGTGTTATCACTTCAGCAGGCGGCCACAGCCATCGGCTCTGAAGGTTTCCCTCACACAGCAGCAGAAAACACACAAGTTTAGTAATTTAACTGGAGTACTGATCGTTAAACATCAACTAAAAAAAGGTGTTATGTGTTTTATAGATAGATAGATAGATAGATAGATAGATAGATAGATAGATAGATAGATAGATAGATAGATACTTTATTGATCCCGAGGGACTATTTCATGGTGTAAATAGTTATGGTATACTGAAAAGATTGTATTTGACCTTTCTTGACATTTTTAAATGTACCTTATCTTCAGATAGAGATAAGAAACACATGGCGGGAGAGAGGAGATGACGTGTACAAAACCTCCACGGTTCCTATAAAAAGTGTGAGTCACCTCCACAGCACAAAGCTTCACAACCTTCTATTTACCGGGTCTTAAAGAGTATTTGGGTGCTGTGTAAATACTGTTCTGCTGTAAAAAACAAAAAACATTTAATTAATACAAATTGCATCTTCAAGCTAAACCACACAGAACAAAGCTGTTTGTGCGGTAACGTCCAGACAAGCTGCATTAAAGTATGACAGTTACTTACGCTACTTTTGTATGACAGTGACATCACTGTCAAATCCTTAATGCCTCCTCTTACTGCTATATTAATATTAATACTTCACTACTAGTATACTTTTACACTACTATAATAAAGCTTGTTTCATTTCTCCTAGGTGTAACTTAGGTGTAGTGAAGCTTTATTTGTCAGTGGAATGACTACATCATAAGCTTAGCTTACCCAACACTGCTAGTGTTTAATAATTAAACCAAATTTCACTCTTTCATTTCGCAAATTCTTGCCATCAGCTTATCAGACAGACACTCGATAAATCCTCCACACGTGTGTATTTTACCCTGCATTATGTCTTATTGAGCAAAACGTGGTGCTTCAATGTGTCCATCTAACAACTCTCACACTTAACACACTCACACCTGCTCTCACCTAGACTGGTGGGCTTGATGAGCTCGTCCAGCATGTCATAGAAGGGCAGCCTCTGCAGTTTGACATCTGGGTGGACTGGGTGCAGCGTGCTCGAGTTGGACAGGTGGTGTGTCAGCCCGGTCAATTCGTGTTTCCCTGGCCCGAGCAGTGAGAGGGGCAATAAGGCGGCAGGCGAAGGGGCTCCTCCATGACCGGCGTGGCCCTCATATGCCAGCTGTGTCAGGCCGGCGGGCAGGGCAGCGCCGCCTCCTCCCACCACTCCAGCCGAGGCTGGGTGGTGTGGCCCGGGCATGGCGAGCTCTGAGTGGGAGATCATTTTTGCGGGGAAGCGTCGTCGGTAGAGCTCTTTGACCTTCATGTGTACTGCAGGGCTGCAGCCCACCTTTAGCAGGTGAAGCGCCTTCGTGAGCAGCTCATGCTTGCGTCCGTGCTTGTTGCGGCCAGCGTACCCCAGCAATACCTGCAGCTCTGACACCCGCAGGCTCATCACCATTTGCTGTGAAGGGAGAGGGAAGGAGAAAGAGGACAAGAAATTTACTTTTGAGAAGCAAAACCAACAGCAAATTCAAAGAGATGTAGAAAAGGTTTTGATGCCCCACTTATCTGAGACTGAAAGCAGTAAGGTTACTGGCCTCCTAAAAAAGCTCATTAGACAACCAAAGAGTCAACTGGTTTTGGGTATATTATTGTTGACCACAAAGATCGAACACAGTGTGACCTGTGATGTTAGAAGAGAGTGAAGTGTTAGTCTGCCCAATTGTCAATAATCATTGTTAGAATGGTATTGGACCACATCTTATTTAAGTATCTCCTCACCCTACAATCAATAATTATCAACGACTGAAGTATAAAGTTATACATCTCCTCAATAGAGCCACCAATGGTAATTGGTAAATGGACTTGAGCTTGTATCGCGCTTTTTACGCCTACCCATTCACACACTGATGGCATTGGTTGCTATATATATTGACCATCACAAGGAACTAATCCCATTCATACTGGTGCAGTAGGGGGAGCTATTCGGGGTTAAGCTTCTTGCCCAAAAGACACATCAGACATGTTGCTCTCGCAGGAGCCAGGTAACGATGACTCCACCAACTGAGCCACAGGCGCCCCTATCTCAAACTAATCTTTCTTAACGTTAATGATGTTTTGAAGCAGCACCTGGGGAAACAAGTGGGAATGAAACTTGTATGAAATGGTTTCTCTTGAGGCTAAAACTCAAGCAGGTTGAGTAAAGGCCACAGCAGTTCAGGGGAATATCTGAAACAAGCCTCTGCAGGATGAGAAACTAAAAAAGATGCTGTTTGAAATGAGCTGTCCTGGGTATTGGGTATGACTGAATTTGTACAGACCTAAGGACAAAAAAGTAGGGACATGTCATTCATACAGACTTCGAGCTTGGACAGAGATGCAGCAAGTCATTGTAAAAAGGGACCTTGAAACAGTCTGGTACTGCCTGCAGAGCTTTTAGAAAGGCACACAGCAGCACTACAGGGGAAAAGTTGAAAAAGCTGAACTTGATGTAAATTTTCTCTGCAATGTGAACTTCAATCAGGTGAGAGCAAATCACACTCGGTTTGATTTCTTCAGAGGAACTACACTGCTGAGTTCGCAGAGAGACAGCGAGGGTCCTTTCCATCGCGGATGCAAATGAGCACTATTACTCATCTTTGCCCACTCTGTTGTCACTATTGAACCTGAAACATTCATAAAGACAGACAGTACATTTTTAACCTGACACCATTTTGTGTCAGGATAGGAACAAAGAAAAAAAACACAAACTGCAGCATAAAATTAACAACTTCCTCCAGTGTCATGGCTTTGTCAGAAAACAACGCTTCCTTTCAGAGCCCATTATGTGTGTATACTGTTTGGTTCAGGTTTAACTGTACAAATGTACGTGTGTCCTCCTTCAGGTGAAACTCGACAAAGAGAAGACAAGGAAGTTACAACATCAGTGAATGTATCGCAGCACTTCTTATAGATGTAAAAGAATTTAATCACAACCACATCCTCGGCTGAAGTCATCAGAAACAATCACTTAGACACCCAGCTTGAATCTCTAAATCTAAACATCATAGTTCATTATTATTGAAGATTTTCTTCAGTTTGGCAGATCAAAGTTATCAGTTTGCGTCAGATACCTTTGAAGACTGCACGTCAAGTGTAAGTTCAATGTGAACCAAACACTGCTGGAGTTACGATGACGCATTTAAACCTGTAAAACCTCACTTCAGTATTTAAAAAAACTTATATGAACGCCATGGTAGAACTGGAAGAGGTTCAACTTCCTTTCATTAAAAAGGTGATGTTTTATTTTCTAAAAATGTAAACAGTGGGACTGTTGTTTCTTAAGATCATCTCTCTACAGCAGTCAAAGTTGAAAGCTCCTGATTTTCAAGTCGTCCAAAGAAAACTGTTAAACACACCAACAATGAACTAAAACAGATTAACAAGCATCAATAGAGGCAATCTATACTAACACACACACAAATATGGATCTACGACCCTTTTGACAAACCTCCTCCCTTCATCTCCTTTAATGACAGAGCAGGGATAAAAAAAAAGCACAAAGGCAGACTAACATGTCACACACACACACACACACAGTGCTCATTTTGCTGCTTTCATAATCAACACACACTTTTATTTACAGCATTGTTGTGCTGTTGTGTCCATACAAAGAACTAAACCTAAAAGCCTCTGAATAACATTTGTTTCATCCTCTAATAATAAATCTTTTTTTGTAAGCTTTCTCTGGAGTTGTTGCATGTAATTGACATTTACAAAGACATATATGAGGGCTGGGAGCTACGTGACCGCACCATAGCAGTGGCATTTTGATCTGGGTGGGGGTTTGCATAAACATAACAGTATAATGTAGCATTTGTAGTGTCTGAACAGAATTCATGTAAATAGTGATCCTTATATGGCCTCTTATTTCACGACAAACTGCTCAAAACAAAAGGATAACGTAACTAGAATGCATCTTTTTAAAGAACTTGTACACAATTATAAATACTTCTTACCTTAGTCTTCAACTTTCGTTTTACTTTCACATCACAGCATGCTTCCATTATTTTACAGAAATGTGGCAAAGACAAGAGACTTTAAATATTCAATGAACAAACTGAATCTTAATTTACCGCTTTCAAACTTTGCTCAAAGTCAAAAAAGTGAAACATCGAACAATCTTAAAAACATTGATTTCGAAACCCGAGCAGCCTTGGTGTGAAGACAACCTTCTCGCTCTGATGAGTGAACACAGAGAGCTGCACTGCATGATGAAGACTGACATATTAACATCAGGGCAGAAAGGAACTGAAACCCTCCAAGTCCTGCTCTTTACTGTACGCATCTAAAACTTTTACTGGTATAGCTTTCAGTGCCTGCACTGTGCACAACACCACAATATACTACAAATGACAGAACTACATTTAACACATCTAAACAAAAAAAAGACATAAGAAATGAACATGATCAGAAGTCTGCCAACAAAATGACCCAACACAATGTCTTATTTGTGGAGGCTAGGGCTGGGCGATATGGACCAAAATATATATCTCGATTTTTTTTTGCTGAACCACGATATTCGATATATATCTCGATATTTTCTTCTGTTAAAAAATATAAACAATATGAGTTTTAAGTCAAGTCAACATAGCCCAAATGTCAAGTCACAGACATTTTTATTCACAGTCAGCTGCACAATAATGAAATAATACAGAATAAATGACCTGTTTGTGAAATACAAATTACTATAAAATAAATTACTCCTTCAAATAAAATACATCATAAATGTTTTCTGTATAGCTATGCAAATAATGTAAACAGAGCAGACAGAATAAAATAACTCCTTGCTCTCAAAAAATAATTTTCCACACAGGTACTGATTTCTTTCTTAATTTGGGCGCAGCCCTGTACATATATCTTTGCATCTTCATATAAAACTCTCCAGTGTGATCTTGTGGGAAATAGCTGGTTTGGAGACAGGCACTCTTCATTTCCCACTCCTCCATAAAATGTACCGTCAAACTCATATACGGCTCGCAGGTCCTGCTAGACCACATGTCGGTGGTCAGCGCAAAGTGAGACACGTTAGCGAGCCGGACGGAAAGGGTCTCTCTGACTTCAGTGTACATTTTCGGCAAAAGTTCTCTTGCAAAGTATCTGCGACTGGGCAACTGGTACCTTGGGTCCATGGCTTTTAGTAGCCGTTTAAAGCCGTCTTGTTCCACCGTTGCAACGGGGACCATGTCCTTAGCAATATGGTAGGCTACTGCCTTGGTTATCTGGCCCCACTTTTCACCTTTCATAAGGCACAGCACGAGTTATTGCTGCTCATCCGATATTTTAAACCCGAACCATCTCCAAATTATAGAGCCGGTGCTTTTCTTTTTACTGACCAACTCCTCTTCGGTTGCGTTACTCTCGTCTCTGTCTGCCTCCATGATGTCTTGTTGTTGTGAGGGAGCGGGGGCGGGGTTTAGTGTCACTTAGAGGGACAGAGCGGGAGAGAGGCGGGGCGGGGTTAAGAGAGACGGATGGAAAAAGGCATACTGGCGACTCTACGGATGAAACTTTTAATGTTACGTGAATTATATCGATATTACGATATAGTCCTACTCTATATCGCGTGAATAAATATATCGATATTTATTAAAAACTCGATATATCGCCCAGCTCTAGTGGAGGCCTACAAAAACAACTTCTATTTATGAGGCCTGCTTATTGCTTAGACTTTACCAAAACACTTTGTTATTCCCACAGATTAGGATTTGATCAATTGCAGTGTATTGCCTTAATGTAAAACTCATCCTTCCATCCTGTTGCTATTGCTGTACTCCGGTAATACGGTTGTATTTGCTCAGTTCTTTAAATGGGTTGCACTTCATTTATCTTTTCATCTTTTTGAGGAGACATGAACAAAATATGGAAAGACGACTCCTACAATCTCTAAAGCTGGGAAAATGTGATAAAACATGCCTGTGAGATGTCTCTAGAGTTCAATTGCTGGTAATATGTCAAACGAGAAAACATAACGCCATATAAACGTCCAAAAACCAAGGTGACATCTTTCATCTTCTAGTTTTGCCTGGAGCTCAGAGACATTTATGGAGAAGAAAAGAAGAAACATCTTCATTGAGCTGCTCTGATTTATTTAACTTTTGAGATTTTGCTTAAAACAGGACAACATTATTCATAGCAATATGAAAGTGAATTCTGTGAAATTAACTGATTGATTGTTTTCAAGTACAGGTTAGAGGACTCACTGTAGTGTATGGTTTTTGAGTTCCTACATGAAGAAAATCATTTTGCACCATCTGGGCCAAAGCCACGCTCCACACTGCTAAAAGTGACAGAGCAGAGGCTTCTGTTTACAGACCAAACACTGCATTCCTGTGTACAGCTGCCACATATGCAGAGCAATGCATACACACACCCAGACGCGCGCACACACACACACACACAAAACCAAAGTAGCACCACCACTAAATTACGAGTCAGGACGTAGACTGATTCTGGTCATTTGTCACTTCAGGCAACCAGGACGTGCTCGTGCGTTTATCAGAAAGCAAGCAGACCAACACTCATGACTGTAATGTTGATGCCTTCAGTCAGGCTCTGAACCACACTGCAGATAAAAAAAGACATCAGTCCAACACAGGTGGCTCTTCCTGCAGCAAGGGGAGCGCTGCCACAGGTGCTGCAAACAGGCAGCTGCTGTCCTCTGTGATTTTTGACATTTAGAGATATTCATTGACTGAACGCACATTTAAATAATTCAATCATATTCATACCCTGCACTCTGACAACACACGGGGGGAAACAAACAAACACACACACAAACAAACTATGGGGTGGTTTGGCCATGAAAGTCTCCTGCTGGCGACATAATGACCACTTCCATCAAATGGCTGCCCACCATTTCTCACACGCACACGAAATGCATTAGCACAGACACACATAAAAGACTGACTGTCACACAAACATAAACACCGGCTACACGCACCGAGTGTGGATGTGTCGGAGAGACGACCGATCGGTCGGCCAGCTAATAATAGACGATATTATCATACCCAGTAAGTATTGGTATGAGCCAGTTTAATGGCAGATATGTGCCGACATTGCTAGATTTATTCACCAGTCAAATAGCCTTTCATTTCAGTTTCTTTGTAATAAAATAGCAGTTCACCAGCAGAGGGCACTAAATGAATTATAACAACCTTTAGACTAGTGGTGACGTACGTGCGCAGTGAATTTCCAGTTTTGTCGTCATTGGTATTCGATAACACAACACAACAAAAGTGTAGATTTATCTCTGTCGATCAAACATAGGTCAAAGAAAGATATTGGCAGATATATTTATACAAGATGTCAATATCTGCTCTAAAAATGGATAGGCAACAAGGTGTCTGGTTAAGCTTTAAACAACATCCCCTGAGTATTATTAAGTCACACATTATCCAATAAAAGAAAAGACATTGTGCTGTTGAGATGACTCGTGTCAAATGATGTTGGTATAAAAATAACTGGTATAAAAGCCTGATCAGAATGATAATGGCAAATGTAAACATGTAAATCAGACGATTATGATCATCATCTATATTTCTATATTTATATTTCTAATCATCATTAGAAATAAAATGTCCCTCCCAATGAGAGAAGTGGTTAAAGGCCAACCGTTATCCATGTATACTCACTTATTCTGATCGATTTCTGTCTCTCTCTTCATCTGTAAATGAACCTCTGCACACCTGACCCGTCCCTGTGTTTATTGGCTGCAGGACGAGAAGGCTATGTGTTCTGCTTAGCTTGCAGCTGAAGTGGGGAAAACAGCAAAAAATAAGTATGAAGAGTAAGCACAAGCTGGATTAATTAATTATAATAATTATTTAAGACAAGTCTTTTAACCTGATGACTTAAAACTGACTCATTTCTGTTGCATCACGCCGTTACCTATTTGACTGCAGTTGAAGCCAGGTGTGGACAAAGCGTGCCTGTGTGAGAATGAGCTCCATTGTACTGTTTTAGTAAAACAAGTTGACGTGTAGGTGCAAAGGGAAGCTGCAACAAAGGAGGGGGGCTGAAAGAGGCGAGAAAGGATACAACACAAAGTGAGAGGTCTCTCGCTCTCTCTCTCTCTCTCTCTCTCTCTGCACAATCAAACTGAAACCCACAAAAGACATCAAACTTCCTCGTGCAGGTCAAACACTGCACCAAAATAATTTAGAAAAATAAAACACCATGAGAAGTTCCAAATAAAAGATCCCTTCACACCGCACTACAGAGCAGCAGAAAACACCAATGAACATGTGAAGACTACAATTACATTTTTACAACAGCTAAAAGCTCTTCAAGCACTCATCCCTACCTTTTTGAACAGCTGTACTTGGGATGAGGTTTTTAATCCTTTAAATATCTTAATTAGACAAAGTTTGAGCCAAGAGACGAGAGCTAGAAAAACATCCATGAACAAAATCAATCCTTTGATTGATTTCAACGAGGGATGCTGAAGGGCTTATGGGGCATTTGAACCCAGAGCACATTTAATCAAAACTTTTAACAGAGTTCACTCGTTGTCGTTTGCCTTCAGAGCTACTAAGTGTTCATGTTCTGTAATATACAGACTCATATCCATAAGCTTGTTCTAACATACAGGCTGATGTCAAATCCAAGGGATCTGTGTGTTCATTCTGAAATCACAATCTGATACTTTACACCCTCATTCAGACTAATTCCTCTAAAGAAATATATTCCTCAATTAGAGACATGTTTGCATATTTCCAACTTGAATGAAATGTCTCTTAATATCTTGACATGTGAAAGATTTAACACAAAATGAGATTTGAGCTTCCTGCAGAGGGTGACTCGTTAATCGGAGTAGCAGGTGCTTTTTGAAACACGGAGGTATGACCGCTCCAAATGTTGAATTTCTTTCCAAAAGTCAGCACAATAAACCTTTCCAAAAAGCTCTGAGATCTTGTTAACAGTCCGAAGGATGAACAGATTGAAGAGGTGGAACTAAAACCTCTGTTCGGCTGTGTTGGCAGAGCAGCAAACACGAGCTGAGCCGAGCCAATAAGAACCATTTCTGACAAAGACGAATATCAGAAACAAATTGACTGAACATAAACTTTACATCTTGGTGTGGCAGGACGATTTATAAAAGGCTTCAAATGATGATTTGCCTTTCTGTTTCTGTCTCATGTTGATTCTCTCTTATTCTTGCTGAGACATGTTGCTGCTTACACACACACACACACACACACACACACACACACACACACACACACACACACACACACACACACACACACACACACACACACACACACACACACACACACACACACACACACACACACACACACACACACACACACACACACACACACACACACACACACACACACAGTGAAGTGAAGTGAAGTTTCTAACAAAAGTTTCAATGACTGTGCTCAACAAACACACTGATGGCTGATACAGGAGTTTGATCTGTCAAATGGAAATATTGCTCAGAGTCAAACAGTCAGCCGAATAGTCCGGAAAAAACCGGATTCATCCAAATCAATAACTTAAAAAAAGATTCAAGGTGTTGTTCTGGTCTAATCTTATTTACTGGATACTCATATTTCTAAGACCATATAAATATTTTATAGAGGAACAAAGATAGATCTTTTTCTAAAGGTTCTTATCTCCACATATTAAGCCAACATTGCAGCGTCCTTTCTAAAACTAAAGAAGGGAAGCTATGACTTAGAGAAGTTAGTTTGGGCTAACTCTGGATTAGTTTATGTGTAATGGTGGATAATGTGTGCGTAATGTCACAGAACAGATTGTGATAGTCTGTCTTTTAAACCACAAATCAAATGCCAGCTCATCAGTATGTGCTACTTTTCTCTGATTACATCATCTTATAAACAGGCCGTGTTGTCTGACAATAGAAACAAAAACAGTAAATAGCATTTATATTGTGAGCTCAGCTGTAATGAAACGCAGCACAGAGGATTTTAAAAAGAGTGAATAGGTAGTTTTGCACTAAAATAAAAAGAATGTGGTTTAACAAGCCGAGTCACAACAGAGTCTATCGCACTCTTCATCAGGAAGAGGAAGAAGATATTGGAGTGTTTCAGTCTGGATAAAGATCTTTTAAGAGGGGCATGTCTTTGTTAAACACTGTGGAGAATATTTAGCTTGTATACTGTGGACTTGTTCTCAGCGTTCACTTTGAACTCGACTTGACTGATGGCAACTACCGTGTCATCTCTTCTCTGTGTTTGGTAGATTCTTGTCAGGTTGGAGACTAGTGTGTGTGTGTGTGTGTGTGTGTGTGTGTGTGTGTGTGTGTGTGTGTGTGTGTGTGTGTGTGTGTATGTGTGTGTGTGTGTGTGTGTGTGTGTGTGTGTGGTAGGGGGTAATAATTTGCTGTGTCCAGAGCTGGTGAGATGACTGATGGAGGGATGAAGAGGAGGGGGATGGGAAGAGAGAAAGAGAGCAGCTGAGCCTCCGAACCAAATGCAATTCTCCACAGCTCCAGTGAAACACAGGAGGGAGGGGGCGTTCAAGATGTAAGGACATTATTTACCATTGAGTTTTCTTCCAGTGAAATTCTGTTCCTCATCATCGAAACACAAGAGAATCAATCAAGTTTAAACAGTGTTTCAGTGTTTGCTCTCCACATACAAACCTTGAACATTTCACATTCAAGTAAGACGTACTCCAGATACAAACACATATTTCCCTTAATCTATCGTCAGACATTGAAGTTAGACGACGAATTTGATCAGAGCTCAAAAGGCCTAACTAAAGCAGCCGTCGCTGATGTGGCGTTGAGCTGCAGAAGAAGTCATTAGTTTAGCATAATGTTGTCTGATAAAATGAAGAACAAAGCAGCTGGACAGAATCTGAAATGACGGCTCACAGACAAACGTGCATATAATGACAGTAAACAGGCAGCAGGTAGGCCTCTTTGAAGAGGAGGGGCAGGTTGGAACTGGCGAGTGGCCGAGTCGCTATGAATGTTCCTTTTATCTGTATGGAGAGACACCGGCCTTCACACACAGGCTTACAATGAGATCTAGTTTCTGAGCGAAGCTGGATAAGCACAGGTACCCTAGCCCACTCTCCGTTTCACATCTAATATGATCCACTTTCCGAGAGTTTCCACAGTTTTCATCTTTTTGTTTCCTTTGTTATTTTAGAGCCAATGTTTCTCTAGTTTCTGATCTTGATCCATCTTGATTTTTCTTTTCATCATGTTTTGATCTTATTCTTCGACCTCACCTGAAAAGATGACTTTGCTCGAGCCACAACAATAGGTGAGCTAATTAAATATGATCGGGACAAAAAGAGTCGCCACGTGACTCTGCACTGAAAATAATCACAACAATCAACATGAGCATGATTACATCAGTTAGAGGTTTGTTCTGAATCTTGTTTTCAATTAATTTCCCAGCCCTAGGTTCTCATTGAATGTATTTCTTTTAATTTCTAAATGAAGTTCCTGTAAAGTCAAGAGTTTAAATTTAAAGTTGTCATGTTTTGACACCTTTATTGACATGTCCTGTTGCATCATGTCATGACAGTGTGAGGCAGTCAAGAGAAATGAATGCGTCAATACTCTCTGTAATTATTCCTTTGTTTCCACAATGTGCAATCTCAACATATACTCAGTAAAAACAATAACTGTTTCTGTCAGTATACCTTCATTTTCACAACTCCCAAACAGTCGACACACAGTCGATATTTCATGACTGCAAACGTGCCAGGAGGGAATTTGCATGTAAACAATCTCACTTTTCACATAAGCTCGATGCGCCAAATATTTCACAGATATCATGCGAGGTGCTTCAGTTCAGCTGAGCTCACACGCGGGGGGCCGCCACTAACACCGAACACGCTAAGACCCGGCACACAAAGAGTTTGCATGCAAGGGGGGGGGGGGGGGGGGGGGGGGCATGTTCACGCACACAAAGCATCAGAACACACACGCGCACGCACGCACACACACACACACACACACACACACACACACACACAGACCATTAACATTGCATGTGCTGGCCAAATGGCTGGTGTGTGTGAGCAACCTCAAATGCACCGCTCAGTCCCATGATTATCACACGACATGCACACAGTCACACGTCCTGTTTTAGTGTGTGAATACATCTGCATGGAGGCTTCAAGCCTTCCTCTTCTCAACAGAAATGTGAGATTAAAGATGTCTAATGATAATGATTAACTCCACCTGACTTTGGAAGAAATGTTCTGGCAGAAAGACAAATTTAGGCTTGCTTTTTTCCCCCCTATTGCCTGAGGCCACACAGTACTCCATAAATGTTTTCTCGCCTCGTGACGACATTGAGATGTAATGCAGGGAAACAGGAGTAACGAGACCACACCTAGATTCTGACTCTTTCTTGCAATCTTTAGCAATATCAGGAATGTATACTTTAATTTAAAAAACACATCTTGAGGTCGACTGAACCCTCCATGTCTCTATCACTGTTTGCCTCTCTGATTCTGGTTCAGGCACAAAATGCTAACAATCACGATCGCATGCAACCTACAGTCCAACTTTTACTGCATGAGGCAATATCTGGCAATTAAATACACTTAATATGATTGATAGTAGCGCATGTTATTTTTGGTGATACTTGCAGCCGTTTCTTATTGTAAAAACTCTTGGAGTCATCATCAGGAAGTTTAAAAGAAGCACACCTCCAAGAGCGCTAAAGCTTTCTTCCATTACGTACTGTACGTGTCCTGCTCATGCCCTAGTCTTTACAAATATTGCACATTGGTATTTCACACTCCATGTTCCAGATGGTAAATGTATAATTTAAACCCGACCCTCTCGTTGCTGTGTTTGGGGTCACTGGAGGTGCAGTACAGCTATCTGCCCAAACAGCAGACCTTGTCCTTTGCTTCTCTTCTGGCCAGGTACGATGTCTGCCAACCACTACACATTACTGCTTAGAAGGAGAGACACTGCCCCGCCCACTCATGTGCAGTGGTTGGCTGACTTCATGTCTTGCTTAAAGTTGGAAAGAAAAAAAAGAAAAATAAATCAGGCTCCATCCATCCTCCAAATGAGAGACTTTCAGAAGTATGGGGACCGTTTCTGATCTGAACATTTAAGACCTTGATTCAGATGCAGCTTGCTGAAATCTTTTTTAAATGTGACGGGTATTGAAAGTATCTCATGTCAACGCTGGCAGTGACTGGGGGAGGATTGTTTTGCAGTGTTTATTTCTATTTGTATTATTCTTAAAAGTCATTAAAAGAACACAAGGCCGTCGGTTCATGTTTGACTTCTTTATCATGTGTGGTTTTTACCTCTGTCTTTTTCTGTTTATCTATACTCCGCCTGTGTTGGAGTGAATGTAAACTGCGGCTGGTGTTTATCTTTCTTTGTCAAAGAAAAGTCCTTCAGGAATTTATTACTTCACATAAGTACAAAGACATTGAATTGAATGTAACTGGACATTAACTTGGTGAAAATCCATTTAAGGAACTGATACCAAAACCATTTGTTGGACCTTTATCTATGGAATGTAAACTATTTAAAACACTCAAAGCCAGACTTCTTAAATACCGAGTGTTGACTCCACAAAAGTGCTGTACATGAGCCACACAATACAACACTGCTAACTTTACTATGTAAATCTAGTACTTACAATCAGATTTTTTTTTTTTTTACCTGTGTTGGTATGAATACATTTTAAGTTTAAGCTTAAACGTAGAGACACGTCAGCATCCTTTAGAGACCAGCACAGACTCAATACTTGAAATACAGGGGAGCTGCTGAGCTTTGTCTGCAGACCATCAAGATAAAAATGATCACATGATTTGTTTGGTCATATCAGGACAGACAGGTGTCAGACTGCAAATGTCTATCGTGTTATTTCGCACATCACCCACTTTACACATTTACATGACCAAAACTGACATGTAGAACGATGACTGGACTAAACAGGCCATGATCTCTGGCCAGCTGAGACAAAACCATCAGCCCAGTCCAAGAGTCGGTTTGGTCTGAACTTGTCTGGACTTTAAAAGTTTGGCACAGAGCAGGAAACCAGACTTCTAAATGTAATCAACTGACCTTTCCCTACCATAGACATCAGCATCACAAACCCCTTGTTACCACCTGTTTCAAATGTCTGTCCAAAACAGAAATGTGATGCTCACTGGAGGCTGCTAGAGTCCGACCCCAGTTCATTTCAGGTAGAAAACATGGTCATAAACTAATGTCAGCTGGCCCAATCCAATCATTGTCACAGCGTCTGGGCTGAAATAGGATTTCAAAAACATAAAAATTGTTGCGAGTCTCTCCTCAAGGCAGCGGTGGACAATTAAACCAAACCAAATCAAAGAGTCTGCTTTTAGCGGCCGGCATGGTCTCTCCTTGAGTTACCAATGTTTGTAAGCAGAGTTTACAAAAATCTGCTGCACTTTATTTGGTTTTGAGGAGGTGAACAGTAATGCAGTTCTCTGGAGTCTCAAGAGACCAGGAGATGGTGAGGCTAATAATGTTGTGCCAAGCAGTTTCTGCAAGGGTTCTGCAGGATGTGTATGTTTGTGTGTGTGTGTGGGTGTGCAGAGGTTGTGTGTAGGAGGATGAAGGGGGGAGCGCGCACACTACCTGGCCATTATATAAAGCTCCCACTCTCGGCTAGAGGTCTCTGTACTGAGTGCCAGCTCCCTCCCGATCCTCCTCCCCTTTCTGTCCTCCCATCCCATCCCCCCACCTCTTAGCCTTCCAGCGACTCTGACTCAGGCTTAACTCTCTGCCTGTTGTTTTCTCTCCCGCCTGCCTCTATGGTATCACAATCTCAGCACGCATTGTGGATCAAACAAAAGATGGAGTATGGCACTAAAAAATGGATCAGGTTGTTCCTGTCCAAGAGCAGAACATGCTTTCAGCTGGACTGAGTTTACATCGTGTTGTCCTTTAACCATTAATGCGGTTAATATAGTGCCACCACACCTGAGGCTACAGAGGTCTAATCCCAGCTCGCCACAGGCGCGGAGTCAATCTAGATCTCTTCCCCTTCAGCCCTCAAAAGGTACGAAACTACAATGATGGCAAGGTGGTGCAAGTAAAACAATGCTGGTTAGATCGCATGCAAAAATGAACACTAACCAAATCCCAGAGCAGAAAGTGAATATGAAAGGCTGAGAAAGGGCCTATGTTTGCTATTAACTTCCTCCGTTTTTTTGAAAGTTAAATTACAGGACAGAAACAAATGTTAATTATTTACTTTATAAATCATTAAGTGACTTTAATGACACCATATTGTTTTATTTTTTTCTTTTCCTTTCTTAAAAGTCAGCGGAGAGTCCTCAATTTACAAAATCTTGCTCTACAGCTTCTGACGCTCACAATATTATAATGATACATTTTTCAGAGGACCGATGTGGTCCTAAAGAGCTTTGAATAAACAATTTTAAGATTCATCTCAACATCTCTCGTATGTTTTTTGTTCTTTACTGAGGTCAAAACCCAAATAAGAACCTTCCTGGAAACTCCATATAAGAGTTTTAAGAAGAAATTACAGTTGGCGATTGAGGCCCAAAGACAATGGACAATAAAATCCAATAGCACTGGTCTGGTAGAAAAAGGAAGAGGAGAAGGAAGACTCCAATGAGTCGATCTTGTCCTCTGCACTCTTTCATTCCTGTTGAATTGGCGGAGCTCAGTGAGATGAAGCAGAGACAGAAGCCAGAGACTTCTGGCTGTGCAGTAAACATGTTGCTGGTAGAGAAGAGAGCACAGATGCCTTTTTATCACAAGCGTGTCCTCTCTCTGATGTGGAGCTCAGGACCGCCTGGGAAGTGCAATTACATTAGTACAGTCTTGTCCTGGGCTTCATTCAGAGACAGAAGACATGGGGCATTCTGCGCTCAATGAAGTCCCTTCAAATTCAATTTATACTCTGCATCACATCTCACTACAGCGGAGGGAAGAAGTCATGTTGAAACAAATTAATCAGAAATCCTTTATCTTGAATCACATGTTATTTCATTGAGTTATCACCCGTGTTTGCTAAATAAGGAATTAAATGCCACGGTAGTTAATCTTGACTCTTTTCATAATACTTGATGCAGACGCACAATTTGTACTGTATTCCTAAAATTGTATTTCATGACATGCTAATGAATCTATATTTGACAAGGGATGTGTTTAGACAAATACTGAATTTCAATTTTCAGGAATTCCTTAATGAAGCCCTTTTCCCACATGCACTGAACATGTACAGCAATCTGGAGTTGAGGATGTCTTAAGAGTGAAACAGCAGAGTCCGACGCCATAGGACAGTTCTTTGCCTTTATGTCAATTTAAGTGTAAGTGGGTGTACTTCAAGGTGTCCCACAGTGAGAGTTGAAAAGAACATGAAGCAGCTTCATTAGGCACACAAAATCGCAGCGGTTGACCACAGGTCGCGGGGGCGTAAACACCATCAACTTTGTTTGCTTGCTCGCAGTGAATCTTCCAGAATATTTCCTGCTGCGTTCACACATCGGCTCACCTTGAGTTCCTGCAGGCATGATTGTACTGTAAAGTCGGGTTCAAAAAATCAGCTGTTTGCGTTCACACTTACACTTTATGAAAAGTCTTTTAATCTAGTTGATCGGGCAGAACACAAACATCTGTGCAGTATTTTATAGACAGAAAGACATTTAGTAGAAAAGGTGAGATATAAATCGGTGTAATCTGCAGGACAGATACACTAAAACCCCTTTATAGAATTTATTGAAATGTATCGCTCTCATGATGTAATTCTCCTTTGCATATCGATGTACTGACAATTCAATTGAAAAAAACTTTATTTGTCCCCGGATCTATTGATGTATAAGGATAAATGTGGTATAATGCTGCATGATATTCCCATTCTGAGTAGTGTTAAGTGATGTACAGGAACTGTGTGTAACTATACCTCAACCTACTTCTATTTGTTTGTCGTTTGTTTGTTGGGTTTGTAATACACTGGATCTTTGCGTTTTCTGTTTCATAAGTTGAAAATGTATCATAAAGTACTCAAAAAAAACACATTTACTAAAATCCTAAGGACCTGAGCCAAGAAAAATCATGTAATGAAATGGTTTACAGCCACACATTTCAACACGTGTTTTCACACCTCTGTGATATCCATTAACACTGTCCTGCCTCACTTCTCCTTTCGCTGTGAGGTATTGGCTCCTCACTGTTAAGTAAAAAGCACACAGTCAAACAGTATTCATTTACTTAATAACCTAACGGTTCTGTCTGCATGGCATGCACTGCACATCATGTATTGTGGGGCTTTTACAACACTGGTGCTGTCAGACGATGTAGGCAAAGCACTCGCACTCTTCAAGTTATCAAGAATGCCAACTTGATATGATGGATGGTCGATAAATATTTTACTCGTAAAATTCTGCATGAGGCAAAAGGGATAAGTGCTACAGAGATATTTGATGAAAGATTCAGAAAGGGATTCCTTTGGCTCAGCAGCTCAATGAGTTTTGGGATTTTATCAACTGGGAACTAGATCAAAAATGAAACTAGTGATGAAAGGTATGTCCACACTTGACATAAAGCGACATGAACTGACACTGAACAGTATAAAGGTCTTAAATATCTGTTCCACATACGCACCAGATTGAATTTATTTGAATATTTGGGAAGAAAACCCTTTTTAAGAGCCTCAGTCGAGTGCCAGTCTCAGAATCGAGCACAAGGATCACTCCTTTGCAGCTATATGGCCGTGTTTAATGTCTACAATCACATATTTGTCTGTTTCCTCCAAAGAATTCATTCAGCCACTCATACTTTAAATCAACATGCTTAGCGTCCGCATGAAGACATGACCAAGAAGTATTGATAAAAGGAGCATCTATTGAGAGAATTTCATTGGCTACAAAAGATGTCAGTCATCGGCACAATCGTGCGCAATTGGCCGCCAGCACAGGAGAGGAGGCGCCTCCTTTCACTGGCTGTTAAAGGCAGCAGAATATCAGACTTAGTTGACCAGTTCCGTCGATCGCCGATCACTTCTCACCTGTGCACCGACACGAGTGGCCGCACATTCAGCTGTCGTACTCTTGAAATTTCCTCGGGATCAATAAAGTATCTATCTATCTATCTATCTATCTATCTATCTATCTATCTATCTATGGATCCAATGAGTTTGGATTAAATCTTTTTCTGGTTTTTAATTGGACCTGTTTTTGGTGGTTATCAAGAGAGTCTGTTGGGCCGTCATTGTGCATACCTGCTGCATTGGACGTGGTTATAAGGTCACATTAATGCAGACTTAATGAGTCTATGTCCTATAGTACAATAAATTGATATCCAAAAGTACAAAAGTACAATAAATTGATATTCGAAGTCGAGAAGACAAAAAGTTTCATGATGTGATTAAACTCAAATGACAACGTGCATCAATGAATGCAAAAGAAGCACATGAACAAAACTCTCCACTGTCAGTCGACTATAGGCCGAATCTGACGAATCAGGCTCGACTATGTAAATCATTAGTCAGACAGGCCTGCTTTCATGTAATGCTCTAATATAGGGCTGTGTATTGGCAGAAATCCAGTGGTACAACTGTGGTATCAAGATACAGGCGTTACCATTCAGTACTGATGCTTTTCATTCAACATCATGGGGATTACGTTTTGTGCAGTCGGAGCATTTGCCCATCTCTTTAGAAAAAAGATTTGTACATAAAAACCATATGAAAAAAATGATAGTGGGTGATTGAGGTTTATTTAACAGAATCAGCCCCTTCATATGAACCATTCAGTTTTATGTTGCCGTTCCCAACAGAAGAAAATTCACAACACAAGATAAAACATTGACAACCTTAAAAAAAAAAAAAAAAAGACTGAGAAACTATTCAGAATTTAGTAAACATACATACTAACGTGGCAATAATCAAATAAATCAGTGTTTTTGTAAATCCCCTAATGTTCCCTGGTGCTGTTTGTGCTGAATTAATTTATTACAAACACTTTTTGCTTCATGATCTCTTCCAAACAAACAGCACTTTTTCGATGTACCGGTGGATTGTCTTAAATTAAATGTCATTACGTCACTAAAGCTCTATCTCTGTCCACTTGCACACGCTGAACCAAACACAAAAAAAACAAGTAGATCAGAAAATAAACCTCTGATATATTTCAGTCAGGACATCACATCGTTTCTATTCCAGGACCTTAAACTTGAAGAAATATTTCCTCACAGGGATTAAACTAATAATGATGTGGTGGGGAATTTTCCCTTCTTCCCTGTTCAAACAATCACATTTAGTTACTTCAAAAATGGCTCTTTTCTCCAGAGGTAGGAGATGACCCGCTGGATGGTCACATTTTCATTTCATTTCATCCCTCAAGGCAAAGTGCACAAAGGATGTTTCCTTTATGAGGCAGGGGGCCTTTCCGCTCGCAGCAGGCTGCTTCCCAAAGTATGAAGAGTGTTGGAGAATCAGTGTCTAAAGCTGCAGTCCTTCTGTGTCAAAGGTCATTGGTGAGGTTAAGGCGTCTCACTTCTATTATTAGAAAGAACCTTTCAAGCTGAATGATCAGGGCTCAACAGACACGTCTATACCGGGCTACACCGCAGCACGAGTCCCCATCGCTTCATCTCCTAAGACTAAAGTCTGCAGGGCTGCAGGTGTCACTGTTTGGCATTTAACTAACATACGGAGGGATGGTATTTGCCTTGAACAGGAAACAGCTGGTTATATGAAAGTGTCTCAACATTTGTCTTCATTGATGTCAGCCTCATATCAGTTATGATTCTCCTTCATCTTCACATGCAGGAATAAAAACATGAGCACAGTCAAGACGCAACAGAGGAAAAGACTGAAAGTGGCAGCGACTAAGATACAACGATAAAAGATATTTAAAGGTCGGCCGTATTTCAAGAATGAGTGTCTAGAATAAAATGCAATAATACTAAGAAAAGAAATGACAAATCCTGGTTACAAACCTTTCAAACAATACTAAGTGAAGAACAAACCTCCACTTTCAACTCGTCTTACAAAACCTGAGATCATATTTATCTACAAATACACAACATTACCCAGCCTGAACACTAATGCTTACCTCTCTTATTTGAGCTCATCATTTTGTCGTTCTCTCCAATAAATCTAAGAAGAATATCAACAGAATTTATAAAGCATCCTCAGATTTTGCTGCGATATTTCACGTTTTTTCTTTCGGCCTTTGGATGAAAAAAGATGAAATCAATCCATCCAAATTTGTGCAAAAGGGATTTCGAATTTCTTTTTTTGAGTTTTGCTGACTCTTAAAAAAAACAAAACGAGAGCAGTGTGAGGTCCCAGTGGCCCTCACCTGTGAACAGAAGAGTCTAACTACTTTGTCCTTTCGTACAAAAGCATGATGGTTATAAATTTAAAGAAAGGAGAAAAAAGGAACTAAAGCTAGTAAAAGATTTTTAGTAGGTTTATTTCTAAAAGTTCATTTTGATGTTCACATTGTGTGCATCTGCTTTAAATATATGTGCAGAAAGCACAAGCTTTCAAAAGCCTTCAACTACACGTAAGAGGGAGCTCCACATTATTTTCATAGAATATTTTCTTTTTGAGTCACCTCTCTGGTGACGGTGTCATTTGTTATAAAGAACGTGACAGAATATCCTGCACTGAGGTAGCAGGATCATAAAACTCAGGTTCAAGATTGATTAGAAAACTGTTTTAATCTTAATGCATGTCGTACACCACAGCAGCTTACGACACTCAAAGTCTTAAGTGAATAATGACTCACATCTAACTCAAGTGACAGTAAAATTAAAACTCTGCAGGCAAGTTCCACAAAGCTGCGTGCCTCGGGTGGAGAGATTTAAGAGCTACACGGCGAGGGTCTGACGGAGACAGCAGACTGCTGCAGCAGCAGGACATCGAGATCCTCTTAGTTTGAAGACTTCACAAGATACTTTTAATTTACGGCTCCTGTCCTGATTCACAACAACAATCTCTCATGATTCGCCTATATTTTAAAGTCTGAAAGGAGGGTGGCATTCGAATCGAAGTCCAGACTGCCACCTACCAAATTCGATCTTAAATGTGACATGTTTCCACGGCAACAGGGCCATGTAACAAAATCACAGCAGGAGTAGAGAAAATCTCCATCTCGCCGGAGCCTTACAGAAGTCGATGGCTGCAGACATCCTGTGCTCTCACGAGACAACCTCAGAAACTAGTGGAGCTGAAATGTTTGCTTTACTGGACTGAGCATAAACTAAACATAAAGAAGCAGGCAGTATGATTACGTTACTGACTTTGTTGATGCTGAGAAAAAGGAAGAAGGCAATAAAGTCCCTGTAAGAGTTTGTTCCAGCTGGGGGAGACGCCACTGACTTCTTTTTACCAGATGTGACACAAAACATCTGTAATATATGCTTCACACTGTTAGCTTCAGACTTTCTGCAGTTCACTTTAAAGCAGCTTGAATCTGCATATCTTTAATTAGCATTTCCACTTCTTTTGTTCAAGAGATAAGATCTTGTGAAATGCCAAAAAAAAAAAAAAAAAAAAAAAAAAAAATCGGATCCAAAAACACCCTCAAATTATCTGCACATCACATGCATGTAATCTTTAAATACACACACGAAAAGAGAAGAGCTATCACTCACTGTGCTGATTTCCACCTGAACGTCTAATTCTCCTTCCACTGATAATTAACTGCTGCGATAATGACAATGACAATAAGAGAAAAAGGCAGGTGTTGAAAGGATGTCGGGGAGCATAGAGGCAGGCCTGTATCATTAGGGATTAACCTAGCCACAGACTCTACAAATAGACTGTCTCCATCTATAAGCCGCCAGCGCACAGACACTTATTTGTATTGCCAGGTTGGCCGCTGCAGCAGCGCCACAGAAGAGAGAGAAGACAGTTCAAAGAAGCCGGGGCGGATCGGAGCGCCTGTGAAACAAAATGCGATGCAACAGGACACATTTGGAGGCCTGGCAACATCAGAGGATTTCACACACGCAGATTTTGGCTGCATCACAGATGTGTGCTCAGATTGCGGTTACACAGCCTGAGGCAACATGAAGCAAACATGCAGCACCGCAGAGCAAACCAAATGTATAACACAGATAAAGGATAAGCTTCATAATTGATCAGTCAACTGACAGAAAATTAACATGAAACTATTTTGATATGCGACTAATCGTCTTGATCTTTTTCCAGCAGATAAGCCAATTTTTTTTTTTTCTTTTCGTCTCTGGATTGTGAAAATTTGCTGCTTAAACTTAAACTATGGAAAACTGAAACATTTGAGGTTTTGGACCTTTTGTCAGATGAATTAATCAACTGTAAGACGATGTGGATGAGTCCTTGAAATAAAAAATAATAATAATCCCCAGTGCTGTAAATTTAAATAATTCGAAATCTGAGAACATGTTGAATAAGATCTTTTATGCATCTTGGGAGGAAATCTGAATAACACAGCAGGTGACGCCACACAATCATTATCCAGAGCTTCTTATTAGAGGACTAATAGATCATCTCAAACTTTTGATCATCAATCAACCATTGTAGTACATTTTCAGCTTCCCATATGAAAGAATCTGCAGCCTTTATACGATCGTACAATGAATGAGCTGATTTTTAAGATGAAGAGGAGAGATAAATTCATTCATTGAAATTACATTTTTATGTCAGGAGTCCAAACGACGGACTTTGCTTCCATGTCGCTGATTGGACGAGTCGTCGCGTGACTCTGCCCTGACAATAAAATCAATGTGAATGTCGGTTTTGATTAATGTTTGACTAATTGTCCAGCCCTAATTCAAACTTTGTTTGTAACACCATACCAGGAGAAGAGACCGCAGGATGTTTTGGTACCTTAGAAGCAGATTTTTGATGATGAACAGAATCAATTATTTTTGTCACGACATGAAGTTTGAAAACTTTAAACAATAATTTAATTTTCTCGCAGCCACGATGGACAACAAGGTGGCACAAAAACCTGAGCTGGGTTTTACCAGGGCGTTATTCAAATGGAAAGGCCCGGACCACTGGAAAATACCAACACGAGACCGTAGTGTTGTCACGACACCACATTATGAACTTCGATAAGATACTAGGAAAAAAAAAAAATAATAATCTAACTTTTGATGCCAGGTTTGAAATCAAAGCAACAAAAATCGAAGGCCTGTATTGGGTCACTTCTTGTTTTTGTGAACATTGTCATTGTCAACATGACAGTACTGAATCCATTGTATTAGTGGAAGACAAGACATTGCTCTCTTCCTGTCACTCGACACATTTTGGTTTAAAATATGACTGAAGACCTGAAGTTTCTCAAACGCTCTGGTTCCTTCTGAAACTATCAATCATTGAAATAACAGGGATTGTAGTGTCTCAAAACGTGTGGTATCCAAAACCATTGAGCGTTTTAACAACCTTAGCAGACTGATTCTTCGCTGAGTTTTCTGCAAATATGGAACAAAAAAACAACAACAACCATTCAGAAAATGATATGATTCCCACTGCTGTTTTTGTGTCTTGGTATCAAAGACTAATCCTCTGGTGACATGTTATTTCAGCTCAAGAGTGACAGACTTCCACCAACAACTCAGAAGAAGAGATGTTGCTGTTGACTCATTGAATTCCCAAGAGATGAGTCTGTTTTCCTTATAGATCTCTCACCCGAGCAGAGGTTCAACAGACAGAAAGCGTGACAACAAACAAAGACCTACACCAAAGAAATAAACTCATACGCTGAGAATAAAAAAAAACAAAAATCCTTCAGCAAGTGTTCTTTTTTTGCAAACACTTAAAGCTCTACGAGATTTTGAAACAGAATTCCTGAATCAGACAAAGGTCCAAACAATGCCTTTGCATCAACATGAATCATCATCAGTGATTAACAGTCTAAATGACAGGATATGTCCAATTAAGGTCCTCGCTCAAATCTAGACCAGGTCTGATACTTGAGAGATCAGAGATTTTTCTGGGACGTTTCCGACTTGTAACGTGTGACCTCCATTCACCGACCACTCGTGCAATGCTCAAACCCAAAACCTTTACAGTTCATTTAGCAGACGTGTTTGTCAAAAGCAACGAACATCGGAGCGTAAGTAACACAAAGCAAGCATGTTGACATGTAATGGGAACAACACGGCAATCCAATGACTTTAAAGGTGATTTAGTCTGTGAGTGCCATTAGCAAGAAACAAATCAATGAACAGGAAATCTTTACAAACCTCAGAGTCCCCTGGTTGGTTTATCAGATTGCACCCCTGTTCATAGTACAACGGCTGCATCATGCAGCGAGTGTAACAGAAATAAAGGTTTACAGCCTCCTTGTTGGACTTTAAGTTTCCTAAGGAGTTCCTTCTTAAAATACAGCACTGTGTGAACCTGTACCAACGACCTCCTTTACGTCTGTGCAAAGAACAATCCTCCACCTCTTTCATTTTTTCCTTTGATGAAATGCATCCATCCACCTCTTCAGATTCACTTATCATTACTCAATCAATTCACTGATTTCATCTTTGAGCTACAGGAAAAGAATCGCACTCGGGATAGAAACAGTATGTTTTTTAATTGCCTGATAAAAAAAAAATATATATATATGGCGTTTTTAAGATTCAATAACTTGTAAGATGAGCAAAATGTCAGATTCTTCAGCTATGCTATAAAGTTTGTCCAATTTTTATGTTATGCTTTCGTTACCACATGGTGTACATTTTTTTAAAATTGGTTATTTTAGTGATGACAGTATTGATCGAACTAAACCTTTTTTAAAAAAAAAAAAAGTCAGATCTTTAAATCACATTTTAACCCAAAAGCTATGTTTTCTTCCACAAATTGGTCACTGTATTAGTGCAATTAAGTCTACAGGAGTTTGCTTACAATTGTTGGTAATTAAAAACAAGAACTCAGCCTGTTGGGAGCCTCCTTGGACTTCTAGTTGTACAGAATCAAGTTGAGGTTTAGAATTAAGTTTATTATGAAAAAGAGACACTCAAACAGATGGTGAGGTTTGTTAAGCTTGAACTTGCATCATTAAGAATGGGACAGTTTCACACAAGATGCCCTGGGATCTGTAGCTGGACCACATCTGACTCTCCAAAGTGTCAGAGGATGAAGATTAAAAACTGTTCATCATAAAGAGAGGAGGCGAGCCTACGCTGACACAAAAGAGCATGTAAAGACCCACAGATCAGGAGCAACACTCGGATCAATAACTGTAAGTTCAATTAAAGCAGCAGCTCAGTTCAAATTAGACTTGATGAAAAGTCAAGTCAATGATAAACAACTCGAGTTTACCACCTGAACAGTGAGCGTACCGTTATACGAGGCGTGTTTTTTATCACACATGTATCAACAGGTAAAGAGAGTCCCAGGTGTGGAGCAGCAGGCCAGGTAACGTTTTAAAGACTCAGCCTGTGATGCATCATGTAAGTGCACCGTTATTCATTATTATTATTATTATGATATCCACACGTGCAGGAATCATTGCATGTCAAAGCAGATGCAGCGCGGTGGATCAAACAGTCTGCAGGCTGTCGGCGCGAGGACGCCGCGAGCTGACGATTTCTTTTTTCCCGATGAAATGTCAGCCAACAAACCACACAGAGGCGGCTGTAAAACCACCGGGAGAACACCCATATGTATGTTAAAAACAAAAACAAACCCAGGGGGTATCAAGAAAAAGCCGCTCTGCCAAACCAGCGCGTGTCAACATCAACATAAACATGCTCGCGCAGCTTTGGCGCTCGAGAAATTCAATAAAGTTCATGTTGTGTTTGATGAGAAAAAACAACATATCTGACACCACCTCATCCCTGCAAGATTTAAATAACTGACACGCTGTCCCATCTGGATATCAAACGCTCGGTTACCGAGTAAATTTATAATGATTTCAGGCTGCGCCTTACCTTCAGTTCCGCACTCTCCGCCATCTTGTATTTGTTTGCGCAGGCGTGGTGAAGTGTTGTCACATGACTGGGACGCGCAGGGCGCTACGTGAATGCGCACTCGAGCGACAGAGGTGCGTTCAGGAGCACAAATGATGTCGGGGAAAAAAGGGCTGTAAAAGGTTGAAGATGAGAGGAGGAAATGTTAGGATGTTCATACACTTAGAGAGGGAGAGTCTACACTTCGTGTTATTAATTATATATCATTATTTATAAAAACAATCCTACTATTGGATTATTGTTTATATTATATTTTATTTTTCTTCTGCTCTCTTGCTTTGCTGCTGTAACACTGTAAGTTTCTCCGTCTGTGAGATGAATAAAAAGGATTAACCTATCTTATTACTGTTATTGTGTACCACCAACATTTTTTGGATGAATTCTGTATTTATGCAAATGTTCCTTCACACTCAAAGCCCTTTAAAGAAATAGAAATGTGAAGCTCTTAAGACCGAGTGGTTGTGTGAAGGCTGTAGTCCTCGAGGCTGGCAGCCTGTGTTCTGATTCAACCTGTCTACAATAAAGACATGAAAAGAAGAGTTTCTTATTTGCATCTTTTAAACAGACTTGCCTGTCTGTAGGTGGATTAAGTTTTCTCTAGTATGAAAAACATTTTGAAAAACTACACTACACTACACTGCATGTAATAGAAAGCTCCAGAACATACAGTAAGTGGCCCTTGACTTTTTCCTTTGTTTGTGAAGCTACTTCTTGGAAGGTCATTGAAGAACTTTCACACTGAACTAAATTAAAATAGAAACCAGCACTCAATGAATAAACATTGCTTTTTAAATGATGAATTAACAGCAATAATGTGGATTTCTATACTGTCATTGATGATATTTTTAGACACCCACACAGGTGACAAGTTTTCTTTTTGTGTGACTGACTTGACTTGCTGCACATGTGCTTTTAGCCTTCTTTAATTCTGCTATTTTTATTGTTCTTATCTTGTGTCAAGGAAACGTGGATATCTGTTCAAAAATTCACATTGTTTTCATTCTTTATCAGTTCAAAGTATGGTGCAGATGCAAATCAACTGAAAATAAAGTGCAACATGATAGGAAACACTTCATTAATCCCACTCTGAGGAGTCAGGACCTTCATAGCAGACAAATAAGGACAATAGTAACGGGCACTCACGTCTCCAACTTTAAATAAGACGCCCTGCACTGTTGGTGTGTAAACTTACCATCAATATTTTAGTGGATATAAATGACACATACTTCCAAAACACAAACACTGAGTTAGTGATCCACGTCTGAGTTTATCTCCTCTGTCAACACTGACAGAAATAATAATATCCATTTAAAGCGTCAGTAAACAGTTGTATGAAATCGTTTCATGAACTTGTGGTCCTTCACACATATTTGCACAAAATCTAAAAAAAACATAATGTTTCATTCTTCTGGTTTTTTTTTAAATATTTAATCTGAACATTGACACTTTAAAACATGCATCATATCTGAGCATGATGACCAGTTGAGTTCTCCATAGATGTTCCTCAATTGTCTGAGTGAGATGTAAACAATTAGAAATGCCATCAGATCAGTTTGTAGGCAGTACTTACTTTGTAGCTGATGAAACATAGAGAGATAAACAGGGCCTGGAAAATACGACAGAGTTGTAATGTCTTAAACCACAAACAAGCATTAATCCAGCCACATGATTAGTCATTTGATTGACTATGCGATGACTTTAACTCATCTTGTTTTAAATCTGTGTCACAAGTCTGCCAGCTTTGTGAAGAGGAAATGATAGAAAATGCTGCAATGCAATTAAAACTAAACCTGGGTGATGTGATGACACGTGGGCCGCTTTGAGTCAAGGTATGAATGCACCTGCAAGAGAGATCTGATCCCTCAGAATACACAGGAAGGTCTAAAGTCTAAATCTGACAGCAGACTGTTCAGAGGACATAATCCAGTGCTGTCCGTGATTTTTGTTAACAATTTTAACAAATGGTAAACTGCAGAACTAAAACAGGACTGTGGATACTGAACAACATAAACATGGACAAAGGACTGAAGGCTTTAAACTTTGTCTCTTTGCTTCTGCAGCGGTAAAATACCTTCTTTCTGATGTTGTATTTCATTATAAATGTATTTGTGATGGAATTTTTATCTGTCATTTTTTATAGTAATTCATTTGTTTGATATTGTATTTGAATTTATTTTCAACATCTCGCTCTGATATATTGTACTTCATAACTGAATTCCTCAGGCTTTATTGGCATGAATGTGACAATAACAATACAGTCAAAGCATCAAACGATAACATCAAAAATAAAAGTACATTAATACTAATCCATATATAGTATATATAGTATAATTTATTCTTACTTCAGTCTACATACTTTATATTTCTGCCCATTTCAGTATAGTAAGAATGATTTCACATGAGGACAACATTGTTAGTGAGGAAACCTGCTCTATTGTCTTTGAGGTAAAATAAGGCGCATGTTTGCATTTTCCATTTTGTAATGATCTTTAAATCAGAATCTGTTTATTTATTTTTTTGCCATGAACATTAACACATACAAGGAATTTGGCTTGGTGTTTTGGTGCAAAACCTTTAGCAAAGGACGAAAGCAAAAATAGTAAGAAGTTTACTTTAGAGCCAAGCTCCTGCTGACAACTTAAATAGCTTAAGATGTTCATGTTTTTCTTTTGTACACTGAGAGCCCAGTGACTGAAGATGGGTTCCTTGTGTGTGCGTAAGCATACATAGTCAATAAAGATTATTCTTCAATAAGATAAAAACATAAAAACAACATTAGAATATCGACATAGAAAACAACACTTGAAACAACATTCAGACATTTGTACAGAAAAAAAAAACATTTGAGTTGGTTGAATAAGTTTGAGAACTGGTGCTGGATTTATATCTGAAGGTGAAAGAAACTGACAGGATACATTTAAAGGTTATGAGCTTGTGCAGCCAGTAGGTGGCACCCTTTAATTTCTAATGAAGCTGAATCAAACTAACATCAAGTATAAATCTTTTGCTTGCTCAGACTATTTGTTCCAGTGCAATCACATCTAAGCTCAGAATAATGGTTTAATACTGAACAAAAGAAAATCACTATTACATCAAACACATTAAGCTTTATGTCCATTAAAACCAGCAGATGATCACTCCCTCTGGGTTCATACAAAGAACCTTTGGAAAAAGTCTCTCTGTGGTGAGTTTCATACAGAGACTAACACAGAGGTTTTATTCTATCTCTATGTATCGCTGCCATCTGTTGTATTGTTGACAGACAGGTGTCCTCTGACCACATGGGTTTAGACAAGCAAACAAAGAAGCAGACTGTAAATACTGTGAGACAATATAAAACACGAGGCTTCTTTAAAATGTTTGGTATTACAGTCAGTATGTGAAGTAAATGTCGGTCTGTGTTCATACACGCAGAGTGGACTGAACCTGAGGGCATGAAGAACAAAGAGCAGAGAGCAATACACCCATTCATACCACAACTGGAAACTATAAAGACCTCAAATGAAGAATACTGTTTTGTCGTATACACTCGAGGAACATTGACTGTACTTGAGATTTTAAAATCAGCTCCTTTCTAGAACAAGTGTTGAAGTCCCAGACATGCTGCACTTCGTACTTGAGCACATTTAATTTGCCTCTGAAGTGACTTTTTGGTTTACAGATCAACATTTAACACAAACATCAGGACAAGTTATAAAGGTTTCTGTATTCCAGATTAACTCACATCAAAGATACGTTTAAATTAATGTATACCTCCACCAGTTACAGCATTAAAATGCTGTTTAAATGTGTATAAGGATCCTAAACCTGATCGAATATCAAATACATCAGCCACTAATATGTACCTGATTCATTCACAATCTGCATACTTTCAAATTGTTTGTTGCCAGTGCATCTCTTTGAGAAACATTTAAATGCTCAACTTTGACCTGTGTCTACATTTACTTTTCCATGTAAATAAAAATACCAAATTAAATTGATTAGGTTATAATAACATTCAATAGTGACACAAAGCCTTCCTGTAGAGCCACCCTTGTCCACACAGTAAATAAGGGATCGAGTTACCCAGCCATAAAGAAAACACACTGTATGTAAAATGTGTTGGTATTTTTCTTTTGGTTGGGGGAGAGGGGGAACTACTGTCCTGTGTTTCATTGTGTAATGTGTTAAATTGTGTTGACTCTGTTTTATTTATTGCCTATGCATTAAATCCATACACCAAGAAGCATTATGGGAAAAATGTGTCAGGCATGAGTGTCTGGCAGCTGTTGTTGAATAATATTTAAATTTGAATGAAATCCTTTTTTCCCTGGAACAGGTCTTATGCTGTGATCTCAAAGTGGCAAAAAAAATATGTTTTTAAATGCCTGCAAAAATGTACACTAAAAATGCAAAACTTAATCTTTTTAGCCGTTTTGTGTGTTTTTGTGACCCAAGATAAATCTGAATCCTCCAACAGTTTGAGATGTTTGAGAAGTCATTCACATTGTCACATCATTCCTCATTGCCTGTCACCACATTTCTACTGTAATCCAGTTTTTCCTGATGTTCAACAGCTACAAAAAAAACAACAACACACACACAGTAAAGCCACTGATCATTCCCTCAGTGGATCAGTTGTGTTCATGTCTCTTTAGTATTCAAAGAGAACCAGCTTTGCCATGGAGGGCAATTACGCTCAGAGAAAATTAACATTCATTATGTGTCAGTGACATTATGTGAGTATCCGACTCAGTATGAAGCATCCAGGGAGTGAGAGCCATGTAATCAATATCTATTAGCCGTCCCATCAGAAGAATTAGATTTCACTATTAGATCAGCCTGCTCCCCTGATCTCCGTCAAACATTATAAGTGGACTAGACTTGTCATACGCTGATGAGACTGCCTAATGAAAGAGATCATGTTGAACTCAAATACAATAAGAAGTAATATGATCCATCAGATGTCGAGTTATTCTTCCTGTATGCCAGCAGGGGGCAGGGTCACACCAGTGACTGAGAAAATGAGGCTTTATTCAGACAGTGGCTTTCACATTTTATTCATATTGACATGGGTACATACATAAATGTGAAACTGAAGGACAGACTGTGTCAGAAACCAGGATTGATCTTTTAAGCTGCTCAGTGTTTTTCTTTTTAACCAAACCAAATATAAGAAATGAAAGAATAAAGAAATGCAGCCGTGAGTTTTTCCATCCAGTGTTTCTTTTGTGTTCTATAAAAAAAAGAGCATCAGATAACAAGAAACATTTTGGTTTTTCTGTAGTGACTCACAGATAAAATAAGTGATAGAGGGGAAAAACAGAAAGGATTGAACCTTCAGTTTAAACTGTACACGAAATCAATAAACTGCCTCAGAGTGTTTTAAAGAAATAGTTCAAAGAAAATCATCGAGTGTTAGACGTTAAACCTGTACAGCTGTTGAAGTAAGTGCTCATAATAATGTGCTCTATTTTAAACATAAAAATCCTCATAGTTTAATAAATGAATTTGGTATAGGACGGCATGTTCAGATTCAGAAAAAGTTGCCCATTTAAAGTGCTTAACAACATGTACAGTGTTACAAACGATCTAAACAATAATTTAATGGATAAATATGAAAGACATGTACAAACTCAAGAGATTCAAACAAGCAACAAAAGCTAAATGATGAGATGCATTTTAAACTGAATATCACAATTATACAAGCCATTGCACATCGTCACGCGATATATATATGTATGTATATGTTCATAGTGGGGTTTTTTTTCTTTCAGGGTAGCTATAGATTCCATCCAGACACACTCCTCAGTTTAAGCTTCAGATCAACAAGCCTCGAAACTCACAACAAAATCTGAACTTGAAAAAAAAATCCTGATCTCTTTTAGTTCAGAGTTCAGGTTTGTTGTTTTTTTTTGCAGGTGATGAGGTCAATGCTGAAAGCTTCTGCAAGGCTCAACAATGTCACTCAAGTGCTTAAATTAGAACTGTATCTATACAGCAGGGTAGTGATCCTTGAATAACAGGACCTGTGTGTGTGTGTGTGTGTGTGTGTGTGTGTGAGCGTGCATGTGCATGTGTGTGTGTGTGTGATGGAGTGAATCTTTTCCAGTTTTTGGCTGTGCTGGGGTCGGGTGAGGGCAATGCCGGGCACTATGGGGGCAGCAGCGGGGGTTTGAAGGTGCAGGCTCCGGTACACTGGCGAGGGGTGAGCATCTTGCACGAGAAATGATGAAGGGCGTCGTGAGCTTCTGGGGAGGAACGAGTCCATCAGTGAGAACATGAAGACAAACACAATCTGTGACATTTACAGGCATCAGCATGTTTTGGTTGCTGCTTTGATACCTAATGCTATCAAAGCACAGATTCACTTTTTGTTTTAAAGTCTGTCTTCAAACAATCCTCGGATGCCAACATGCTAGCTGACACAGTTTTTGGTTGTTGTAATTGTTCCTTCTGTCCATTAAAACAGTCTGCTCTCAATATGATCTGAATGTCAGGTGTCTTTGTGCTGATTGAAGCCAACTTCAGGCATTTGCAGTTTTATCCAGTGGGAATATTTTGTTGATTTATATATTCCTTTCAATCCTTCATGTGATGTCATGAGCCAGATTTCAATCTGGATGTAATAACATTTATATCCATGTACTGAAGCTAAATGTTACAAAAGTTTACAGTCTTAAATTAGGTGATTATTTTGGAAAAATGGGAGACCTACTATTTACTCTGCAAACTTTTCTTTCACGTTTCCTTGTAGTTATATTTGAATTCTGAACAATGATTTATAAGTTTGTATATTTGACCAAACCTTGCTGATCGGCTTATTGGCAAATATATATAAATAGGAGTGTTGTTATCTAAAGGCCTTGCAGCAGCATGATGTGTTAACTTCCTTTTCTCTATCATATCCATCTTCTGTCAAAAGTGTGATCAAAAAGCAGGTGATGTCATTCTCCAGTGTGGTGCTGTGACACTACTGCAGCTAAAGTGGCTGCAACCAAGGCCACTAGTCCAACCTTTAAATGCAGAAAGAAAGTGGAAATACTGTAGTTGGTTGTGTTTCATGTAGCAGTTTGAAGAATACGGTCTCATGTTGTATGACACTATTTTTAGTCGCCTTAGTTGGCGTTGAAGTCACATGTTTCAGTTACGTCATGATTAATTGACTAAGAAGATTCCATTACACGTTGTTGCTTCTTACTTTTGTTGATACGCCAACTTCCCCACCTTTGTGCAGCTGAACATACATTGTGTTGGTATTTTGCTCCCCCTAAAAAGTTGTCAGCCTTTCCCGAAGCAGATTTATAGTCATCGTCCACCAGACTGACTGTTTGTGAAGGGTTTATAATAAACAAGGATTTTTCTGTTCTTTGAATTTGTGTCTCCAACACTTCTGATTCCTTTGTTTAAATACACTCTGCAGATTCCTCTGACCTCTTTAAAAAAAAAAAACTTGAAAAACATGTTCTTTGAATTGGCTTTTGACTATGTAATGTGATTGTGAACAGTAATAGTTTTCTGTGATATTAGCTCATGTATTTATTTTTTTCTATGACTTAAATTTGCTTTATTTACATGTTTAACAGAACTGTGACTTTTTTTTTTAACTTACTGAAAAAATGATCTATTTAAACCCAAAAAGAACGGGAAGAACAAATGACCAGTGACCCAGAGTATTTTGATAGTACATTTGTGCATATGAGGATTGCTTTTAAAGAGACTTAAAAATGAGTACAGTACATTCATCCTTTTATGGTGTTGAAATGTTAAAAATCATCACACTGTCCAATGGAGATGTAAAAAAGAAAGTAGCACTTGCATATTTATGTTTGTATGTGTGCATTCCTGACCCTATCTTAAACCAAACAATTACCTTTTAGCTTCTGCTGTATTGCATAACGAGCCTTTCTCTCTTGGTCCAACTCGCTGCACAAAGTGTCTATCCAAAAATAAAATGAATCAAGTATGAAACAATGGGTCAAAAATGAAGGAGAAATATATGAGTTTCTGTGTAGTGTGTGGTGAAGGAGTGTAATGTGTGCCGTTTGCCCCTATGGTATTTAGAGTGACCCCTGTGTGTACTTGAACCCTGTATTTAAACTACTGTAACATTAAACCAATCCTTTAATGCTGGCTTTAGTTGCTGTCTACTGCATGTAACCGATACTACGTAATGGTCTGTCTTTTCAATTTTCCGGAGCATGATTTAGGAGAAAACAAAAAAAAATATGGTTTCAGTTTCACCTTGTGATATCTTGTAATTAAACAAATGGCAGGAGAAATTTATTTTTCAATTTACAGTAAAAAGGTTGGAGACAAATTGCCAATATTTCAATATGCAAGTGTCACTTTTCATTTCTTTTACACTTTATGTTCTAATTGATTTGATGCAACTTAGATATTCTTTTGTGACTGATTATTTTTCCCATAAAGTTAAAGAGCACTGATCTACTACTGCTTTACATCCATAATGTGTGGAGGCACAAAGTAAAGAGAGAGACCAACCTCGAACAATTTGCAGCTGCTGGACCATTTCCTCTCTGTAGGACAGCTCACGCTTCATTTGATCCTGAAAATTATCTGAAGAGTACCGAAGGCCACATCAGATGGAAACTTTTAAAGAAACACTACTAAATTCAAAGAAGAAAATAACTTATTCTCTTGTAACATCTATAAGTGTATGGTTTAACATCCTGAATATATGCCAATGTAGATAATTTGATATATATAATGAGACTTACTTTTTGTCCTACCTTTTAAATGCTGAAATTCTCTCTCCAACTTTTTCCTCAGCTCTACTTGTTCCACAAGCTGTTTTTGTAATTCCTCTGCAAAAACCAACAGCATCATGAAATGACATGTCCAAACATTAAGCTAGAGCAAAAATAATATCTTAATCAACCCAAAAAGACTTAAAACACAGTCTTAAAGCTACCGTGTTTCTGATTAACATTAAGAAAACAAGCAACATAATAATATAAATTATAAAACAAAAAAACACTGAAATCATCACAACATCTTACTAAATAATCTACCTCACATCAGTTGTGTACCACTTATTATTATATATTTTGAATTTGTGCACATAAAGATTAATGTCAGCCTAGTAAAGCGACTTCAGGTGCGTTCACGTCCTCGGTTCCAGCCCTCTGTGCGCTTTGCTGTGCTGGCTGCCACAGTAATTGCCGCGCACTGCCTGGAGCCTGAGACGATAATAATGGAGTCCCGGGGTTTTTCCAAGCGTTGTAAAATAATTAGCTGCCGTGCCTCGGGGTTATAGCTCTGTTCGTTAAAATATTAATAGCCTCTAAACGATTTCCCTTTTTTACAATAATAAGTCAAAACTCCCACATCTCGTGATTAAGTGGTTAACAACTATGGAAACACTTTAGGCCCACAAAAATGTAAATTCACATTAAGGTTCTGGCACGTCATCGTTAGCAGGCCACGGGCATTTATCTGCATGTAAAATGAGCTCAAATCAATGTTTAACATTAATATACACACACTCTTTAATAATTAAACTGCAGCGTTTCAATTGGTTCTATATCAAACTGATTTTCAAAGTCATTACCAAATTACTAACTCTGCTTAATGAAATGTAATGTCCTACATTTAAAAATAAATCTTAGTGTTGATTAAATGTGATGACCTGCAGTAAACATTTTTCTGATAGCTGGTGATACATGAACCCCAATTACAAACTAAACAGCGTTAATTGTGGATGATAATTAGCATCATCTGCTACATTTATCTCTCTTTTGTTTCCTTTTGATCGTGAACACAGCCTCTTACCTTTGGCCATGTTCTCCAGATCTCTCTCGTGAACACTGATGTCGATGCGTAAAGCTCCATCGGCTGTACAAAAACATCAAAACTCATTATTTATCCGAAAAAGGGGGAAACTATTATTCTAATATTTCGTATAAGGCTTCTGACACAATAAAATAAATGATTTTGGAAGATTATTCTCGTAAGATTTGTCCTTCCAAATAAATAAAAACCTACAATGATAATAATGAAATACCTTGTCTGTCCTTCGGCTCCTGATATGTTGTGTTGCGCTGGTTCTGTGTTTCAGATGTGTGATGATGAACACCTGAACAGAGGGACAAAGATTTTTTTTAAATAAAAACAGGGGAACAAAAACACAGCACAATTTGCATTAAAAACCATTAATTGGTGTAATGATCACCGTTGGATCTGCGGGGACTGCTCGATTGTTTGGACCCAAACGACGAAGGCTCGTTGAGGAGCACGTGGCTGTCTTTTCCATGAGCGTACACCTGTACAAGAAAGAGCACACACATGTTTAATAACCCACTTCAAGTGCACGTCATTTACTGCTGTTTTTCACCTTAATCTAAACCCCCCCCCCCCCCCCCCCCCCCCAAAAAAAAAAAAAAAAAAAAAAAACAAAACAAAACAGGAGTCTCATTGTTGGGATGATGTTAAAATCCCTCTGAAGAAATTATTTCATTTAAAAACACTAATTTGAAGGTGACGTGAAAAATGATCAAATAAAGAAAAAAAGGCATATTAATGGCAAATTATGTGTTTTACATTATTTACTATATTTAGGTAGAAAACAGGCAGCTGGCATATACATGCTTCAAAATAAATCAGTCTGCTCTTTTTTTGCTTCATTTGTTTTCACTCATTTAAGAGGTAAACTTTGGCCTTTCTGCTTTTCTCACTGGCACATCTACAGGGCAGTTTCTCCACAAGTGTCAGTCATAACTGTACTTGGAATTATATTTACAAAATATAGAGATATTATAATAACTGATTTTTAAAAAAATCGTTTTCAATTGATCTTGATGACATTTTCTCGGCCTCTTCTCCTCTCTAAACTCTCATCACCAATGTTTTACTACTGTGACAATTCAGTTCCCCCTGCGGGGATCATTAAAGTTTAATTTAATCTAATCTTACTTCATGAAGAGGAGAGCCATTACGCATCCGTCTGTCCTCCTCTGATGACCCGGTGTGAACAGAGTCCTGCGGTGATGTTGCTGCTGCTCCGGGGCTGGAGGCGTCAGGCCGCTCCTGGCTCTCCTCAGCACCAGATGACATCCTGTCCAGCACGGGGGAGTCACGGTGCACCCCTCCAGGTGAGATCTGAATCGGCTCGTCCTCGTCTTGCCCTCGGTTTGACTCCACATCCACGTCCGGGTCGTCGTCTTCATCAACAACACTTTCTCTGTCCGGGGAGATAGATCTGTAACTGGAACTCTCGCTGATAAAATCCGGGGACATGTAGCCAGAGGGACGCGCACCATAACCTTCCCGGTTGCCATAAAGTTTTGCAATGGTCTCCGCGTCTTTGACCACAGGTCTGAAGGCCGAAATGTAGCTGATTTTCCTCTGGTGGGTCTCGTCCCCGGATTTATCCTCGTCAGTCCGGGTGGAGGAGGACTGGGAACTGGAGCAGCGCTCTCCGTCCTGCTGATGGAGAGGCTGAAGATTGGTGTCTTTGGATCTGTGTGTGCCCCGGTCGCTTTGGTCAGATAAGTCGAGCTCGCTTTGTCGGACGCCTGGCAGCTCTGGAGGAGGTTTGGCTGGAGATCCCGGGTAAGGTGGCATGGGGAGGCCTCCAGCTGTCGGCCAGAACATGGGGAACGCGGGGTAGAGGGCGTCCTTTGCGCCGGGCCAAAACACACCAGACACGTTGGTTTTGCTCACGTCAGACACTCCGTCGCTCTTCTTCTGACACAGGCCGTAGCTCGGGAAGCCATAGGGGTGGTGGGGGAACAAAGGTGGGGGGATTTTCTGGAGCATGCCAAAGCTCTTGCTTGGCACAGGGATCACTGGGTAGGTTCGCGCGCCACTCGTCAAACTGAGGTTATTACTCCCCTGATCGTCGTCACAGCGTAAACTTTTGTGTGGGATCTCAGGGGAACTGCTTTGAGCCATACTGGACGGGGCCTGAGACTTCATTGAAGAGGACATTCCCGAGCCACCCATTGGCAGAGTCCTCTTCCTGCTCCCTCCGTTGAACATGGCCTTAACATCCTCCCATGCGTGGTTAATGTCTTCAGCCTTTTTGTCGGTCAGTTTTAAGTGGCGTCTCCACGAGTTAAAGTTGGCTGCGTCGGGCTGCAGGTATTTGGACTCTGTGGTACGGTGGGAGTGAAAAATGAATTTATTTGGGGAGAAATACATGTTGCAGAAGCTGCACTTGATGCACTTTGCTCTTGAGCTATTGTATCTGGCGGGGATAAAGCTGCCCCTGCAGCCCCACGCGCACTCATGAGTAACATCAAATGCAAAATTCTCTGGAAGCTTTGGGGGGCTGTGCGCTCCCAAGAAGGACTTGCAGAGCCTCTCGGCCTCCCGCTTGGTTATCATGCCGCAGCGCCTGGAGGAGATGGGCATGGCTCCTGCCCGCCGCAGGAGTTCTAGCTGCACGGGGGTGCACTGCACACAGGTAATGCCCAAAGCGACCCTGCGGTTGTGTATCTCGTTGTAACTGTAGTTCTTCAACAGGGTGTTCGAAATCTGCGCCAAGCACAGCCTCTCCTTCCCGTCTATGACCAGACATACGATGGGCACCCCGTACAGGGAGGTCTCGCTCACTTGGTTGGGTCTGAGGGAGCTGGAGAAGCTCTGTGCGTCCTGCTTTGAACTGGGGGGTGAGCTGGCGTCACGTCCCGCGTCTCGAAGCTGTCCGGGCGTCGACTCCATCCCTGGAAACCTGTCAATCAAACAAACAGCTGGAGTGAGCCGGGGGGTGTTTGGCAGCAGTGTGCAAAAACAATATTGTGTTCAATATATTTTCGTATGTATTTATTTTAAAATGATACAAAATTAAAAACAATTAAAAATTAATATCTCAAAGAAATACAGTGTTATTCAATACATTTTAAAAATAAATTTAAAAAAAAATCACATTTTTTAACGCAAAACATTGCGATGTATCTCTTCACCTTAGATCTGGAAAGCAAATATACTACAAATGAATCCATAAAATAATCAATATTATCTTCATTTTATCATCTCTGTATAATTAGCTTAATATTATTATTATTATTATGCAGCTGTGTTGCTGGTGGGCCTATGCATGCCAAACTAATAGGACATTAGGAGCTCGTATTGAACAGTGATGATTGTTACTGATACAAACGAAAATATTTTAAATATCACAAAAATTGTATACTATGTAAAGCATTAAACAAAGCTTTACAACTAACTGTTTTTTTTCAGAAGTTTATTTGTAAAAGTAAAATCATTCAGACTTTTATTATTTCTAGAATCTCTTCATTCCTCCGTGTGCTCGGCCTCCTTTCTCAGGTAATCCGTGTTCCTGTGCGGAGGTGGATCTGCTGCTGCTCTTATCTCCAAAATCGGCTCAGCACTTACTCGGCAACTGCTTAAGAGTCACATAAGATCCTTACGCGCGGATAAGAACAGAAGGAAAATGCAGCCTGAGCTGCGCCAATGCGCTTAGCAGAGAGGAAAAGAACAATACTAAGCTGCTTTCCTGGTAATTACACAGATCCACGAGCTCGTCCTCGCATTGTTAATAAAAGACTAGCCCTATATATAATTAAAGCTTCTGCGCAGATCAACCACAGCCAGTTGTTCGATATGAAGGTGAAGCAGGCCTGTCCCACGTTCACCTGCGCGTACAGACTTTATGCATCATGCTCGCGACTTCACAGAGGCCCTTACAAACTTAACAACCTGCAGCGACTTGAATAATTATAATATACAACTGCTGACATTAATACGGCTATTTTGATTAGACAGATTAACCTATACTTTGGAATTAATGCTTCAAATATACACGCAGAAAAATCAAAAAACAAATGAAAATATTTAAGATAAATAGCAACATTCTTACCTTTCTCTGATAAAAAAGACGATACACTCCAACAAGGTTTTGGGTGGAAAAAGTGATAGTAAATGTGAATAAATAAGTGGAAATACAGGCCCAGCGAGTCCAGAGAGGGATAAAGTCACAGACAAGGAGGTCTATCAGTATAACTTCGAGCTGGAGTCTTTAATTCAGTTTATTTGCGTGCAGCAGAAGACGCAAACAGGACCTCCATCGCGCTGGATCCCAGGGAGGTGAATGGCTTGTAGACAGGAAGCACATGGCACCTCTCTCTGTCTCTCTCTCTCTCCCCTCCCTCCCTCAAACACACTCTCTCTCCTGTCATGCTGATGTGTAATAGCTCCCCTCCTCTCTCTTCCTCTCGTTCGTTCTCTCAAAGACGTGCTGAGTGACTACACTACCGTTTTGATAATTCACAATGTTACTGCTCTGACGCGCAAAACAAAAACAGGGACAATATCACGCACAATTAGACCCCTGCTGACCCCAAATGGAGGGACATTTCGGTCCTTAGTCTCATTTCTATGAATATCTTTGAATTGTTAATAATGAACAATTATAGAGCACTGCGTTGCCTTGTAGACATCTAAGCAATGTAAAGACGCAAACATATGACAATTATAACTGTGATAATTGTGACCCCGTGACCCAGCCAAGGACCCTCGAGGGGCCCTCGGACACAGTATTGGAAAACCATTTGCCGGCCCATCTGATCATACGCAGTGTTTTAAGCATGAGTTCAGTCATCAACATGCTGTATTATTTCCACCGCAGCGGGAGCGAGCTGGGAAATAAGAGGCAGAGCGCGTGGCACTCTGGAGGGCAACACGAATGACAAAAGGCCCGCGCGCGTTTATCAGGTTACACGACCATCTGTTAGGCTTCCACGGCCACCATGCAAATCAATCTGAGGCCTGAGCAAGAAGAGGGACGTACGAATGGGAGAAATGATGGACAAAGGAAGCCGAGACAGAGAGGATAACATTCTTCTACGAGTTAGAGGCTTTGTTCGCGCGTGGAATCGTTTTGTTGTTCTGCAAATAAAGTGAAATGATATGAGATGATTATGATGATGCCCAAGGCAGGACTCTCTTTCTCTCTCCCCCCCTTCTCTGAGATACACGCACGCAGGCACGCGCGCAAGCACACAAACATAGACAAAGAGAACGTGAGTTGAAATGTTTGTAAATAAATACAAAACTGTCAAAAGTGTATGTCACTCATTCTTGAAAACTGGGACAAAACATGTCCTACCAAAAAAAGTCAGATTTATGTTAAAAATCAATACATTCATCATGATTCCCATGCTTAAAAAGTTCAATCTGAAGGAATTGAGTATACCTATGTAATTTTTATCATCCATTTTTTTATTATTTTGTGTGAATTTCTTTGATTGTCTGGTCTGTCGTTGGGGGTCCATGTTATTCAACCTGTCCTCAGTAAGAGGACAAAATATTCACATGCCCAAAAAAACTTTAAAAAACTGTACAAGTTCAGAAACATATATTTTCAATAAAAAGAATGGTCATGAATTTATAAAAAAATATATACAGTGAAGTTTAAATAATATTTTCCCCATAAATCTGCCTATCAAAGTTATGTCCTCAGTTTCTGTCAACTCCGTCAGATTTTTCAGCAATCCCCACTAAATTAGACAATAGTGTGGTAAGCTATATCCCTGAAGACTCCCTTTCCTCTTCCTGACTGTGCTGAGTGCAGCACTAGCACTGATGCTCTGGTAAGTTTGACATTTTTTAATATTTTAGATAAACAAAGTTGATATTACAAAGGTCACAGCTAGAATATGTCAACACCGTCTCCCCTTTAACATGATTTTTTTAAAACAGTAGTGAATAGAATTTAGGCTTTTTAGTAAGGTTGTTTGGGCATCTAGCAACTGAGAACAATCCAGCTAGCTGCAGAGAACAATACAAGTTTTGGAGGGAAAAAAATTCCCTTTTGTCAACTCCGTCAGACGTCAACTCCGTCAGTTTTTATAACTGACGGAGTTGACATGAAAGCTGACGGAGTTGAAAAATCCACCAAGAACCTCTAAATGTGCAAATATAATATTATCTGTAAACAAAGTAAAAGATTGAAATGTTATTTCAGTGGTATATTAACACAAATGTACATATATAACATGAATTGTGTTATTAACCTTTGTGATGCATCCCCTACACTTCTGACTTGTAGAGTATGGACAGAATGTGGTCTACTTATTACTGTGTAACATTCCCAGAATTTATATATTATAATTCTATATTAAATAAAAGTTGCTGATTTTAGCAGTTTGTTCTAATATGATTGGATTTTTTTTAATTATTTCTCACTATATTGTAGGAAAACATGGCTAGACAGAAATTGTCTGTTGAGGAGCAAAGGAGAAGAAATAGAGATTACCAAAAAAAGAGAAGAGAGAAATTGAACAGTGACCCCCAGATAAAAAATGAGATGCAAGAGAAGGAAAGACAAAGGTGGAAGAAAAGAGTTCAAGACAAAAAAGTAATGCAAATAGGCAACATAGGAGACAGGGCAAAAAGGCAAAAGAGAAAGTATTGGAGAGATGCAAAGAAAAGGTCCAGACAGCGAATGTCCAGTGAAGGTGCACTGCTGCAAGGAGACACACCCCCAGACAGTCCACTAGATCAGAGTATTGATGAATGCAATACCAGACAGTCTCGCAGAAGTGAAAGGGAGAGAAGAAAAAGTAGGAAAAGGCATTCAAGAGAAATACAAGCTTTGAAAGAGAAGCTTAAGAAAGTAGCAAAAGAGCGAAACAAATTGAGAAAGCAAAAATGGCGAGGAAAAAAGGCTACAATTAAAACAATACTGGACTCCCCAGGGACAGAAACTAAGAAAATGCTGTCAGGAAGCAAACTTGTAAATCCAGAAATCAAGAAAGCCCTTCTTTTCCACAACATTCTCAGAAGAGAGCTTCAGGAAAACAAACAAACTCCTGTGTTACGGCGTCCTTCACCATTGCTAAGTTTGTCAGGCAGGATTTTGAAGAAGTATCGCCTCCTTAACAAAATCCAAGAGTTTGGATTAACTTACAAATTAATAAGAGGAAAGAAACAGACAGCACAGAAAAAGAAAACATTCCTCCAAGGTATCACACAGACTGTTCAAGATTTCCTCATCAACTCTGCACATGTAACAACTGATAAAATGGACACCATCACAAGGAAAAAGATGAAGCACCAGAGAATGATCCTTACAGACTCCATGATCAACCTCCACACTGATTTCCTCATTAGAAACCCAACTTTGAAGCTAAGCTATTCTGCATTCTGTACTCTGAGGCCATTCTATGTTACAGCCCCAAAAGCTTCTGATCGGAAGACATGTCTGTGCCAAATGCATGAAAATGCATGCTTAATGCTTGAGGTCCTGAGATCGACTGGTATTGTGAAGTCGAACAAACTGGATGAAAGTTTTCGATTAGTGTGTTGCTGTCCAGTAAGTGAGGCCTGTCTTCTTCGCACCTGCTCACGATGTCTAAGCAAATGCACAGTTCCAACCCATGAGCAAGACAACATTCATGTGCAGTGGAAGCAGTGGGAGAGAGTAAAAGAGGACACAGCCAATGGAATCCATGTGAACACTAAGCTTGTCCAACACAGTGGCAGTCTTTCAGAGCTCATCAAACTCTATGAGCAAAAACTCAGAAATGAAACTACAACACATGTGTGTCAAATGCGAAACCAGTCAAAAGAATACAGAAACCTAATTGAGAACTGTGATGAAAGTACAGCAATTGTCCATGTTGACTTTGCTGAATCATGGAGATGCCGGTATCAATCAGAAGTTCAGGCCTGCCATTTTGGACAAAATTTGCCACAGATAACACTGCATACTGGGATGTATTACACTAAGGGTGGAAAGGCAGGGTTTTGCACAGTTTCAGAGTCGAAGAGACAGGATGCTGCAGCAATCTGGACACACATGGATCCTGTCCTAAAAGAAATCAAGATGAAATATCCACAGATTATCACTGTGCACTTTTGGTCTGATGGTCCAAGCAAACAGTATAAGAACAAGAAGAATTTTTTTCTTGTCTCTGCTGTCCCACCTACACTGGGTTTTGAAAGAGCAACATGGAACTTCTTCCCCACTTCCCATGGTAAGGGCGCCCCTGACGGCATTGGAGAAACAGTGAAAAGAACAGCTGACAACTTGGTCCTAAGAAGAAATGACATGGCAGATGGAAATACATTCTTTGAAAAGGTCTCAAACAGTCTGAAGGGTGTTGAGCTGTACTATATTGCAGAAGAAGACATGCAAACATATGACACACTTCTAATGCAACCTCTCAAACAGATTCCCTCAACAAGACAAATACATCAGGTCATAACATATGAGAACAGAATCTACCACAGACAACTATCCTGCTTTTGCAGTGAGATGTTGGTTTGCCAGTGCTTCTGCCCAGCTTCTGTCTATTTCCCTGTCTACACAGAGGAACAGCAGTGTGATGCAAGGACTGCAAGGAAGAAAGGACCTTTGGCTGTGTTGATGGAGGAGATGGAAGGGGAGATGGAAGGAGAGATGGAGGAGGAGAGGGAAGATGTGATGGAGGGGGAGTTGGATGAGGAGCCTTTAAAACATCCTGATAGTGCTTTGTTAGCACCTACTGTTGGCAGCCTTAATAATGGAGACTGGCTTGCAGTAGTGTATGATGACCACTGGTGGCTAGCCAGGACCATTGCTGTGGATACTGAGCACCAAGATGTGAAAGTCGAGTTTCTACATCCCCATGGTCCAACAACAAAGTTCAAACCAAAGTCTGGCAGGAGGGATGTCTGTTTCTGCCCAGTTGAAGACATCATTGTAAAACTAATGGGAAATGCAACACCACTCAAGTCAAGCCCAACGAGAGAGATGTATACCATAGCCACTGATATGATGGACTTCATAGAGCGTGAGCACATCCGACGCAGATTGAGGAGAAAAGAAGAGCATTAATAGAGCAAAATGAAGGGGAGAGGAACACAGGAGGAGAGGAAGGGAAGTACAGGGAGATGATGTGGAGGAGAGGAACAAGTGGAGAAGAAGACATGGATGGGGATGGGGAGAGCAAGAAGAGGAGGAGAATGGCGCTTATTGTTCTGTTCTACAATGTTTTGTAATAGACGTCAACACCGTCAGTTCAATGTCAACACCGTCAGTTCAATGTCAACACCGTCAGTTCAATGTCAACACCGTCAGATACATGTTTTTGTTGATTTTTGATAAATACAGTTTGTTTTTTATTCAGTTTGTGTTTTCAATGTTATTAAAGACTGTCTTATCTACATGTCTTATGTCTTATTTATTTAAGAAAATTGTTTTTATAATACTAAAATTAAAAACAAATATTGAAAATGCAGATATTTAGAAATTGGGGTTTTCAAAATAGTGTGACATCACAATAGAAGTTTATATATTATATTTTATGGCATATCAGAGTAACTAAACACTACAGCAATCTATTTCAGGACTTTGGATTTTTCTTGGACTGGAGGAGTTAAAATTCTATACTTTTTAGTGTGTCTGACGGAGTTGACACAAATCAAGTTCCAAAATGCAACATGATAATTTTCATTAAAAAATATTTCATTTAGGACCTGTTCCTTTACATGGTTAAATTGTTGAGACATTTCTCTACAAACATATGCACATACAAAGAATGCTGTGTGCATTTAAAAAAAACATTTTTAAAACCTGTTTTGTCCCTTATCTCAAGAATGAGTGATGTGATGTAATTGGTGACAATCAATCCAATTATTAATAACCTGATCGAGGAAATGGTGAATTATGAAGAATGGAGCAATAATATGACAAACAGCCATTCCTTCACACAAGACCCCGCCCTGACCAAGTTTATACCTGATGAAAATATAAGAAACCTAAATTATTTTACACCATGATTCTGAAGTGTGCCTATAAATCAGGTCAGTAATCTGACAGATGTGTCTGTGTGGGTCAGTGAATCAGAAGGATTAATACAAAAAGGAAAGAGAGATCAGAGAGCAATGACATGTATAATTTTGCAACTTCAACATGCACTAATGAGAGTTCCAAAATAAGACCCCCCACCCACCCAAAAAAACCCTCCTGTATTACATGTTGCTGCTAAAATACAATAATCTTACACTATAAATCAAGAGTACAAAGGCAGTGAGGAATAGTTGTGTGAAATAAAGGGAGAGAAAGAGTCAAATCACTAAAGACTATATCATGTTTCTATTCTACTGTCTGAGGTGAGCTTTAATGAGCTAATATTCAGCCTGAAATACATAATCTAAAAATTAGAGGATAAAGTTGGTGATGCTATATTCTTATTGTCTTATATTAAATGGTAAAAACTGACAATAAATGCTACTAACAAATATTGAATCTTATACCATTTATACTTCCATATATGGCTGAAAATGTTTTTCATAATGCAACTAAAGTGGCGGGAAAAAAAGAAGCTATAACTTCACAAGGACATAATTGAGCAGGCACCCTTAACTTATACAGTCATTAACCAAAGGCACTGTTGATTTCAGGAAGCAGTCAGAGAAATTATGAATGAGTTTCAAAACATTTATTTTATTTACTTATTTATTTTCCCTGTTTGTGCCACTACAAAGACATACAGTGCATCACATACAAGGTCATGTGGAGATATAAAAAAACACTTCACTTTTAGGTGTTGTTGAGGGGTTCAATGATAATTACAAAAGTAAAGACCAAACAAAACAAAACACGAAGAGAGTTATTAAATTAAATTAATGCAGGATGTACATATGTATTTAGTGTGTGTGTGTGTGTGTGTGTGTGTGTGTGTGTGTGTGTGCGCGCTATTCTAGCTGTTTTCAAGCTAGAATAGAAGTGATAAATATTGTTGTGAAAAATGTCCTGCCAAAAATAAATGTGAATACACAAACAAGCAAATAAATATTTGGAGAAGGCAGCCAGGTACCAATCAACTCGTTAAGTAGCCTACGTTTTCAGGACAGTTAATGATGAAGGCAGATAAACTAACCACAACACACTGGGGTTTGTTAGAGAGTGTAATACATCAGCTGCCCTGTGTGTGTGTGCGTGTGTGTGTGTGTGTGTGTGTGTGTGTGTGTGTGTGTGTGTGTGCAGCCTGAGCTCGCCAGTTTTACCTCCCTGCAATATTGATGCTGAACCCGATCCTAAGCGCGTGCTCTCTTCTTTCAGCATCAGAGGCTTCCCCCTGCAGCCCCCGCCAATAATTACAATTTTATACTGTAATTATTCCTCTCTTTTTAATTATTTACACCGCAGACCTGAATGCAGCCTTTGTTGCTGGTTATTCCGGGGAAACGTGAGCTGACGTGTGCGGATCAGCAGCGAGGAGCTTTTAATTAGACATTTCAGCGGTAATTTCAGGCGAGCTCTTTATTATTACTGTTGGACACACGTGTCTCGGACCTCACTCATATGCGCTCAATGGTTGAAACAAACCTTTCACCTGAAACGTTCAGGCGGTTCAGGTTTAAGTCATCAGGAGTCCACACTCACCAGGTGAACCAGACCTGATGGATTATTTAACACCAGGGTGGAGGGGACATTTTTTTGTTAAAAATACGGTTAAGTAGGCTAAGCGTTTGATTTACAGCACGTTAAATGCAGCTTTAAGGGACTGTTTGGACATCTGTCACATCATTCTCACTCACAATAGAAAGCGCAAAATGTAACTTAATCCTTCAATGCAAACACTTAAATGAGGAAATGTCTCCATTTATGACCCCTCTTTATATATATAAAAAAAGACATTTCACGTTTCAATTTATTTTCTGTTATTTCAGACCATCGTTTTTCCTCATTCAAAAACAGATAAACGCTGCCTATGAATGTTTTACTGATGATATCGATAGCCTTATTTTGATTTACTTTTTTTCCACAAACTATAAGTGTCATAAGAAGCACAAGATTAGAGAGAATGCATCACTTATTTTGTCCTGGAGATTATGATGTGTTATTTTCTGCCTCATGGGCACCTGAGGATTAAGCTCAAACCTCTTCAGTCCAACACGAACATGCAGCCTAAATAAAAGGGAGAAATTGTGTTTGTTGGCTATTTTCAAAAGTGCAGAACACTCGGGTGTCTTTTTTTTGTTTAAGTGGGAGCTTGAAGAGGCACATTAACAACTCCAAATGTCACCATTGATGCAAGCCAAAAAGCCCTGCACGTGGCGGAGCAGCTGGATAATAATAACTCAGGTTTCAGGTTATAATCAGAGATGTATTTCCAATCAGCTCTTGCATTTTGTCATATAAAGAGATAAATCAAGATTGCTCGATCAGGACAGGTTTAATAACAGTGGCAATTGAGGCCAAATGTTTTATAATTAACAGTTGTATCAGCAGCCTATAAAAGCATGACCCCTATAAATCCCATTTTAGAGAGCGATCAATCCTCCTCGCGGACTAAAGGGCCTATTGATCCCTCACTGCTCGCCTCACCTAAACGCTTTCTCCGCATCCTTTTTTCTTGTTTCCAGTGAAAAGAGATTTTCTATTGCACTCTTTATTGGAGGAAAAGATTCCGCCGAGAGGAAAGCGATGGCTCGAAAATTAAACGGTGACATTTTAATTACAGGACATTGATAAAGAGATGCGGGTAATGGCTGTGTACAGGGCGGACACTCATTGTCCCGACCGATGTGCTAATCAAGTAGGACTGCTGTGGGAAAAGGTCACCGGCCGATACAAAGCGGAGACGCAATGCTCGCTGGGAATTTGGGAATATGAAGGTCCCGGAGTGGCAGAAATGAAGACGCATCTCCAAACAAAGCGCGGTCAATATCCCCGCACAGAGGCCCCGCCAGATGAGATCATGGAGCGTCCACATCCTCATCGCAGACACATTATCACTATAGGTCAGAGCGAGCACAGCCATGGATCATCCGATGACAACATTTACATGCAGCAGGAATCAACTGTGGCAGGAGGAGCTGTCACAACACTGCTGCTCTGACTGATCATGAGCTGTGCTCCCAGCAGGCTGCAGGTTGGTTAAAGAAATCCAAGTGGTCGGCAGGTGTGTTAAAAAGCAGGTGATCAGTAACACAGACTCATATACAACACATTTTTACTGTTTTTCTTTTGATCAGTTAATCTTTATTAAACTTATTTGTATCTAAATCGATCTAACTTTTTTGTACCTCAACTTGTATTGCCTTTTAAGATTTTGTTTATTGTTTTATGATGATCTTGTGAAATGTTGAAATGCTTTTGTGCCTGTGTGAAGCACTTTGAATTGCCTGGTGTCTGAAAGGTGCTGTAAACTTGCCACGCTTACCTTGTAATGCAATAATATTAATATGATTCAGTATCCAAAGGATTTTAACAATGCCTCACCAAAACCTCTAAACTCCAATAAGAAGATGAACGCTTTTATTCGGTCCACATTAAATTATTTTATGAAACTAAGTCCTTCACCTTTAAAATGTTTTAATTAAAGGGCGGCACAGTTCAGAAGAATGAAATACCCAACTCATTCCTGTGGTCTAACACAGATACAGGGAGTTAAAGAAGTGTCAAACACCATTTATAGCCTGTGTAACATCCAACTGTAAACTATAAACTACATCAGGCCTGAGCTGTTGGCCTCTATTAAACATTAGGAAGCCATTTTTTTTAGCGTGCCCCGTGGAAAAAAGCCTGTATGAAAATAGTGTGTTATTGGTTGCTGTCATTGTTCCACCTCCTTCACCCAGTCTGTAAAGAAGTCCTTCCTGACGTGACTCAGGTGTAGGAGACAGGGCAGTCTTTTGAAAATTCTGGCATGTTGGTTTTATCTCTATTATCTCACAGTCTGAGTAAAAGAATTCACAAATGTTTCACCATATACAGGGAAACAGTCTGGGAAGCAAAAGAGGCAGAATTTCCATAAAGTACTTCGGGAACCTATCACTTATAGTATGAAGATGATTTAGCTTGAGCTCTCTGTATCTCTGTAAACGGATAGCCTATGAAAGTTCAGCTAAAATCCCTTCTTAGACAACAACTCCAGCTCCATTTTTGCTGCTCATCTTTATAAACTGTAAACAAAGGCAATGAACAGAAGAGGAAAGGTCTTATTTGTATGTGAACTGGTTACTCCTTAAGCCCTGGAAATGTGTCCTTTGCTCGCAGAGGTTATTGTATTGTGGATAGACCGTATACTTTCTGAGATTGGAGTCAGTCAAATCATTGGAGTTCCTTCACAGTCGCAACTCTAAAGTTACCTTTTTTACAGTGGAAGATGTTTCCCAGCAGAGCTAATGGGGGGATTGTCCGCACATTTCCCTCTGAATCACAAGCAGAAACCTGTTGGAGGAGAAGACATCATTATTTATCTGCTGTGGAACAAGAATATCTAAACAACATGCGTTTGCTTAGCATTAAACAAATGTTAAGATATCAAAAAAAGTAAGGGTGGCGACATCCCCTTGAGGGTGACAATTACAAACGTTCAATCATAAAAAAAGTGTTTTGTCACAGCCTGGTGATGTTTGACCTACATGATTACTGACTGAAAAACCCTAGAATAAACATGCTTTAAAACTCAAGCTGTTTTTAAAAATCATTAAACAGCTATGTCACTGTTTAGTGGACATCACACAGGTTTGTATTTAGTGCAAAATACTGCCATAACCTGCAGGTTGAAAAACTTCTACTATGCAAGTTGTACATTGTTAGCCAATCTGGGTTGATCTTATAAGTGACTGTCTGTGTGCCTAAAGATCCATCACTTTGGTCAAGACTTAAATATCTAAAATATAATAAGAAAGTTAAGATTTTTCATATTCTTGGTGATCATTAAGCAGCGACCTCTGGTGTTGAAAAATGAAGCTCACGCAAAACTTTAAAAACTGCAGTTTCTTGAGTGTCAACTAGAAGTGGACCGTAGCGGACCTTCTAAGTTGGACTTTAAAACGCCTTCTCAGAAACCAAGAGACTATGTCTTTTTTTATACAGTCTTTGCTAATTCCATGACTTGGTTTTAAGTTACATGATGGCGGAACAAATAGTGGTCTTCTTTGAAATGTCTCAATAAATCCCCAAAATTTAAAATAAGCACAACATGCAACTTTGAAAAAATGGGCTGAGACTCAGCGATTGTCACTTTGATAAAGGTATACAAATGCTGAAAAGTTTCCTCGTGTGCTATTCAAACTCGTCAAGAGTCTTTCAGGGTTGGCATGCAGACATTGTAGGGTGTGCACTTAAATTAAACACTTTTGAAGGATACTACAGTAAATGTGAAAAAAGTTAAATAAATTCCTGCGTACTAAGTGAAGGTCTGGAGAGATGCTGTTTGTGCACTGTAGAGTCAACCCTGCTCTTATTGACCTCCTAATCTACTTTCTCACAGATCAAAAACATTTCTGGGACATTGGTGGCATGAGGTTCACACAGCACAGAGGAAGTTATTCTACCCATTGGAGATTTTTGTTAGAAAATATCTTTACAAGGACAAGGCACATTCTGGGTCTTTGTTGTATTTCTGCCTTTGGCGTCCCTCAGAAGGATAATTGGCACTCTGACTGCAGTGTGAAAAAGGTCAAATAGCAGGGGGATCAGTGAAGGTAATAACAATATCAAAAGTATTTAGATGAACCTGGCTTTCATTTAAACATCAAATACAGCGAGGAATTAGTTTAAGCATGATCATATAAGAAAAAAACCCAGCCTGACATAAACATTAGTCCTTCTGCTCTCTGAGGGTCCTTTCAGAGAGTTTGTAATACACATAATTCCACACATTTCTGCCTGATGACACACGGCTTAGCTGTGTTTCAGGGTCCTCGAATGCCTCATGGCTCCTCTGCTGTACAAACAACTGCACGTTATCAAAAAGAGACTACTCTGCTCTACTTTACATTTCAAACTGCTCTAAGACACAAGCATGCAAGAGTATGCCTTACAGTAGGTAACAAAACTAAATCTGTACAGGAGCCCCGAGGGAACATTTGCATTATGAGATTTGTGCATTTAATATGAAAACGAGAGAACATTTCTTTTCTTTTTCACCCACGCTGGGGACAAGACCAATAAATGAGAGATTATTAGAGAACTGCAGCGAAAATCTGTTTTTAAGAACCGATCAGTTGTGTATCATACATACAGTATATGAGACAATGGGCTTCTATAAAGTTGTGTATGCCTGTGCACAAAGTCCGTTTTGATTGATTTATGAATTTTCACCTGGATATATGAATTTTTCATGAACTGTGTGAAGGCTCAGAAACTGTAACATGACAGCTGCTCTTCTGCCATTAACAGCTTTACATTTCAATTTTGATTTCAATGACTTTGACAATTGCATCTTTTTTCGAAGGACATCAATTTCAGGTAACATTTATGTACTTACCATTAAGAGGTAACGAGGTTCAGCATCAGAAGCTGAAGGTTTTGTACTGATACATGTTCCGAGTTTCATTTCATGTTCAAGTGTTTGGCCAGTGGAGACAGAAATCACCAGCCATTCTTCGTGCACATCTCCTTCCTTCCCAACATTTGTGTATTCTGAACTACTTTTCACAGCTTAATGTTAAAACTAAAATACAAGAGTGAGGCTGTTGTTAATTAAAGGTTGACTGAGATTAATTACAAAATGCTAATTTTAGGTGAACTGTAGAAGCAAGGTGCTGACAGGTTTGGGTCAAATAACACCAAGACATTAAAAAGTCACATAATTGATGAAGAGACCATCAGGGTTTTAAAAACAACCTTATTAAAGCCTTATGAGGACTCGTGAGGAAATCGTTGTCTCAAATCATGTTAATAAAGAGAGCGTCAAGTTGGCTTGGATGTGCCTTACACCCAATTCACAATGTATCCACACCAAGGTCAAACCAAAGCAGTCTGATAAAACAACTTGAAATAAATCCCACCATGTGGTGACGATGTTCACTTCACTTTGACCTGGTTTAAAAAGAAAATGATTCATCTGAATGAACTGAACTGTTCAGCATCACACTCAAATGTTCATCCATGTTAGTATTAACCATGATGATGGATGAGAATGAGACGTACGCTCATATTTGATTTTCAGGTTCAAGCAATTGACTCGTTTCCCCTGTAATTAGTTGTGATCTTTAAACTGTTGCACTGCATTGCTTGACAAAACTACAGCTATATTCTAAACATGTAGTGTGCAATCTTACATACAGTTTACAAATACTGACAGATACTGGCAGCTTTTAAAAGGTTTTACATATTCTCAACAGTATATTTTCTATAACGCGACGACAGCCCAACTTCACTCTGTGATCCTCAACTTTAAAACATTAGTTTGAGTTTATCATCTGCCGTCTGCAGTCGGAGGTCAAGAGGTTTGGAAGGAGGTTGCACTTCTGTCACTGGCTTAAAAGGTCCTGATGTTCAAGCTGATGAACCAAACAAGTGTTTAAAAGTCAATTAACACATTAACAGTGATACATCTTTCTCTCAGATGTACACGAGTATTCATTGTTTCCAGGATTTGGGAGTTTTACCTTCAGGCTTCTTCTCTTCACTCAGCGAGATGATGTACGCACACTGCTCTGCAGATGAACAGCCAAACATTATCGTTTGTCTTTGTGAAAGCAAGGACGTCCCTTTCAAAATAAAATAATCAAGATGTGGATTGAGAAAATCATTGAATATACTTCAAGATTTAAAGACATGATTGCTTTGGTTTGAAGAACATCTCAAACTTACCCAACGTATTATGTTTAAATACTTTTATTTTATTATGGCTGGAATATGTGCCAACACAGATAATTACAGAAGAAGGTCCAACTCATTCAGTAATATTACAGCACAAACATAACTGCAGAGTCCCATCAGCACAGAGTAAATGATTCTTGGTTTAGGACAAAACCCCCCCCCCAAAAAACAGGACAAGAAACACAGGATGTGAACTCTGTTGTAACAAAATAAAGGTTAAAAAAGAAAGAAAAAGAACAAGATGTATTTCCACTCGTTCTGCAGATGCATAGTTAATTTCCATCCATAAAAGATGTATCCGACATTTCCGTTCATCTGTTAAGAAGAATGCTTCTCTTTTTTGGTTTAATTTATGTTACACAGACTCGTTTGAAGTGAGTTCAGGAGTCAGTGGCCATGACAAACTATTCTCACTTCAGGTGAGAAGTTTATTTAAAATGTTTTGTTCATAGCTTAGTTATATTTAAGGCCAAAATGTCAGGTTGATATTAAACAGATGAATGACCAGTAGAGTTATTCACAAATGACAGCAACATGACTATATTTCATAATATACACTGTCAGATTGCAGAGAGCATTTTCATTCATTGTGCAACTTTTGGCAAACCACGTCGACGTGCAACCTCTTACTTTTTGTGCTGTTTTGACCAATCATCAAAGTACATTTTGAACAGACATCCTTCTCCGAGTATTTTCTATTAACTAAGGAAATAACTGTTTCTAAGTTTCAGGTGAGCTGTGGCCTCAGAAATCAAATGAAGTATGTCAACATGGGGGGAATTGTGACTTCAAGGAAGCTCTGCTTGATGACACTAACCAAAGAAAAAGTGCGGAAAGCTAAACCTTGATAAGAAATGATTAATTATCGGACATTCAAAAGGTTTAAATGAGAAAAAAACCCCATATAAAATTCAAACCAAATCTCTTCTTGATTGGCTCTGCGCACAAACAGCAGAGGCCTTGAAAAAAAAGGTTTCAATGGCACATCTGACATCTGTTAAGCTACTTTGACCAATAACAATTCAACAAAGAGTGGATACCAGCAGACTGAGTTGAAGGCTACACTGTTCTCTAAAGACTCAATAAATTGCACATGTCACTTTAATTATAAACTATTTTGCAGTTATTTTAAGATTAGGACATTTCTGTACTTAAAGCAGGGGTCAGAACCATCACAAACCACCACAATGCATTTCAATATTATAGGTTAAGGAAGTTTGAGCTTACGTCTAAGAAATGCTTTTTTTAGTGAACGGTTTTTTGTATTGCACGTTTTTGCCTATTTTTAAGCTGTCATTGATAAGTGCATCTCAAGTCATCGACTTGCTTTGCAGTGTAGGTAAATGTTGCCAATGCTGGGATTCTGCCTTAAAATCAGGATACAACTTTTACAACCAGAACATACGCGCATGTGCAGAAACATTAATCAAACACAGCAGACACAGATCTCCATCTCTTCAAGAAAAAGGAAGGCCAAGCCAAAAGGAGGCAGAGAAGTCTTAACTTATCTCACAACACTTGAACTTGAATTATCAATAGTGGCAAAATGTTTGCACAAAGAGAAAATGTTCATTTTGGTCTAAGTGGACTTTTGTTTTGAAGATGTTTCCAGAGCTTCAATAAAACTTCCTGTAATACTTTTAAAGCATGACTTGTTGAACGGGTTCAGCCAACTTTATTCTTTGGGAAAAATCTAGCAAATTTAAATTGGTTACTAGCATCCTTATTGTGTTAGGTTTTCAGATCATACACAAGTGAAAAAAACCCCTGATTATAATTCATATGCAGTGTGGACCTGAGACCCAGGTCATTGTTTCCCTGCATGTATCGTAATGTGTCTGTTTTCCTTTCAGGAATGAAGGTAACAGGCATAAAGGCTTAATGAATAGTTTGATCTGAAAATAATCTTTATAATCAGATTGATGGAAAAAATCCTCTGCAGGCCTCACCATGAAAATATAAAAGTTATTTTCCAAAATGAAATGACGTAAATGTGATTTGTAGTGAAAGGACACTGAGTGACAAATATTAACCTTACATAAATGTTGTCATTGCTGAAAAGGACAAAGGCTCATTTAATGATGTCCGGTAGGAACTACTCATCATATAGAAAACGATGCTTTAAGCCTTTTCTGTAGCACTGCTCAAACATTTGCGTTTGCACTATACAAATCATGTCATTGATGTCTTTCTGGCATTTAATTGCACTTGAACTCCACACAAGAACGGCACACACGTATAAAGTTTGTCTCATCAGGAAGAAATCTATATTATTCAATGTACCAATCTTTAATCCTCTCTGTGCACTGCATTTTTGTTTTCCCTCTCAAATCCTCTATATCATCTGCTTTCTTTTGGCAATGCAATAAAATATATTTCTGTATAGGATAAGACATTTATATATATTTCCAAAGTTACGATCTACAGGTAACTTTACATTAAGAAGTTAGCTTCAAAAAGCTAGCGGAGAAATGCAACAGTAGTTTGTGTTTTAAGAAGTTGTGGTGTTCCATTGAAAACAAACAAAAACTTCCCCTTTTGTCATAGACTGCCTAGTTCCTACCGATGGCAAAAGATGGTTGTTGATCCTTCTACTGCGACACTGCACAGCTGCTTCACACTGCAGCTGCAGGCTTGTTGTTCAGTAAGAGCTTGAAGCTAACATGGACAAGGCAATAACTGGGTGAAGTACACACTGTTTTTTTTTTGGGAGGGGGGGGGCCTACCATAAGAACAACCTATGATTGCTGAGGTAATCAATGACAACACTGGGGACAAATACAGGCACACACATGGGAAGTTATTCACAGGCTTAAACCTTAACATTCAGTAGACAGCTGTCCACAGTAAAGCACGAGCTGGTATTTGAGATACCATCCTAAAAACAGAGGAAAGTCTGCAGGGGTGCTGCAGTCTTATGCTTTGTCCCATTAAGTTAGCACTGTTTATGTCAGTTCATGCCAACATACGTCTCCATTCTCTGTACTCACGAGAACTGTGTGAACGAAGCTGCGGAGTGGAGATCACATGCTGGAGAAAGGGCTGATCTCTGTGCTCTTTCTGGATGCAGAGTTCAAAAGAAGCGAGCTCCTCAATGTCAAAACTAAATACTTCATGTGATATTTAATCACACAAAGTATTCAACATCTCGTCCAGTTGTACGGTGCCATATGGATGTACCTGACCCTGAAGCCTTTGGTAAGTGTTTTAAGGTTCGGGAACAAACATCCAGCTCCATCATGGGCAGACGGGAAGAGGAGGTCAGACACATCCTTGAGCCTGCTGCCCTCGTCTCTCCTCCAGACAGCGACAGACCCACATGGACACCACCTCTGCGTTTCCATCATTATACTGTGCGATGAAGTAATGATCCTACAAAGAGAACGAAAATGAAAAAGACGTGTCAATTATTTCTATAAAAAAAGCTTATTGCAGTGTAAATTTGAGTTCATTGCGGCACAACAAGTTAATAGGATGTTTTTTTAACTGGCAATACTGGTAATGATGGGATGGATCTCTTTGTTATGTTATTATGGAGCTCAGTATTGTTGCTCAAAAACCTTTTGAGTACTTTCAATTATTGAGTGCTAAGAAATCACCATTATGCTTCAATGCATATTTATATGCAATTATAGAGTGTTAAAAATGTGTAGCTTAATACAAAGAACATCAGACAATCGGGACAAGTCTGTCCTCTTCGTAAATCTAGTCATCAGATGCATCTCAAATTGTAGAAGAAAAAATTGAACTTCTAAAATACTTCTTCAAACCTCTTCTCTGTCTACTTGTCCAAGTTTTATCAAAACACTTGAACTTAAAACCCACATCTGCCTTCACTACTTGCAGTTAAACAACTTTCAAACATGGTTTCTGTCCTTTATCAGGCTGCTTCACAGCGTCTTCACTATCTCTACACAAACATATGACCTTCAGAAGAACGCTCATCAAAAACCCAACTTCCCCATGTTACCCCTCACAGCAAACCAAAACTGTTTATAGCAATTAAGAAATATTATTTTTTATGGTCCGACAGATTGGAGCCACAAACATGATTACATGTTTATGTGAAGCCCTGCTTTAGTTTGACTTGCATAATCATTCTTAATCACGAATCCAGAAATAATAATAAAATAGAAATAAACAAAAAGAGGAGCCTCGTTAAAGCCTCTTAAATATTTATGTCCGACAGATTTGGTTTTAAATGCAAAACATTTCTGTGATGGCTCATCAAGGCATTTTAAAGTCCTGTCTTTTATGATGGACATTAATCATCACAGGTTGTAAAATTAGCTTGTGATGGCAGCAGTAACGCAAACCATCTCTGTCAACTATCAGAAATGACTTCAGCAACGCTCTCACATGGATTTGAATTTTCTTTTCTTTTTTTTCTACAAAGAAATGTCCTGATAGATTTTCATCAACAGCTCCAACAAACAAACGCCGGACCACTCTTTGTTGATTGAAAGCTCTTTAAATCTGCTAAATGCTGTCAGTCTTAATTGTTACTGCTGCTCGACTGAAACCGAAATGTCACATGTGATATCTCAATGACAACAGTCCCAATCACCAGCCTCATCTGTGGGGACGAGAGGCAGAGGTCAGAGAGGTCACAGCGGGGTCAGAGGTTAAAGGGGGGGACGTTGTAAATGAGACACTTCAACACAGAGTTTTATTTGTGGCGTCTAGATGTCCAATTAGCCAATCAAGGCTGTGGTCGGTCAGTTTAAATGAACTTGTCAACACTGATTTCAATGATATCTGTCCTTAACAACAAGAGTCCGTCCCGTTTATTAGAGTCCAGTTCTAACTTGATCTGAGCAGACAGACATATTTCATCTGGTACATTTTATTAACTCACAGTGCACGCTTTAAATCGACCCCTGCACCAGCACAAGCTGAGATTTCAGGCTCTCTCTGAGGATCTATTGACAGCTAAGAGATGGACAACACATTTTACCCTATTCTGTTTAACAGTTGAAAAAAAAATGACTGTCCTTCACAAATTTGTGAAAAAGAAAAGAGGGCTTTGATTTTCTGAGCAGCACTTCTATAAATGGAAAGTAGAGAAGAAAGAAAAAACAGTCAGCTACTCTCAGATTAATGTTGATCAATTGAATAAAAAAATAATGTCTTTGTGCCAAACACGTTTGAGTTGTTGCTAATTTGCACTCTTTACTTTTTGTCTATTTATAACACTTCTTTTTCTCAGACTTACTTTTAAGCCAACAACTTATGAGGATCTTGACAGCCTGACTGGAACAGGACACTCAAAGCTCACTGGTTGCTTATTACTTCTCTAAACACTACATTAGGTGCTGAACTGGTCAAGCTATATTTTAGATATAAAGCTTAGAAAAGCTTGAAGTTATTCTGAAATGATGCCACTGTTTGTGATAGTCTATTAGAGAACTATTTTAAGTTTATTTTGAAAATCTTTCTAATAAACGTTTATCAGATATGAAACCATCTACATTATAATTTACACATTTCTTTAAATTGTCAGATAGATCATTTTCAGGCTCAAAAACCTCCCAAGCATTCGTTAAACTTAGATCACAAAATAATGTTAGAACAAGGACGCGAATCAACATGAGTCAAATCATTAGGAAAGGGCTGAGAGACAGAGCCTCGTACATTTGCTCAGATTTGACACTTATTGATTCTAAAGTAAGTCTTGTTGATGTCAGCTGTTTTTTCTGGGGTGGCAGGACATTAAATACCCCCCAGCAACATCCAAACTGGTGCAAGGATGTAAGATTAGGAACAAAGTAGGACAGACTGGTGGTGATGGTCCACTTTGTTTCTCCTGAGAGCCTACTTGTCTATTTGTGGTTACACTGAGATATATATTAAACTGAAGATGATGTATGAAAAAGGAGATTAAAGTCACATAAAGGGTGAATGAAGTCATGTGTTATAGTAAAACCATGCCTTAAATTAACTCCTTCAATCTATTGTTGTGCTTTCTTTTAGACTGTCTTTACTCAGGACTGATACTCATGACTGTGAATATTACGTTACACATTTCTATGTTAAAGTCACACAGTCCTGCGTGCCTTAATCCTGCACAAACTGTAGAGATTGTGAAGGACTGGGGGGAACCCCATCAATCCTGTTGTCCTTCTAATGGGCATCTGGGGTTAACACAGTCTGAGGTTAATTACTCTCATATCAGTGTGTATGTGTGTGTGTGTGTGTGTGTGAGTGTGTGTGTGTGTGTGTGTGTGTGTGCGTGTGTGTGTGTGTGCGTGTGTGTGTGTGTGCGTGTGTGTGTGTGTGACGGGTGGAGTGGACGCTCCTGGGCGCTCCAATGTGCTGGACACCCATCTCATCAATCATTCTTCCTTCTCTCAGTAGAGAGGGAGTAATACAGAAATAAAAGAGGAAGTCTGGGGTGATGTTTTTAAAATGTAGCCCTCCACCTCTGCTCCAGAAATTAACCCCGACAGATCAGAGACATCTGCAGGAATTTGACCTAGATGAGGGTGTGTGAATTGTCATTTCGCTCACACATACACCACACTTGCACACACACCTAAACACTGTAGAAACTATGATTAAAAATATGAAATGATTCGTCTCAAACCATTTTTCAGTCCTGAACTGAACTCTGCATGTTAACTGGGGCTCAGAAAGAGTGATTTCAACTTGTTTATTCTGAATGGAAAGAAAAAGGATCCAGTCCTCTCAGGCCCTTTTTGGCTTTTTGACCTACACAGCACAGCAAACCTGTCCCTTTTATTCTGTGTCAGAGGTCACATCTCTTAAAGTGGAAATATTCAACCAAAGATTGATGTTTATCAATATTTTTTTCAATATAAAAAAGACCAATTATTTTGTAGTAACCATTCAACAAGGGCTGGTACAAAACTTAGTACTTTTTAGGCTATCAACTCAAATTACATAAGCACACCAAGATATAACAAGACTGTGTCATCTTCACAGTCTCAAGAAGAGGAAGGTGTTTAAATTAATTTAACATTTTATGTATAAACTAAATTTGAACAAGCTTTTCAAAATGCTATTTCTCTTATTAGAAAGAAAACAACAACAAAAAAGGAACCTTTTAGTACTGTAACTGAATTCAATGTATCAGTTTAACCAGGACCCACATGTTACCTCCACAATCATCATCCCATTAAATATATTCTGCTTCAAGAGTCTTCACCTGATGCAGACACAAACAGTCAGCCACTGAATATATTCGTCATACATAGTCACATACTAATTTAAGAAATGTATTAACTTGAGGCTTAAATGAAGTATCAAACAAAAAAGCTAAGAGTCACAACTACAAAGTGAATAACTGATCCTTGGCTGGGTCATTGACAGTGTTTTGACTTGCTGTTGTGGCTGTGCGTGGACATAGAAGAGCTTTTTGGGGGAGGGGGTGACGACTCATTTAAAGTTACATTAATCACCGTCAAGCCGCATCAAAATGGGATAATCACCTGCAACTGCTCTGCTCAAATAGAAGTGGCCTAAACCCAGGGGAAATACTACCTTACTCTTTAATTGTTTGAAGCCTTTGAAGGCTCTGTTTAATCTAAGATTAATTTATGCGATTTTAAATAACTCAATGTATGATTAATACGCTCAGAAGAAATTAAACTGAGTTTGAGGCAATTATGACAAGAGAGTGGTCACCACCTCATTAGAGAAGTGTTGGAAAAAAAACCCGTGAGTTTTCTGGTGAGTGGATGTGTTTGAGAGAGAACAGAAAGAAGGTTGAAGAGGTAGATAGAATAACAAGGTCTTAACGGATTGGCATTCATTTCACTTGACCCATTTGGAAGCTGTCTGGCTTTGGTTGGTGTCAGTATAAATCAACAGTGCGTGTCAGAACTTGGGTGGATGTAAGTGTACAGGTGATGTAAGGTAACTTTATTTGGAGGTGTTAAAATGCTTCTTGCACTAATGTTAATTTCAATGCTAAATATTAGTGACCTAAAGAGAAGAACATTGAAAAATAGAGAGCTGAACAATATTACCTGTATGACCAATGTGTCATTGAAGGAAAAGATTCATTTCTAAATGGAAATTTCTAAACAGCCACATCAAATGTTCAAGATGTATCACAAAAACAAACAAACACATGGCTGACTGACACAAACTGATGGATCTATGGCGAGAGTAAACTGAGAAGAGCAGAAGTGCATTCAAAATGAGTAGTACAAGTACATGAGAGAAGAATCCTTGAAGTGTAACCTTTACATTTACCAGGTATCATGTTATGAATTTATGCAAATTTTAGCAAAACTTAGTAAATGTTAAGGTAGCAAAACTGAACGATGTATGGCTTTGACTTATTAATTGGCTGGATTATCAGATAGTTCATCCTAGCGTTTGGCACAGAGTGAGATTCTGCTTCTTATGGTAAATATTGGGTGTTCTTTTGACTAAAAAAATCACAAATCTTCGTGTAGAGGGGAAGAAGTTTGATAGTAGGAACAAAATAATGGCAATATGTGTTTATGTGGGTTTCAGGAGATGTAATTTTGACTATGGCTTTCATTCAAAATGACGTGACTGAAGAGTTCTGTAGCAGAACCACACTGCTGTCCCAGAATGTGCGAATGGATTTTATGTCAGGAAAGACCCCAGGGGGGTATGTGAAAACATTTTGGCAGCGAAGGTGCTGACAGAAAAGTTCAGGGAGGAGGAGACATCAGTGATTTAGAACAACTCTGACAAGATACAAAAAGCCCAAAGAGGGGCAGTAGTACGCTAGCAAAGCATGTGAAAATCCTTTTTGCACATGTAGAGATGTAAACATTAAAACACCTTTTTCTTGGACACTTAAACTTCCTTGAAGTTTGAAGAACAGGATATAAAATAACCCATGCTGGACAGATGCACATACATAAGAATGACCTAAAAAGAAAGCTCATAAAGTGGAATGAAGGTAAATGAGTGACTTTAACTTTGTCGAACCATCAGGAGAACCCAGAGCGGCGAATCACAAAAGAACTGTGCAGCTTTTTAGCCTGCTAAACCTGACCAAACACCACCAATAGAAGTGCACCTGAAAATGTGCCATCAAGCAATTTAGAGTAGTGAAGCTCTAGTGACATATTTATATGTATTTGAGGCACATTTGGCCAATTTCTATATAAGAAACAGATTGCAGAAAAAATAAAATAAAAATCAAATTCACATCACTAAGTGATTTATCAGTGCTAGGGACAAAAGCTGGAAAGGTGGCAGAAAAAAAAAATTCACTCAATGCTAATCAGAGGCTGTTACTGAAGGTGGACCTCAGCTGATCTGTGAAGCCTGTGAGGCAATACATAACATTTTTATGCTTAGAATATCTTCTTTAAGAGTCTGAATGTGTGTATTTAAAAACATCACCTGCACAGTTTTTGCGCAGGTGATTGATGTTAAATCACAAATGTGACTTCTTTCTGTCATGGTTCATTACTTTGCCTGAAGTTTTTACGAAAGAACTCATTTTACTCTTGCATTGTAATGCCAGCTGTGTTCTCAGCTTCTTGTTGCAGACAGACATCAAGTGTGATTTGAAATATTCTTTTAATGTCCAGAAAATATTTTGACTTCCTTTTGAGCTCAAGGCCACTGCATGCCTCATCTTACAGCAGTTAGTCTCAAAAATGATGTCAGTACATCACTGTGTCTTGATGTCTTCTCAGCAGTCCGATGGTTTAAATCAAAGAACACAGAAACATATTTGAAATGTAACTTAGAGTTTGAAAAATGTTGTCAGTGGGTTTTTTGATTTTTTTAAAAAAACATTTTCTACTAAAAATAGAGAGTCGATCAATGTTAACATGTCAGAGACTTACTTGGTTACTTGAACACTTAAAGTGTATTTTAAAACTGGGGACATTAGTGGCAAAAACTTGATACGTCTTATCTTCCGTGTGTGTCTCTCAAAGCTAGATTTCAGGACAGTCAGAGGCAGGGGAGGGTCTTTTGTGGAACTGAGGGGCTCATCTGGTATCTCTGCAGTTTTAAGGGGGGCACAAAAATGTGTGTGTGTGCTCTTATGAATAGAAAAGCAGAATAGGAGGGCTGCATTGACAAGGGTGCTAAAAGGCTGTGTGAAGGCTGCTGGCTAGGGAATGAGGGGTGATGAGGGAAAGGGGGGAGGGAGAAATGAAATGTCCATCAAATTGCAATCAAAGAATATAAGGGGGGGGGGGGGGGGGGGGGCTTTCCCATACACACATTTAATACATGCCAGATGGAAAAGCAAAGACACACATTAACGTGGAACCATTTGTGTTTGGTTAACCAAATGTCACATATTTAAATCATGTAAAGTCTGCTACATGCTCTGTCTTTCTTGCCCTAAAGCTTGATAAATGAGTCAATAGTTTTTGCAAACAGAGAGAGAAACGGGCAGGTAAAAGATTAAAAATCAAGAAACCTCAGACAGGACAGGTTGTCACTAAAACCTGCAACCAACAGCCTGGGAACCAGCCAATCGACCGTCTCCTCAACTGACCGCCGTCTTTAGCTAATGATGACAGGATAGGGTGTCCACAATGAAAGATGCATAGTATAAGGAGGAGAAAAACACACTCAGCCTCCTCTCTGATGGCTCATCATCTCATCACGAGTCATAGTGTAAACCATCTGGGCTCAGATCAAGTCAAGGATTCCATGGTTGTTTCAGCTTTTTGGTGACGTATCAAAATACAAACCAGTAATTTAGTTCCTACATAATGTACATCACTATGACCCCAGAGGAAGAGGACAGCAGTGGGCAACTATAACAGCTAAAAACATTTGAATGCAGAGTCTGAATTTTGAAAATGCTTACTTACTCAGACACTTACTGTTTTACACAGTTGTATTCACATTGTGAATCAGTGTGTATTCATGCCTATGCTTATTAAACATACAATTGCAAAAGAGGCAGTAAAGACAAGAACAGCAGGCGGTGAATATGGAAAAATCAAAATAAAACGTACACCTTGCATATTTTTGTTATATAAAATGATAGGCTCTCAACAGGTTTGTCAAGCTGCAAAAAATACATTTCTTAGTTTGACACTAAATGTAAAAACAACTTGAGTATATAAAAAAATGATTCCACTTAATATGTATTTGAAAGATTCAATTGGATTTCAAAAACACATTTCCAGGGTCTTTTAGGTTGATCATTAAAACTTATTCTTTACAGGTTTGAAGTATTCACTGAGACATTAGTCAGAAGAATTGTTTCAAAAGTTGGACAGAATAGGATAAAATATTAATACAATGAGTCAAACACCCAGAACAGGCAGTTATAGCACACTGTGTAAAGCTTCAGGGACAGAACCCATCAGGAGCAGGGATGCAATCAAACAGCAGCCCTTTAAAAACCTCTAATAGGATAAAATCCCAGAGAAAGTAATGTCAGGAGAAGTTATACCAGTGATTAGAGAAACCACATGCTGAAACCTGATGATCAAACTAGAGCGACTAGGTGAGAATGAATGGTCATAAAACAACATTATTTGTTCAGAGCCTGCACTATTATGTGATTCTCCGCATTATCTTCCAGGAGAACTCTGAGTTGCAGAGAAAAAAAAGGAAAAACTGAAGCAAATGGTGGCACTTATTCTGTACAGCAGAGTGGGAGAGAGAGAGAGGAGAACAGGGGAGCTGTGGGTTGGTGCATTAACATACAGATAGAATAGGTAAAGAGTTTTAATGTACTCAGGAGAATGTGGGAACAAGGAGGTAGAGCGAGAGGTGGGAAGAAAAAGGGAATGAGAAAAAGAAGAGAAAGACAATCAGCAGGCGGGAGTCACAAAAGCAGGCATCCATGACCTTACATCTCAGTTCATTGAGGCAGAGGAAGAAATGAAAGTCCTACAGGACAATGTAGGTAAAGAAAAAATAAGACAGATGTTGAAAAAAGTGAGAGAAGAAAGAAAAGGGGTAGAACTGCGGACATTTGGAAAATAGCACAGCAATCAGGATGAATGTAAAGGAAGTGGGTCAAAGTAGGAATGTGGAGTAAGCTATTAGAAGTAAAGACTTATAGGAACAGGTTAAGTAATGTAACGATACACTGACTTTTTAAAACATGATCCAAATCCTTTAATGACAGTAGTCACAACTGTCTGTTAAGCATGAATAGACAAGCTTGTCTTGTCTTATTTCAGGGTTATAATCACTGACCTTGCATTAGTTGTGTTATAACCAAAGTGTAACCGCTGGTGTTGAAACATTTAAGGCAACACAGAAGGGAAACATCTGCAGTTCCTCAAGTGTCCACTTGGGGCTGGTTCCAAAGGGAACCATTACGTCCCACGTCACAGTGAAATGCCAGTTTCAACAATAAACAGATGTACAGCCTGGTAAAATAAAAAGGGTTTTGGTCTCTGAAGCTCATTTCTTAACTCATAAAAACTGTCTGGTGGTTACTGTTTCTTATTGCTCATCCATTTGGATTGTGATAAGCAGAGAAGTTTAGCATGTAATTGTTAAAAAGGATGCTGCTGATTTTACTGACGGGTAGCCATGGAAGCTGTTTGCAGGGATGCTGACGACCTGCCTAAACGTCACCCTTTCTTTTTAATTATGAGATTGACTGTAAGTTAAAGTGAGCATTTCCAGTATAGTGACGATCATCATTCAGCCTATAAAATTCCTCTTCAGAAACCAATAGGTGACGTTACTGAGACTTTAAAGTCTATGTTTATAACAAAGTTTTGACTAGAAACAGCAACAACATCCTGAAAAAAGAAATCAGTCTTGGAGGGTATTCATATTCTCCCCAACAACCAGAGGAAAAGTAGAGCTGGTGAAAATACATAATAGAAGACAAACTATTTTTCAAAGCACAAGAAAAATGACAAAGCTAGAAAAAGACATGGAAGTATAAATAACTGGATTCAAATGTAACCCTGAACATAAAAAATAAAGTTTTGTTCAAAGCACATAACCAATACAACAAGAACTCTTCAAGGCATGGTCTCTACCTCAAGGGAAACACTTTAGTCCGGAGGCACCAATTCCCAGTGAGTGTCTCGACAACATTTCTCTTTGCTCCTCCTTTCTGGTGTGAGACTGAGAACATCTAATCTGTTAGCAGCTCTGCATTTACACCCTCTAGTCCTCGTGCCCACAACACAAACCTTCCCCCCTCCTCTCCCTGCGGACCTCACTGTCGCTGTCCTTGGTCCTGACAGAGACCTGAGTCTCGCAACTCTTATGAGGCACTTTGTGCAAACTGCTGGAGCCATGCGTGCTAATGCTAGAACTGATCAAATTATCATCTACATTAGGAGGGAGGCAGGTAAGTTTTGAATTTACTAATGTAAATAGTGAAGTCCTTTTTTGTATCGAAAATAACCTCTCGTTCCACAAACACTTGGGCATTTTAAATGTGTCTGTTGTGGGATAAGTCAACGTTCATCTTGATCAACTTGGCATCTAACATGATCGTAAGTTCTTTTTCATGGCGAGATTCTAAAAATAAAAAGGCAGCTAACCTAAGTTAACCTAAACCTCCAATTTTATTTATGTACAACTGGATTATTACTTATTACTTTTAAAACAACTGACTGAGGGAGAATATAGATTTAAAAAAAAGTAGATTAAATGTTACCTTTGATTTTAAGACGTCTTTGCACGTCTATGTTATTGCAATCAGATTTAAAAAATAAACTTGATATAATCTTGTGCTATCGTGCCTTGTTTAGCTCACAGGTGAATGGAGTAGATCCTGAGGTCTGTACTAATCCAAAAGTCAATCGTTTTGAGTCGAATGGTGAGACAGGGTTTTTTTTTTAAAAAACATCCTTCTCATTGGTTAGCTACTAGCTAGCTAGCCTAAATAATCATTTTTTTGATTTTGGGTGATGTTTCTTATACAATGAAAAATAACAGTTACTAATAAAAGAGGATTCATAACAAATAGTAAAAGGACCCCTGATGTACATTTCAGACAAAAACAGCAAAGCTGTCTCCTCTTCACTTCTTTGCAGATTAGTTTTGAGGTCACTCGTGGAGCAAACTTTGAGCATTTTAATGAAATTAATTAATTTGAGAACAAGGACAAGTGAAATTAAAGAGTCTACATGGTGTTGGGAACACATTATTCACATACCATGCATAACTACAGACAGGCACACACAAGCACTTTAAATAGTTTCCTTTTGTCCCTCAATCAAATTTCCATTAGGATATAAAACAGATTTCTTTGGTCAAATAGAATTCCTAATCTCTTGTACAACAGCGAGACGTGATGCATTTTTGCTGGCTGCATTGCAGTGAATTGAACAAATTATTATTAAAGTATGTTTAATTTCTAACTCAAGGTCTTCGTTCTGACCTCTTTGATACCTTTCATTAGTAGCATAAGGTTTATTACTGTTGTTCCCACACAACAGTACAAACTTCAAGGGTCCTTGACCCCAAACACCCCAATCATTGCCAAACTACAATTGTATACTTCAAAACCTACAGAGATCCTAAAATAATGTGAATTGAATTGTGATTGTAATGAGTGTGATTATCCTCTGTGTGAAGTCATTCTAAACTTTTAAGTCCTTGGAGCTGGTAAATGGTTAAATAAATGAATAAATAAATAGTGGGAGGTTTAACTTACCATCAGGTTATTAGGTGCAGGCCGCTCTTTCGGTTGCCGCCGCATACTGAAAAAAAAAAAAAGAGACTTTTTCCAATCAGTTTCTGAGTGTATAATATTTTTTTGTTCTAAATTCAATTTGAAAGACTTCAACTTCAATTAAAAAATCATATTTAAGTAGAGAATTAGAACATGAACTTTCATGCAGGTGCAATACAAACGGAGGTCTTCATAGACAATCAACGCTTCCATCAAACAAAACAGCACAACTATTTCAAATAGAGATTTAATTAATATTTCTTACATCAATAGCATTCCTTTTAAATCAGAGTATCAACATTGGTTCAGTGGATTTATGTAGCTGTCCTCCATGGTACGTAGACATATTCAGTCTGTCAACATGCCCTCACTGGGGACTTGGAGGAATTAGGGCAGGGTCTTGTCTGAAGTTAGTCATGTCATTTATTTATTTATCACAATGAATCAGCCTTCAAAACTAGCCTGAGAGAAGACAGTGTCAGTGCTGCAACAAAGCAGGTCAGGACATCATTACCTCAGTATGTCCTGAGAGAGCGGTGCCTTGTTTGAGTAAATAAAGCAGGCGGGGGGGGCAACAGCTGGTAAAGCAGGCTAGTGAGTGTTGCACGCACACACAATCTGCCTTAATGTGGTTTAGGTGTGTATGTTTATGTTTGCTTAACTGTAAAAGCTTCAAGAGGCTAATGAATCAGAGGCAAAGGCAGAGTAATCTTTGGCTTTGTCCAACTGCATTAGACAAATCAACCATCCCCTAGAAGAAGCCATTTACACCACAACACATCAAAATACACAAGCTAATGCACTTTAATCCCATTGTTTGCCATTTCAATATTATAAATTGGTTCATCTAAGTCCAGTGTAGCTTGTAGTCTTTGTAAATGTTCAATCAGGCTCTGAAGGTTGACTTTTCAAATGCACCTCAAGGTCAAAAGCAAACAACCAAAAATGATATTAAACTGAGGTTATCATTAAAATCAATTCAGTGGTTCTTAATTCTTACAACAATTGATGTGAATAACAACAGCAAGTGGCTCACCACTGAGTGATGAAGTGAACAAACTTTTCACTGAACTGGCTGACTGGAAGAACTGGAGGATCCTGTGAAGAGAACAAAACAATTGAGACAAGAAGGAAAATCCTCTCGGATGAGGACAAACCATAATGGCGCTGAAATACTTCACACTTACTACTTAACTAAAATGACTTCAACGCCCTTAGAAAGGATTAATTAAAGCTGCATACATTACACTGACATATTAGACAACAATGTGTTGTTAACTGAATGGCTATTGAAACATTTCGCGATAATGCTCCTTCATAGATCCTTGAAATGCTTTTCACCCTTCGGTACCTGCATCACAAACATTTATGGAGCTACACATCAACACAGAATGTTTTCTGAGGTTGGCGATCGTGAGAGGAAGGCAAAAAAAAGATTTAAGGAAACAACAATGGTGGTTATGTGGCTCGGCTTTACTTACAACATAATATAAAAGAAGACAAATCTGAAGACATACTTTAAATTGCACCTGGATAAATATGTGGGGGTGGTTAAAAAGTTCAAACCTATGTTGAGTGATTCAGATGAAGGCTGCTTGTCTGATGGTTGTTAATCATGTATTAAAATCAGTTTTTCTCAGGACAGGACAGAAGAGTCATGATTTTGACCCGAAGGGTTATTTTAGGAAATGTGTTGAATATGTGTTAATTATTTTCTTTTACTTTACAAAGAAAAAAAATCTTTGAGGAAATGTTTTTCATGCAGAAATAAAATGAATATTAAATATGTAGAATGGCTGTAGTTTATATATATAGTTTGAGTACATATAGTTTATGTACTCTAGATATCCAAGTGATATCTAGAGTACAAAGGATTGTTAAACTCACATACTGTACACAGATACTATCAGAAAAAATAAAGTACAAATGAAAGACCTACACAATTTAAAACATGCCCAGTGACACCCAATGATATCAACAAAGACAATAACACCAATACCTCCATGTGTACAAACATCACAAAGCTGAGGTGCACACCCGGGTATTTATTCTAATGTAGGGAATTACACCTTTTTACATCTGAAGCCCTGCTGTGCTATTAAAAACACCTCTGGGCAGTGTTCGCCATTCCTTAATGCTCTGATCGGCAGGCTCCCGCAAAGCATGATGCATGAACCCATTTAAATTAACAAAGGAATGGGTTCCCTTCTAATCTCACTGCACTTCACAGTACTGCCGCCGCTTGGATGAGCAATATATCATAGCCCACACACACACACACACACACACACACACACACACACACACACACACACACACACACACACACACACACACACACACACACACACACACACACACACACACACACACACACACACACACACACACACACACACACACACACACACACACACACACACACACACACACACACACACACACACACACACACACACACACACACACACACACACACACGCACAAATAAATGCCCTTGAGCACTACACACGGCAAGCCTGAGTGTACACTCCGTTTAGAGGGAGAGTACCAAATAATTTGCAACCACTGTACTATGGTGTATACGTACACACACAGTCTGCAAAAGTGTTGACTACACAACCAATCCATGTGTAAACTCAATCTGAATGAAATCTTTCTATGCACTTTCCCCACATATTTGCATGCACATGCACTTTTTTTTGCAGAAATAAATACAGGCACACACACACAAACACAGAGGCACACACACACATTAATGCATGTATTCATATCTCCAGCTGAGAGGAACACCGCTGCAGCTTTGATGTGGCAGCAGGCGATGGCACAAAAGACAAGCAGGCTGATGAAAGTGGCTTGTGTGAGTGAATTATTCCTCTGGTTGTCAACGGGCTCCACTATGAGAAAGAACACACACTAGGAGGGTACAAGGGTACAAGTAAATATACATGTGATTGCCATGAAGCAATTATTAGGCAAAATTAGATCAGTAATTACAGGCTTGAAAATAAAGTGGGAGTTCTTTATTAGTGGAGCCACTTGCTATTCAACAAATAGAGGAAAGAGGCACATTAATGAGGGTGGACAGCTAACAGATGGTAGGAACGACTACAGAGAAAAAGACACAGGCTCAATAACATGAGCGTGTTCATATAAGCAATACGAGAACTAGTTTTAGATGATGCACAGGGTAATTTCCAAAGAGGCAAGTTCAGATACATACAGTCACATGGAGTTGAGGTAAATGAAAAGACATGAAACATACAGGACGTAGCTAATAAGCCTTGGCATCACTATAATGTTGCCACCTTTTAAAAACATTTTTAATCACATCTTGGCTGTCTGACTACTCTAATACAGGTGAGTTTCATCAAAGACACAATGTATATGTAAAATGGGGAAACACTTAGGAGCATCATTAAGAATGATTAAAAAAATCTTTCAGTTTATCTGGAAAAAGCCTTGGAAAATTTAGTACCATTTACTAATGTATCAACTATAATACAATACAAAAAATACATACAATGACTAGAGGCCATGAATGGAGCCTTGAGGGACACCATAGGTTAACAAAGTCTTTACCAGTTTTTTTGATTCTTACTGAAATGTATCATCTCTATGATCACGTATTAACACATTTTAATACATACATATTTTCAATTTAAAAAAAATGAAAAAAAACTTATCCTTGAGGCTCTGTCTCATGATAAGTTTGTGCTTTTTTGCATGCATTAAGAAAGGGAGGAACAAAACCTCTGGAAAAAAGAGATTTTCACAATGGATTTACTGTTAAATACCTCTAATAGATTTCTGACTGGCAACTCTGTACAAGAGAAAAAACAGCCTGTATGTAACTGACTGAGGCAGAAGGGTTGCAGTGTTCAAGGTATTGAATTGACAAAAAACTAGGAGGACGAAGGTGAAGCTAATTCTCTAGGTCATCTACTGCACAGTTACTTTTTAAATTCTCTTTTAACAACTTCATCTATTCAAAGACATCTTATATTCTTCTACTCAATAAAACTGCATTGGCTGGGACAGTGAGGCAGTGCGGGGTCGCGAGGGACCAAAGAAAAATGCTCTCTTGCTTTGAGGGGAGGGGCAGGACAAGGCACAGAAAAAAAATAGTTTGAATGATTCCTCCGTCTCGCTGACTAATGAACAGTTCAGCCCGGGTCAATCCATTACAACCAAAAGCATTTAATTATTAATTAAGACCTATCTATAGGCAGTTAAGGACAAGTGACATTGTATGCTTAATGTCTGATATGGCTGGTTGTGGCTCCAGAGAGGAGATGCTTTATTTTTGATCATAGTGCACTATAGCGGTATGGTCTGATGTCTGTTTTTATGCTAATTTTTAAATTTTACTTGTCAATAGTAGGCTTTAAAAAAATGCTATTTTATATAATACTATGGATTTATTTTGGTCGACACAACTAATGTTTCATTATAAGACTTTTTATCTGTGTTTTGCCTTTCTGTAAAGAATTATTAATTGCCATTCAACTGGGACTACATCACTGCTTCAACATATCCTTGTCTGCTCTGTTATTGTCACTGTTGTGTACAGAATCTAGAGCTGTGTTGCTGTGTGTGTCACTCATGACAGGTCCAACCTCTGCAGTAATGTGCGGGTGCATATGTGTATAGCCTGAGGCAGTTGCATAGGGTGAAGGGCTGAGTGAGAGGGGAGCAAAGCCGCCTGAGTGGTTTGCTTCATTAGGAAACAAAATATAAGCTTTCCGGGCCATTAGGACTGACTTTAGATGCAAAAGCACATAAGACGGCGACTCACCTCATCAACGATGCATTGCAGTAACTGGAGAGGCTGGAAGTAGAGAGACACAAATGAAAAAAAAATGTTAGCCTACATGGAATTTCCTGGCAATGAGGAAAATCAATAGTGTGATAAAAAGTATCTACTTAGATTAATCAAATGCAGTGAGCTCAGGCAAAGCCATCCTTCAGCTCCTTAAAGGTTTCTATTATTCCATAATGACACCTAATGTCATACCAGCGGTTTAATCATGATCTAATATTTTATCGCAAAAATGCAATTTGAGTCGTTTTCTTCTTCTTCTTCTTTTTTCAAATGAGAAAGCCAACCAAGAGTAACAGACTATAGTGTGGGAGACCTATTTTCTCTTCTGCTACTCTAATGCAATAAAACTTACCATTAAAGATCCTTGGTTTTTCTGAATCTGTAGGGCAAGAAAGAGAAGACGGGACCAGGCAATATGTAATTAGGGTGTCATAATCAAGATGATGCACTTGGACACATTATGATCACTAGGAGAAAATGATTGCTTTCCTGTTGGCAATTTGTGAGTATGCGTTAACACCATTTACATAATGAAAACACACAAATGTTAATGGCCTTGTTCTTATTTGTGGAGAATGGGGGTAAAATCTACTAATGCTTATTTTCAGAGTACTACTTTATTACTGCCCTTGCAGGTTATCCCTGTGTGCCCTGTTCTTAACAATATAAGCAGGCTTTTAATAAAAATGCTCAATATCACAGGTCCAACACTGACACTAACAAGTCATACAAGGTAAGCCACCTGTATAAAGACAAAAGGGTTACAAGAGACATTTTTGATAGCGTACCAAATATTAAATATAATTTAATAACAATTGGACTTTTGAAATAAAGTCCAATTTCACTGATAGTGAAATAAAAAGATGCTAAAATATTTACTTTTGTCAGAAAAGATCTTGACAAGAGCATTTTGTAATGAATAAAAATGACCTAATGAAACAATTTAAAGTGTTTAAGTTTCCCATTTGAAACATCAGGACTGAATTCGTGAAGAAAACCAGTTTAAAACTAAGGAGCCAAATTTATGACCGGCTCATACAGACGATTTAAGGCCTGAAACCCAGGCTCAGCTAAAAGTCTAATAATGTTGGTAAATAAATTGCTCGTTTCTCCACGTCTTTTGACAGTGCATTAGAGCACTTATTGATTCACTCAATTAAATACAGGTTTTCACCCTCTGCAAATACCAAGAGGCTCCTAAACTGCCTCTATATCCAGTTTTGCCTGATTCAGACACATTAAAGGCAACTATGGAAAACTAATTTGTTCAGAAATAATTACTAGGACAAAAATGTGTGCTGCTCCAGGGGTTGAAATTGGATAGTGGGAGACAAACTTATTCAAGCATTATTGAGCACTTATTCTTCTTGTACTAGGTGGCTTGACCACATATCAGAAAGAAAGGTTTGGTTATCGCTCCTTAAATGTCCCTCTTAAAGGAGTCTCATCACAGCGGGCTGATTATCTGCACGTCTGTGTTCCTCCCCAATTATTTATTTCATCAAACCATCTTCTGACACCTGATCTAAGGACACTAAACAAATTGAAGTTTGATGAGCTTCAGATCCATGTTAATAAGAGTCACAACGGCCTTCAATCACGGTTTGAAAACATCACAGAATGGAAATTAAAAAGTCACAAATTTCATTTCTGATGCATCAACTCACTAAACACTTCCAGACGATCAGATGGCTCTCCACCAATGGGAGCTTACTATAAGAAGAGAGCGAATCAGGCGGTTGTTTTCTCTGTTGTTAGCTTCAGATGTGCTATAGGCAGCTGAAAAGACATCTGCAGATCTAACCTCGTCCAAACTGACACCTTTCATTCTCAGCTCATGAAATTAGCATGGTAATAAAAAGTTGAGATGTAGTGTTTTAGTTTCTGTTTCAGATGCACTGAAAGCAATGTGGACTAAATGGAAACCTACCAGACTTTAATAAAACGTCTAATAAAAGGAGGACATGGTATTAAAAAAAAAAAGTCTATGATTGGAGCTGGTGTATTTTGCAGTAAAGTTACAGAAAACCCCATATATACAATGTATGATACCACAAAACCAATTGCTTTCATTTCATTTGAAAGGGAAAAAAAAGCATCTATTCTGTTTGTGATGGATGTAGTGATGAATAATGGAAGCTCCTGAAACATTCACACGAGAACTGACATGATATTTCATCCAGAAATCAATTCAAATTTGAGAAAATATGACAAAAATCAAGAGAAACAAAAACAACTATGGAACAAACAAGAGACAACAAATCAATCAGAAACAATATAGCTAGCGGCTGTATACACATCAAATCAGGTCTGGTGTCTTCAAAGACTTTCAGAGCGAGCCGTGCAAAAAAAAAAAAAAAAAAAACTCCATTAACTCCTGACAAAGGACGTAAATGAATCCTGACATGTGGTGAGGAGGAATTAAACACACCATCTCTCGTCATGACAAACATGAAGAGATGATTCCACTGAGCGCGCATACAAACGTACAAAAGAGTGAATGAGATAATGCATCAACTACACATGCACAAATACAAACCACAGACAAGCACTGACTCCCACATGATGAAACTGTGTACACTCAAGAGCATTTTAACATTTTTGGCGTCTCTGAATCACTTTAAAATACACTTAACACCTTATCCTGTATCTTCCACAATTAGTTGTTGGAACAATACTGTTGTCATTCAATAAACAAGTGGATGATCGTCCCTACTTCTCTCCTCATCTTCCTGTTCATCGTGACAATTACAAGCTTTGCTGAGAAACACACTGATAATGACCCCCTTTCAAATACACCTGATGTTTAACTTTAACTTTTATTTATAAAGGGTCCATGTACAATATGAAAAACATAAAGTTTGCCATTTGCATCTGCAGTCCCTGGGCAGGTCACAATTAAAACATCACATAGCAATACAAAATAAAAAAATATGTCTGTGACAAACAGCAGATTATCTACACACACACACACCATTAGACACCTCTCCTGTCTAATTAAGATCTACTGACTGTTAGTTTGTAAGTTCAGTAGGTTTGTGCTGATCATCAGTAGTAACATCACAATGTACTTTTTCTACTGTTTTGAAAGGCTACACAATATATGGCTTCTCCACCGACTGTAAAAATATGAAAATTGACTGCGGAGGAAGAATTCCTCTTTGGACACATCTGAAACTAGGATGCCACTGATTTTCTCGTATTTTCTCTCATGTCTTCCAACTTCTCCCTCAAGTCTGTACTAAAATGCTCTCTTTTAAGTGCAGCAGAGATTTTTTTGCAGACAGCTGTGCCAGCGTCTGCAGAAATGACAGCTTAGGCCCGAGGACTTTGGCTGGCTGCGCCTGACGAGCTGGATCCAAGCGCTCTCGCCACACCACTCTGCCACAGCCTGCAGGTGAACTGTCTGCAGTACCATATGGAGTTAGGGGAAAATTAACACCCAGATGAGGAGAGCTGCTGCGTGAGAGTAGAGAACCTAATCTATAAAGTAAGAGACGTTTCCAATATTTTGTCTGCTCTATTTATATCACCAAGAGCAGAGTGAATTACCACTCATTTTCAAATACACCCACAATTAACATGATAATGGAAGCATTAAATTAAAGAAGCATACTCAAAAATCAGCCACACCCCGGGCTGTCGTCATACACGTCGACTAACAGATTGATCATGGTGTGACATTAACATCACTGAGTAATTTGAGGGCTGTAGAAAAACACTGTTGGTCCCATTCACAAAGGTTTTCAAAAGCTTCAAATCGTGGCTCAAGAATCAATGATCAACATAAAAAATGCATCACGACTCTTGACACTTTCACAGATGGCTTTTCACGACAAAACCAGCTTCTAAATGAATTCTTGAAACAATCATGTGGATTTCTCCAAGCATCATATCTAGGACATTAACAGGAGAATATTTTCAAACACAGGCAATTAACATTAACACCTATGATGTAGTGGAGATTTCACAAGTCTGTGTGACGTTCATAAACTGCTCCCTTATTTGTTCTGCCTTACAAGAAGTAATGTACACACAATAACTGACCAGAAAGACAAATAGTTACACAACACTATGCTTCTTCAATCAACTTTTCATTTGACTGATGGAACGTACAAACTATAAATAAAATGTCAAGTTGTGTCAGATTACTGGTTTAACTACAAATACAACCATACAAAATAACTTACTGACAGTTTTCAAAGCATGACTGTGACACAGAGACAGTGTAGTTAGAGTACCAACTCTTCAGGAGTTAAAACGCATGTCTTCACATTTGGCAAAGCAGGGCGACCAGGAGGTAAACTGAGGTAACCAGATTTAGATTGCTCATCTTGGGATTAGTGAGATAAACCCATCTTAAAAGGGCTAATTAAGACTTGATGGGATTGTGAAGTCACTTCTGTGTTCGGCAATTACATTTGAGCAGGATTCTTACTTAGTGTAATGAGGGGAAAAAATGCATCCAAATACTACAGTTCCACATTTAAAGGTGTTTATAATAGTGAACATTTAATTGAGGGAGTAATATTAGATGAGTGAAAATAATATTTTTAGTTCGACATCTTTGTCTCATAATCGGCCTTGACATGTTAGTGCTTCATGTAACAAAGAAGCTTTTCTAAGAATTGTTACAAGGATTGTTGGACCAATTTCTGGAATCAATGGAAAACAACGTCACTGAAACGATATTTTAGTCGTGTTTTAGTCCAGTAAGAATGCTTTTTTTAATCTAAAAAAAATGAATTGTGAAAAAACTGTAACTTTGCAGAAAAAAAAATTTAAAACAAAACAAACCGATCATACAACCACTTAATTAAAAGTAACTAGTCAGTCTCTGAAGTAACAAATGTCTTGATTTCAATCTAAAGAGGATGAAAAAATAACTCACCTGTGGATACGGGAACATGCCTAACGCCAACTGTGTAAAGAAAACAGATTTTTCTTCAGCCATTTAAAGCTGCTTCATTGAGCAGTCCTGGGAATATATTTAAACTTTAAGTTAAAAAGCATGTTTAAATGACATTATACCTGCACAATACTTACACAAGGTATATTATACCCTGTGCCTTGTATTTTACCCCAACACTTTGATGGATACCTTGAGTTTGTGGGCACGCGTGTGCTGAATTTGTGTCCATTGCCCAGACATCATAGTGCAAATATTGTACATTTGAACACGTGCGTACATGTATCTATATTTTTGAATTGCTAGTGCTTTAATGGGATTGAAAGTAAGTGTAGAAACAGAAGGACTATTCTGCCAAAGCAACTGAAGCATGCAGAGACTTTCTGTGTTTGAGGTAAGCTTAGTACCACCTGCTGATAACATTTCCTCATCAAACAACATCAACTATTAGTTAATAACCCCCTATGATTACCACCCGCAAAGAACAAAATGGGGGGATAAAAGAGAAGGACAAGGGGACTGTGTTATGTCATGTGTAATGTGTTATTTTGGTTGACAGCTCTCCCTGACATTTGGAAATTCACTTTGGGTTGGCAATTTTTATCCTGCTCAAGGGCAGCTGCCCAGCTTATTGGCAGCGTTGTGTTATTAAAACGTCAAAACACCACGGTCGCCTCTTTGACATAAACAGACAAACAAGTAGGCTTAAGATCAATCCAAATTTAAAGGGACTGCAAAGCAATTTCATTTAGCTTAATGTACACATCAAGAGCTAAAAATAAAGAGGACAGGCCGGGGGCTCTGCGGCTATTAAACTTTATCTCTATCACGCAGAGATCATGTCAATAATTCTGACAGGGCTCCTTCCATGTGATGTAATCAATTATAGTTATCATTGAAATGATATGAAAAATCATCGACGAACAATGGAGAGGCAGAGAGCCAAATCATTTGTTATACTGCAGAGGGAGAGCTGTAGAAAGAAACAGATGGAGAATCAATAACATGAGTAGAAGGACAAAAGAGCAGGGGAGGGTTCGACTGAAATTAAAATGTTATTTGTAATTGTAGGCTGTCAGTCAAGCACTCACTTCATGCTTTGGGAAGAGATGGAGAGATATCCTGATGCTTAATCACATGTGCACACAAACACACGAGCACCTGACACTCTTCACTCTCTGCGTTCAGGTTGTTTAGTCTCAAAGACAAAACTAAAAGACAACAACAACATGTGTGCATAAAGACTCTCACAGGTGGGAAATGTCATCAGAAAATGTAAAGGCCAAACAGAGAGAAGAGATGAGGCAGTGTGAAATACAAACATGTTTGTCAAATGACAAAGACACTCTATATATGTGTGAAATCACGATGTATTGACCGAGCATTTAATAACAGAATAACTCCTGTGGCGTCAGCTTTCAGAAAAATGTCCGGTTATGAGGGAGGGAGAACTGCAAGAGGGGATTGTTCATACAGACTTCTCTGTGAACATGAACAACAAGCTCAAATAAAACACAATCTAACCCATGTGAGGTGCATGAGAGCTTACTCTTACTTCCTTGAATTAACCTCACTTCTCACTGGGGAAAATGTGTCATTCTCAAGCACTGAGCACGTTGTAAACTGCCGTACCTCCATGAAAGAGATTCCCACACTCCAGACATCTGCGTGGATCCCGTACTGTTCCCCTGATATCCTCTCTGGCTGTGAATCAAAAACAAACATCTTTAATGGTAATTCAAAGTTATGCACTTGATAGTAAGACATCTCAATAATTTCACAAGCGTCCCAACAAAAGGGGTCACTCACCGCCATGTATGCGTTAGTTCCCACGTATGTTTTGGCAATGGAATTCACTAACTGGAAGACAGATGAATAAAAAGTGTCTGATAATAATTAAGCATCTCAAGACAAATCAACAGACAATGACACACCACTTAAAAGGAACTAAATAACTTCAGGAGTCAACATGTCATTGCTCTGCATTAAAGGATGAAAAAGACGTGAAACTACATTCTGTTATCTAAATGTATCGACATGTCAGGTTGATATTTCAGGCTGCTCCATCGCAAGGAGACAGAAGAGAGACAAAGAGGCATTAGTGTGTCTGTGGGTACAATGGCACATGCCGTCAATGAGAGGGCCGTGATAATGAGTGTCTGTTCCCTTATGGCTTTTTTTAAGCACAACATGAGAGGGGGGAGGGAGTGCGTTTGTGTGAAAGAGAGGTAAACAGAAAAAAATGGAGTTACAAAAACAAAGGGCGAGTCAGTGCGTGTTAAAAGTCTCACACATTCAGGGTGTCAAATTCACCTTGGAGTTTCCCGGGGAAGTGGAGGTTAAAAATGGCGAACAATTTACTACAGAAGGTAAGGTGTGTGTGTGTGTGTGTGTGTGTGTGTGTGTGTGTGAGGGGGGGACACAGAGTCCTTAGGGTTGATGTCTTGGGGAGCGTTGAAGGTCTGTCCCTGATGATTACATTACAAACACACTGTGACACACACACAGTCACACAATGACGGGGCTATTGTCTGCCACCCACGCTTTCCCCACATCCACTGAATACATATCAATGTGGCTTTGCAGTTGTGTGTGCGGGTCATAATTATAACAAGTGATTTTTTTCGGAGGCTGCAGAACAATGGAGGTGGGGGGGGGAGAGTTAAATTGAGAGGAAGACCCCTGGGAAAGCGCTGATGTGAGTTCAAAATGAATGAAGTGATTGACAGGTTGACCATTTGCACACAAACCCGCACAAGCGTGGAAACGAGTGCGCACACACACGCACAGATGCAAATATAGACGATTGTTTTTTCCTTCTCTCTCCCCTCGCAGCTCTCTATCTCTCTACATATATATCATGCTCGCACAAACAAATCCGTGTACCTGTGTACTGACACCAAAGTCACAGAGCTTGACTTGTCCCCGGGTGTTCACCAGCATATTGGAGGGCTTGACGTCTGTGGAGACAAACTGCTTGATAGAACTGCAACTTCAGCACTGTGTGTCCTGTCTTTATCAACTCTGATTTTTTTTTAAATAACAGATAGTCAGCAAACTACTTTACTCACCTCTGTGAAGTATCTTCAGGCTCCACAGATATGTCAGGCCTTTGACTACCTGGAGATACACAGAAAAAAATATATTATATTACTTTAAAGAAAAGCCAAGGAGTCACCAGCAGATACAGCTGTATAACTCATCTGGCAGGTTATGAAGCAAACAGACATTTAGGTATCCTTCACAACATGGTTTTTGTCATGTCATTGAGGCGGTCAACGCTTAAATGCTGTCAGGGTTCTTCCTGTGTCTCTCGATATTTATTTCATTTGAGTTGTACGGTACTCCTATTTTGTACATCTTTTTTTTTCTTTCTTTCTTTTTAAGTTTTCTTCTCAAATCCCACTTCTATGTTTATTTTTTCAAAACCTTACATTTAGGTGTCCCAGCATGGATTTCTACCTGCGTGTTATGATCGCCCAGTTTACCCAGACAGCCTCTGCTGATGGCCTACAATTTTGACAAAAAATCTCCACCATTCATTTCTTTATATTGGCCAAATATTCCTGGTGGCTCAATCCGAGGATTCAGATGACATGAGCTAGTTTTGATCCTAAATAACTCGAAGATTCTGAAATTGTGTGAAATGTCCAAAACAGTGTCAAACGGTAAGCTGAGCTGCTTATTAACACTCTTAAATTAGCTGATTACTGATTTATTGTCACAAACTTAATAATACTGCAGACAAAAACCACCAAGGGAACGCAAAGAAATCATCAAGTTTGCCAGGGCAAGAGATAAAGGTGTCTGTCTGAATCTCCTGAGAGCTGCTGTTTGAAAACCTGAGTGAGAGGAGTCAAGGGGGAGTGGCTTCTTGTCACTCCATTGTCAGTTGTCATTTTTCATTTTATGGGATTTTAAAGCTGATTGTTGTTCCTAGGCTCCTGTCATACATCTTTGAAGAGCCACATCCAGAGATAAAATAAGGATGAAAAAAGCTCTCTGCAGTTGTAACACTCCTCTGCTGGACTTCAAAGTGCAGCTTCACTCACACCCTCTTGGGTGCTTTGCTTTCTGAGATAATTAACAACTGTGACAGTGGAAAAGAGGGGAAGCTGTGAATTACAATTAACACTGACTAAGTAGCTGTCATTGTTTGATTACGGACACATTTAAAAGGGGGAAGACAGACGGAAGGAGATGGAGACAGGAAGCTTGATGAGTATGGAAAAGAGGCGTACATTTAGCAACATCAAGGCCATTTTTGATCACATTCTACTTTAAACAGGTAGTCGACGCGGAGAAAGAACGAGTACATTACTGAGTGTGTCACTTCACCAAGAAGAGGCTAATTGAAAAATTCACACCTGTGATTCTTTTATTTGAATGTCATCACTGAAACAAAGACTGTTTTTCTTTCGAGCTGCTCAGTATTTAAGTCATTACGTTACACACGTAAATTCATTTTGAATAAAAAGCCTAAAAACACTTGATTCAAAAGCTTGTTTCCTCTGTGATCAAACCAATAACGGGGACGTTTTGAGATGTTAAATACTCACAGCGACTGCCATCCTCCCCAGCACATGCTCTGGAATGATTTTGTACACATCCAGGGAACCGCCTGCGAAAGAAAACTAACTTATCACTACAGACACATAACATGTTTTAAAATTAAATTAACTTGACAAAAGTCTGAATAACCTAGCATGTTGGCCACACAGGTTGTAAAATACAATAACAAAACAACAATGTTGCACGAAATTCTTTCTGGGTTCCAGCTTTTCCCATGAGCCTGTCATTCTCTTGGACAGTAAATTCTCACTACTGTTTATAGTTTAAAAGATTTCCCCTGAATGTTACAGAGGAACTTTCAACCACAGAAACAAGCAAACAAAATCAAAGCTACATGTCAAAGCCTAAAAAAAAAAAAAGTAAAACATATCGACAGACTTTTAAAAAAGGACAGAAAAATATGAATGTGTACATTACCAAAAAAGGCTTCAGATATTATTCCTTTGATTTTAACATATTACATTTAACACATTGAATGTTTTCTTTATTACACTATATACAAAATGACACAGTCATTGTTGCCTCTGATGCTGTCAAACACAGGCGCTTCTTGTTTGCAATAATCGAGTACAAGCGGCTCTGACTGCTCAAAGAAAAGTTTTATGAAGTAAAGAGTGCTGAGAGGTTAGACAGACTTTGATGACAAGCTGACAAATGTGTGAAACAGGGGATTCACTGCATTACCACACACTTGGACAAACACACACACCTTAAAAAACATAGATAGTCCCTCATCTCGCACCATTCCAGATACACACATATACAAACGCATCTACAAATGCACTTAAGTCAAGATTTATCACACCCTTGTAGCTTTTAGCACACAAGGCATGCTAAGCAGCTCACAGCGATAAGCCGTTCTTTTGATCTGCAGAAGTGTAAATGGGTACACAGCAGAGAGACGGAGGACAGTTCCCCAAAGTCTCTCCTGCACAGCTGTGGGATACAAAGTCAAAACAAATGATTTACTAGCTTAAGCCATGGAAATACTCACCGTCCATAAACTCTGTGCATATGGATATCCTGTTCTCTACAAAAAAGGCACTGAAGAAAGTAATGATGTAAGGTGAATCACACTGAAATCAAGAGAAGACAGAATGTGGTCAATAGAGAGAATCACTAAATCCATCTGTGACTCAAAACAATTCATGAAGAAATCCTCTACATTAGGAACTTAAAGATAGGCTTTGCACATTTTTGGGGATTCATTTCTTGTGAGATTTGCTCAAAATATCTTCACACCTTTACAGCTAGAAATATATGAAATATGTTGTTGCACAAAGAAAAAAAGTCCAAACAATCCTTTCATTTGGACCAATGAAAATAATTAGAAGGCCTACTTTTCCCATCTACCTCTACACACTTTGCCAAATACAGTGGAGAAGTCTTCACTACGCTAGAACTAGAAGAAAGTCACACAAGAAGGGCAGAGAAAGATATGTTGATCAAATGACAATGACTCTTTTGTGGACTCATCCTGCACAGTAAACGAGGTAAAGCAAGTTCGTGTGTTTTTAGGTGAAAGGATTTGATGTTTTCTGGATGGATACTTCTAAAATCTTTTTTACAAAGTGGCATACCATATGATACAGCCAACAGTGATAACGTTATCATGAAGTCATGCTCAAGTGATTTTTGTCAGTGCTCACATCCATTCATTGTTTTTGTTTGGAAAGACACATTGATTTTATTCCACACATGCTGCATTGGAAGAAGGCTAGCTAAGTAAAACAACACTTTAACACACTGAGCTCAAGTTACTCAATTTTCCTTCTGTTTCATGGTCTGAGCTTTTTTTTCACCCTAATGTTCAGAATTAAGACATTTAAACTAACTCTGGGCAGGTATACATTCTCACAAGTAATCAACATTAGCCTGGAAAGAAACTCAGACAGCGATCAGTTACCTCACATGGCCAGTCCATGTGTATGTTGTTCAAGTGTCGATGCATCGCTGATCCGACCTCGGCTTAAATTGTAAGACCAGAGGCGATAAATGACACTTCTTTGGTCAGACTCGTGGTTTATTAACCGTGAGGATCAGGCAGGACAGTGACACTCAGTAAAGAACAGATAAAGGGCTTTGCGTTATGGAGAACCTTTCGTCAGTCAAAAACTCACCTTATAGAGAATTTCTAATTCTGACATGATCTGCTTCTGTAACTCCACTGTGATATCCAGAGGAATGACCTGCAATCACACATGGGGGGTTAAGGTATAGCCTTTAATGAACACAACGTGCACAAGCTCTCTTGATTCGTAAGGGGGGGGGGGGGTCAAGGATTTCTTACCTTGACAGCTAAAACCCTCTTTCCAAGAAGATGATAGGCTCTAGAGGGAGAAAACACACATTTTAAACTGTATTTAGATGTTACTCTTTGCTGCTTACTTTCTCATTTCAATTGCATCCTAAACATTTGGCTTCTGATTTTAAAAAATCCACAAAGTGTGGAGCTCTAATATAATTTCAAATACTGCACATCCCTTTATCAAGAACAGCCACATACTGGCACCATGTCCTTATTCTGACATGTGTAGTAAATGAATAGGCTTTCAATCCAACGCAGTTAATGTAACAAAACATGCAAAAAAACATCATGATGAAGGTCAATGTGAAAGCAAAGAGAGAATACTACTAACGATTCAATTAAAGCCCCAAAAGTGTCTTAAAGTTCTGAGTTCAAGCAGCTTCCACTTGTGTAGAAGAAAAAATATGTCTCCCAGAGGTCAGACGTTACCACCCAAAGCCAGAGCAGGTTATCCTTATCTTTGTTTGTTCCAGACAGAGTTTTGAGTTGCACGTAGAGCAGCAGCCACAGAGCGTCCTCGCAATGATTTAATTATCAAACTCCTTAATGCCAAACATCGGCTTTAGTTACAGCCCTTGAAGGTTAGTTTACAGCACCAGTGACAATACCTCTAGACCTCTCAACATACAATCCTCAAGGACAAATTCTGTCCGACAGCTGTCAGGTGAGTGGGATGAGGTGGGGGCCATGTACGTCACACACGCAGGTTAGCTCGTAAGCAGTCTGGGTGAATGTGATACCTGGCTACTCACCTGTCAGCGGGTCTTCCAGAGAGAATATGTATGGTGCTAGGTGTGATTAATGTGTCTTAGATTAGAGTATCACATTGCTCTTCGGCCAGACACCTTAAAACTGGCCAAGGCTTTTAATTAAAGGGACCCATTAGTGCCACATCAGGTATTCACCTACAGTTAAACCAACAGTTCTGTGACTGTTGTTGAGCAATGCTGTGCATGTACATCATTAAGATCAGGATCATGATTAACTTCATTGTCTTGGGCTCTTCACCCATGCTGCAGCCATCAAAAACAACAATCAACGTAATTTACATTAAACGATAAACAATGAACATTTTATAACAATGTCCAGAAAAAAAGGTGGTGCTTAAAATACCAGTTCAAAATCGACAAATTATAGTCCAATGCCTTTCCTATCTGACAATCTTATTGGCTTGCCCTAGAGCAGCCTGTTCCAAAACAGTCTGCAGATAGATCATTTTCAATGCAGTCTGAATCTATCGGATCAGTTTGTTTTTAACTGCACAGAAGGGTCTTAGGATTAGGCTCTCTAAGACTGCCTGATAAGAAATATACATACATTTCTCATCAAAACGATGAAAACTCAGACCAGGTAAGAAATGGAACCGTTGTTGTAATCTGTTATGTAGACCGTCTGTTCCAGGTCATTCTACGGTCAATAAAAACACCCAGGTTTTTATACAAACCTGTTTGGCAGTTTGGTTGCGGTGTGGTCATCGAGGCCCCTGGGGTCAAACACCGTCTCCTCTGTTTTCAGTTCTGGGACCAAACAATACCCCCTTTCTCTGATTTCAGTGGGCAGTGTTATTTTATTTTGCCCCCAAGAGTTCAGGTGAGCATTTAGTACATTCAGAGTAACCTTTTAGAGAAGAGCGATGCACAGAAGGCTGATTGCCTTGTTTCCATTTTGATGCCTGGGTCTTCCTTTAAGCTACAATCAATATCAGTTAAGCATGACTGCCGCCTCTTAATTAAAATGAAAATGTTAATTGAGGCAAGATCGCAGGGGTAGACATTTTAAGTAGTGACTGGGCAGGTTGTTTGAAGTAGCTTGAAAAAAATATAAAAACAAGTAGTATGCTTCATCCTAAACGACTTGTAGTTATCATTCATTTTCGAGAAATTCCAAATAGAAAGTGACCCTAAAATAGCTAACATTAGAAAACAACGCGTGTACTTAGAATCCTGTTGTTGCAACTTTTGTAAGTGACGGTTTCCGTTGTCGCTTTATAGAAAGTCTTACATCTGCTTGCTAAACCTATTGTTGTTTTTCTTCTTTTCCACACATTTGGAGTGAAAATAAAGAATACAGCTCCAAATTCGATATACAAGACTTTAAAAAAGTTAATTGTTTTGAGGGCATCTTGAAAGACTGCAGATATGGTGTGACTTCTGCAAGGTTAGAGCTTTATACTCAGACTGTCCTTGACCACCTCAGGGCTGTGCATCCCTGTATGAGTTACAGTGACAGGCTCGTGACAGCAGGAGACATGGGGACAAGGTTACATAGCCCCCACCTTCCCCCATCACACCCTCCACCACTTCCACCTGATCTGACCCCAGTAAATGTGCCCCATTGCCTAGATCTTATTTACACTCCAGCTCGCTCTGTAATAAAAGCTCCATCATGCAGTATTCATAGGGCCTCTCTCTATGTCTCTGAAGTTGGGGCCATGGGTTAGAGAGACTGGCCTCATGGATCAGGGCTAACGTGGTACTTTTACACCGTCACACAGGTGATCACATGGGCGGCCTTTTTTTCCCTCCATGACTCTTTCACCTTATACGGCTACAACGAATCTCTTAGGACAGTCACAGTAAAACACAGACACATAAAACCCAAAGATACAACTTCTTTTGTTCACATCCTGCTTTCGTTCAAAAAGTAAAAGTCAATATTCATTATTTCTGTGAGTGGAGTAACCATCACTTTTGAGTTCAGGCCTCTTGTGGCCAAGAAAGAACTAACAGCTTATCTCTCCGGCTGCTTGGTTTGCTTTGCGTCTTTAAACTGCTCTACTTCCTCTCTGCTTCTCACTAAGTTAAGTTAAAAAGCTCATAGTTGTTTGTTGTTGTTGAAAGTGGCTACATGCCAATGGGTATTGATGTAACTCTATATTCTCTGAAGGTGTCCTTATACAGCCAGGAAATTAACGTAACAGCTGTTAAAGTAAATGATGGCAACTAACAAGTGCAAGTGTTATAAAGCTTGCAACACCATCTTTGGTATGTGTCACAGCAGTTCTTTGTTCTTTTTATGAATGTATGTTTATTATGTCTGTAGTGTATGTTTCAAGGTTTACACAATGACCCATTTAAGATGAACAAATTGGAACATTATTGAGTCAAACTAACCTCGAGTGAATAGTAAATACTCAAACAATCATCTAGTATCATAATCATTTTGTAATTATCTAGCTTGAGGCTGTTAAACACAAAACAGAGGATTTTCATACATAATGTATTTTTCTGACAAGGCTTCATAATAGCCATTTGTAGGTTTTAACCATCAGAAAATGTAACCTTAGTTTTTGAATGTATATTTAATGTGGGAACTCTCAAATTAGTTTTAGAGACACATTGATACAGGAAACATGGGCTGATTTTAGTACTTAAAACATTGTGTATGCTTTTCACTGTGAACCTACTTAACTATTACTAACTGTACACTGGTGAAGGCAACCTAGGTTTTGACAGAAATCAACAGAACAAATACATGGTGCCTGTACGTGTTGGTGCAGTGCTGATATATGATATAGATTATAGCGAGTTAAGTACTAATAAATCCTCTTTAACCTCCATTTGTACATCTAAATCTTGGCTTGTATTTTAAGTGATGTACCTGGCATCTTAATCATCTAACACTTGGTTACAACCAATTTACCACAGGTGTTTGGTCCTTAGTATACAGTCTAATCAATGCAGTACAAAAACAAAATCAATGGACAAAATGGGCCTGAAGATTAAAGGAGCAACCATGGTTGTCTAAGTACATGCCACCACAGTAACAACCAGGCAAATGTGCTGGATTTAATTGGACTGCTGGATCCATGAGTCACAAAAATGGCCTTTTTGTCCTTGTTATTGTATTTATAAGCCATAGAGTCAGTTAGATTGGTGGACAAGATGGACCTCTGAGAGAGTGAGTAATAAAAAACAAGGGCCGACATTGATGGATGGCTGGGTCAGCGAGTGGCTATAGAGAGCTGAGGTGTTGGTAACATCCAATTGAGTCTAAATGGCTTTGGGTCATAAATGGGCTAAAAGGTTAAAAGGTGGAGAGCGTTGGGTAGTGCTTTTTACACGTGATAAGCCTAATATAAGCTGTACCAAAGGGTAGGGCTAAGGAGAACGGACAATTGGTTTATGAACACACCAGAAACAGGCAGTGCCTTCTGTGCTTATGCATTCAATGTTTTATCACAGCTGAAATTACAAATATTAGTTGTTGAAGCTGACCGAAATAACTAAATCAAGGTTTTTAATGTTTCTGACATAAAGGTTTTGCTAATCAATTATGCAGATGTATCCGTTGAGTCACACATTGCTGGCAACGTTTCAGGGCTCTATTCAGAATAATTAGCTTTCATCACTAAAGCCAGTCACTGCAGAGTCATTTTGGAGATTGGTTCAGCGGAGTCAGCGTTGACTTTCTTTGATATATTTGCAGAGGAAGAAGCTGCTCAGAACACAGCTTCAACCTACTAAAATAATGCTGACTCCACAGCAATCAGTCATAACTATGGCCAGGAAGGATGTCGGTGTTTGTGTTTAGGTGGTAGAATATATATAAAACATAGGTTGTAGAATATATGTTTATGATAGGTTTGGAGATTTAATTATGGTAGCTTTGAAGTTACCAAAAAGCATTTGTTGATGCATAGAAAGGATCTCCTTAGCTGTCCACTGGAGGATTGGGAACTGTTTGACCTTAACTCTGACATTTCTGGAGGACAAGGTAGCAAATAAAACAGATCCTTTGTCCAGGAGACACTGTGGCTATCATAAATTCAATACATGGACCTTCTGGTTATTAGACAAAAAAAAGTGATAATATTGTATAATGCAAACATAAATAATGTCAATAAGAATGAAACAGACTTTGAGAGACCTTTTTCACATGTACCGTGTCTAAACATGCTTCACCCAAGTCAAACTCGAGTACGGCATGGTACGGATTGCCAGTTTGACCGTGCCCTTAAGGTCATGGCCAACTTGGACAATTAGTCAAACTGAGCAACGTTAATCAACTTGTAAACCACATTTGTCTCAGCTGTGTCAAATCCAAATGTCCGCTGCTAAAAAGTTCTTCAGTATCCACTGTCAGAATGAGCTTTTGTGTTTAAAAAGACTATTTGGGGAGACAAGAACAAAGAAGCAGCACACGTTCAAACTAGTAAAGAATGTATCAGCTTGTTCACTTAACAAGATATACCTCAGATAGAATAGAAATATAAAAGAAACTATATACCACAAAAGAGCTTAAACAACTGGGCAGTTTTTTCAAACGTATTTTTTATCTTCTCCATCCAACCATAAAATTTCAGCACCAAAGCGTATGGATTTTTCACTGGGCTAAATTGGCTGAGAAGTTGTTGGGCTTGCATTATTGGCATTCCCCGCTGCAGTGTAACCATTTCTAGGGCCAAACTTATCAGCAACCTTTCTATCCTACATCTATGAGAGATTGGCTCTTTATGTAACCATCTTAAAGTCGTAAAACTGTAAAAAGGTGCGTGGAAAAAGGGATGAATATAAAAAAAGGCAGTCTTGTGGATTTGCTAGATTGGAAATTTACTGGGTTGCCCAGCAAATGTGTGAGGCAGACCACTCTGTCAAGTCAAGGTTAGTCTGAGCAGTGATCAATACTTCAATCTCAATAAAACAGCTCAATAGCTAAGGATTGATGGGGAGGGGGAGCCATAAGGTGAGGAAAAGGAGGATTGAAGGAGCGACACAAATGCCAACCGTGTCATAACGTTAGCAGGCCAGTAATACATTTGTCTAGCCAGAGAGAATGGGGCTCTTCTATCGTGGCAGGTAATGTGCTACACTATAGACAGATTAGGTCAATTGCTGTCATAGCTTACAGCTTCAAATCAATATCATATGTTGGCAACCTTCAACCGAGAATAAATAAATGCAGCTACAAAGACAAAGCAGTCTGATAGATGTCACAGCAAACACTGAGAGATAAATGGACGCAAGAAGGAGCAGAGTAAAGATGGTGAACAGTGTTGTACCCCACCAGAGCTGAGCACAAATCTGTTGGTCTGTTGCCGTTAATTTTAATGTGGCCATTATTCTGAAAATGATTATTGAAACTGTACCCTGAATCTGTTGCCTGAAGAGGCAAATATTTCTAAGCAATTCATTGACGTTTACAGATGCAATGTGCAATCTAATCTTTTACTGGATCGTGGGGACCCTTACCGATAAGTGACAAAAAAAAAAAAGAGAAATAAAATTTAAAAAGTCAAGAATCTGGATATTTGGGAAAGAATTTGGAAAATGTCCCTTAATATTTGCACGGTACTGTATAGATACTTCAACAACCCTGAATGCACCCTCCTTCAGACTATCTCCCTTGCTGGAGCAGAAATCTCTTCAGTGTTTGGTTTTCTGTTATTGTGCTGTGGCCTTGTTATGTTGGCACCTAAACGTGTGAAGCCAGGAAACACTTACTTGTAAACTGTGCCTCCGTTTCCATGGCCAAGCTGCTCTTGATAGTGGATATCTTGGGCATTTATCTGCAGCAAACACAGGTACACAATGGTGGTACATAGATGTTATAACATGAGAAGACATGCAACCAGTGGATATTTGTAAAGGGAGGGGGCTGGTGGTGATGGTGGGGGTCGGTGGGAGTACAACATTGTCAATGGAGGCTATAAACAAGATGAGCATTCAGGTCACTCCAAGTTCAGCAACACGAGGAGAGAAAAGAGAGGGACACAAGGAGGAGATCAATACAACATTTGCTGTCCAATTTATAAAAGGACACTGTGCTGTGTGAGTGGGGGAGTGACTGATGCAGAGTTAAATGACAATTTGTTGCCGTCGTAGTGCCACTCCACTTTGATAAAAAGGTGTCAAGTACCCTGAAGAAGTCAACAGTGAGCTCTTTTAGCCTTATGCATGCTGACAGACAATTAATGTACTGTATGTATGCACGGAGAGCTAGGCCCTGCTCGTACTTCTGATTCAGTTGGAGCACATGTGAATATCAGCCAAAGGTAACTTAAAGCAATACAGAATCTGGCCATTTATTTGTAAAAAGCCTTACGTTTGTGCTGTAATGCGTGATGATGTTGTGTGTGTGTATACTACAATAAAAGACAGATGCCTCAGTGGGGTGAAAGTAGAGTTGATTTATGTAAAAACAAGATTCTTATCTTCTGAGATTGTGAACAGATTCATAACTTCTATTCTTTTGGCTGATCAGTCACTCCCTGCTAAGTGCTAAGGCTAGCTCTTCAATCATAAGAATGCGAAATGGAGAAGCAAGAAACTAAGCCAGTCTCAAATATGACTGGAGTAGATCCTGAAGTATGTCCAAAATGTTAAAAATCATTTATTTCTTTTATTTACACAAAGAGAACATAAAAAACTTTCTATGAATGAAATATTTTTTTAATTCAATTTTTTTTTTCATTGTAACATCCAGTCAATATTCTGTAGATGATTATTTTCCTAAACCATGCTACAGAGGAGCACTCATTTGTTTAAGTAGTATTGAATCATGTTGCAGACATACAGCAACACGTCAATCCAGTTTGTTTGGAAATATTCTCGTTCAAACTGCTCCTGATGTAATAGCAAAGATTTCAAAGTGAGGCTTTCCATACAGATTATTTACAGAAAAACATCTCACATCTAAACATGAATCCACTCCCCCTTCACCCCACAAATTCACCTTGCTTGTTTGCTAGCATGAGCAAGGAGGGGAAGTAAAGCGAATAAGAGGAGATAGATGGAGAGATCGAGGAGAAAGAACAGCTCTATTAGTTCACTGTGTTATAGCAGGAACCTAAAAGGCCACGGCTTAATTGTCTCCCTGACATGCTAGCTACTCTGTGTGTGTGTGTGTGTGTGTGTGTGTGTGTGTGTGTGTGTGTGTGTGTGTGTGTGTGTGTTTTAGTGAAGAGACAACAACCAAATACACTCCCTCTGTCTAACATGCCCACAGTTGGCAGCAGAGAAAATCAATAGAGGAGTCAAACACTGGTGAGAATGTGCTCTAATCAGGTGAAACCAGGTGTGAGAGCAGCAGCAGAACGATAACAGCGATCAGATTCTACTTAGAGCCAAAAACACACACTCACCTGGCCATTTGTCAAGATCCTCTTCAGCTCAGCAGATGACTTCTTCAGACTGGAGGAAGGAACAAAACAAGGTTGCACTAAAGCAAGTATAACAAACACGTTTCTTCTGATCAAACAGCCATGATCTCGTTGTAGTTTATTCCAGGTAGTGAAACATCCTGCCCATGCCCCCGAGCAAGCTCACCTGTTGTTGGCTATGGAGTCTGGGACAGCATGAATGCCATCATTGGCTGGGTTAGGTCTTGTATTAACCTGAAGCGGTACAAACAAAAACATTAAACTGAGAAAGGACACATGTGACACAGGCAAACACTTAATGGTCAAGGCCAAAAAGACAGGCAGACAGACAGACATATGGCTAGACCCCCTAATGAACAAGAACAAAACACAAGCTCTCAGTTCAGCCTGAAGGTTAATTGGCTTCTGTAGGAGCGAAGGGAAGCAGGAGGAGAAAGAAAGAGGTGTCCACATAGAGGAGTGGAAAGGATGATAGGCAGCAGAATAAAATAAAGGTGGTTTTATACTAGAAATACAGCAGTTAAAGCAGCAAAAGACTGGGAGGGAATTTTTGAATTTTAATTTCCTTAGCTTACTAGAGATATTTTTTTACATTTCTTTTCATCTGCATCTCTGTTTACTCCAAAGAGTTCTTTGTCCAACCCAGATGTTGTACATAAAAGAAGAGACAAGACCCTAAAAAGGGGGATACTAAAAATAACTCATTTAATTGAGGTTAAAAGGCCGCTGTGATGGGTCCACTAAGGCACAGGGATTCTCTCTTTAATTAGTGCCCAGGAAGACCTAATTTAAACAGTGCACAAGACTCCCCTAAGCCAATTACTTTTACATTAAAACGGGAGAAACGAGGGGAAAGATTACAGAAGGACTAGAGGTTTTCAGAAAACATAATTTTCTCAAAACAGACCTTTGACCTTAAATAAAAAAGATACAGTTCAGTAGTTTTTACCAAAGCTCCTTCGAGGATTCATTGAATAAAGCACTTTTGAGTATTGGGCAGAGGATAATTTCATCATTGAAATGGAGATGGATCTTATATGGATCATCTGGAGAGATGGAGGGGGCGTCAAGTCATTTAACCCATGGTGATTAGCAATGAGCTTCAATGGCAACATATGCCATACATAAAACAGGAAGGTTTGTCGATGGCAGAGTGTGGCTTGTCACGACAATTACACAGATAAACAATGACATCTTCGTATTTACTTTGTTTTGGCTCTAACCGACACTTAAGTTCTCCCTATGACATAGAACGATAGGATCGTGATACTCTGGAGGGACGGATCAAGGTTTCAGCTGTAACACCTTTTTCTTAAATGACTCTCAACATTAGAATCAAGAACACAGGAAGACGGAGAAGAAAAGAGACAAGCCCTGCGACAGCCACAGCCAGCCATCCCCATACATAAACATAGACAAGGAGCACAAGAAAATGAGTGAAAGCAAAGGAGAGCCTTGACTTCAATTGACATTTCAATAAGTGGAACACAGCGTTACCAATCCATTTGGCTCAACTTTACTCCCTCCCTCCCTCCCTCCCTCCCTCCCCGAGCTCTCTGTGTAAGGCAGCTGAAACAATTATTGAGATAGGTACCTTCAGGCCATGTATGTTCCGGATCCCTGGAGTCTTGCCGGCTGAAACAGTAATTGACTAGATTGTAGAACACATCACTTGGCCATTTACAAATGTGCTGAAAAGGAATCAGTTCTTTATCAAGAAAAGAAAAAGATGAAATGAAACGAGGGTTACTCTGAAATTAGTTGTAAGGAAAGGAGTGATTGAGATCTTGGGCTCTTGAGACTAGTGGTGGTAGGTATGAGAAAAGACAAAAACCTACAGCAAAGTGTTGGAGAAAAATGTAAAAGAGAAAAAGAGAGGCAATAAAGAGTTTTGTCACCTTGCCTGAAGGAGCTGTTGAAGATTATGTATGATTTTAAGAGGTGCAAAACTACAGTACATGAATATGTGGAGAGGAAAGGAAAATCCGGTTCAGACAGAAACCACACAATGTGGAATGAGACCTGGACGAGGCTATGTCTGAATGCAAGCTTGCAGTTTGGATGTCCTTGGAGAAAATTAAATGTAGTTTTTTAAATGACTGTCAACACAATAACTGAATGAGCCGATTCATTTTAATTTTGTCCAGAGGCTGCACATTAATTTTTGGGTGAATTTCAATGTTGCTTGTTTGATGCAACTACATTAATACCAAGTATGTATTGAGCCTCTCAGCATACCAACTATGATAAACTGTAAGAAGTCACTCCATACCTCTTGGAAAAATCTGCAGAGGGTCCGGCAGCAGTCCATTCATGCGTTGTTCATTCATTGTGTTGAAGTACTTCAGGGGAAAACAGACACATACAGTTGGAAAAATGGGGATTAAAGTGATCAATGCAAATAGTAGAGCTCACATATACTTTAACAAGCCATCACAGCTCATAATCAGTAGAGGAGGATTTGAAACCTATACACTGATAACAGAATATAAGACACCATAGGAAATGCAAATAACTGCATTTCACTGTCATCGAGTATCACACAACAAAAATGTTTATTTAAATGACGTCAGAATTAATCCACAGTGTTCCCACAAATGTGAGCATGCTGTGCTGAAATCTGTTGCCGATGCGGACCAATGCCCTGTGGGCCTGTTGTGAGGAGTGTAGCATTAACCCTTTTCTCCTCCAGGTCAACAGCTCACCAAACACTCATATCCTACAGGACTAACACGTGCACACACACTCTGGAGTCTCTCACATGCCTGCCAAGGCAATGCAATAATTGATGTTTCAGTTAACCAAACCATCTGTTAAACTGCAAGGTGCACTGAGTGTTTGTGTTTTGTTTATGCCCCCCTTCTTTGTGAGGATTCACGCCATCAAAATTAACACCAACAACACATTTCTAAAGATGTATGTATTAAGTCCAAATGCAAACCGTTCTTCTTTAGATCAGGGATAAAACACCAAGTCATCACAGCATTATGTAAATGTGCTCCCTCATTGTAATGGAGGGAAGGGGGAGGATGGGACTGGCTTGGATGGGAATGGATCAGAATGGCTGCCCAAGTGGCACAGCTGTTATTAAAAGGCCTATTTATCACTGTCAGATCCCTCCTCGCTCCCAGCCCTCTGCCTTTGCCCTCCAGCGTTCTCACTAGGCCACATCTGAACAATGGGCGCAATACCAAAAAACGTGTTGTGTGTGTTTCTGGGGGGGGGGGGGGCAGTCCGGCTTCATGTACCTTTAATTTTCCGCTCAGCTAGTTTATTGATTAAGGCTGCAATTACCACCAAATCTGTAGTAGTTGTGTTATCAAAAGACATTCTCCATTGTTGGCCAATAACTAAACAGTGTCCGATCCCAAATACCATCGCTCAGCCTTGAGGGACAAGTGGGAGAGCGAGAGCACAGAGTGGGTCTCATCATCATTAGCAGACTGAGGGGAAATGGGAGTAGGAATGGTGGAATTAGAGCCTCTACCTCCAGGGGGAGCTGAGCGAGGAGCGGATGAGGTCACATGTTTTTTTTAGTACCTGACACAGGCCAGTCTTTAACTTTGAACAGAGGTGTCTGTCTTTCAAGGAGTCGAACAATGATTAGAGATGCCTGCAAGACTCGAGGGTCTCACAGGAACATGTAGCAATCAATGCTGTCAGTGATGGGGGATACTTTTCACAATACATGCCCTCTTGCAGACTGACGTTAATTAACTGCCGAATTTGAGCATTAATTTTACTCAGCATCAAGCAGCATGGTTTTTTTTGTGTAAAGCAACGTGAAAGTTGAGGAGAAAAAAAAAACACTGTTTTGGCAGGCAGCATATTTAAATTCTTGTTATGAATGCGTCATCTTAACTAGCCATAAACAGAAAGAAATACACACAAGGGGAAACCACTGAGGCTCTAATGAATTGTCCCACCTTTCACCTGACATGCTGATTCTGCTTAATTCCTATTAATTTCCCATAATAGCCGTCTGCTCACCTGGAGTTAACGACACACAGGCAAAAATCCACATGGGTCTCTGCGGAGGCCAAATGGCAACCACAGCAAACAACCACAACAAGAAAAAAATCCTCTGAATGAAAATGCAAATGCCTGCTCAGATGTATAACCTTTGCATAACACACATAAAGTAGTGGAAGTGTAAATTATATGTAAGTGAGCCACAGATTTTCCTCACCATCAGCATCTTTTTGTACACTTTACTGCCCCAGAGGGAGTACAAAGCTATTACAGGACTACTGGATGTATTTACCAAAAAAGTCATTGCACACTTGGCTTTTGAACTTTGTGGACGTAGCAATGCAGTGTTTGCCATATTCATTATTTTTGCCATTTAAAGCAAGGTGTAGGTTGGGGTCATGAATAAGTACACTGTTAGAAGACTTGTCGTGTTATCGGAATAAAACAAAAAGAACAATTATGTGTTTTAAATTGAAATTATAGGGTAAGTTTATTGTAGACTGTTCTGCCAAAGAAAGTAAAAATAGATTCAACTTAGCAATCTGATCATCTACTCCAACAGGCTGCAGCATACCTTAAAATAAAACTTAATTCAACCCACAACAGAGACGTTTACAGTGTCACAGTTTACAAAAGAGAATTACAGATCAAAATGAATTTCAAATAAGCAATACACAAAACAGTCACAGTAATACCAAAATATCCAAGACAGAAACTTCCTGACACCTAATGAGTTGGTCAGTACTTGGATTTTCTCAAGAAATATACCCCTCTAAACAGGCCACACAGCACAGCAGGGCATCACAGCAAAGAAACCTGAAAGCACGTCTGCTGTATAAAAGAAAAACTAAAACTAAAAGGTTGGCTGAGGTCAATACTTTTCTGTCCCTGTTTTAACAGTCATCAGCACAACAGCTGTCTCCTCGTCCTTAATCACCCTGCTATCCTTTGCTACATAATGATTAAAAAGCAACCACAAGTGAATGCATGATAAAGATGGACAAAAAAACAACGAGTGTGAATTGTGCCTGTGGCTCTCGTAGCATCATTGTGAGCTGATGGGGGGTAAAAGACATCCACAGATGAAAGTAGATTTTGAACAATTCTGCAGCCCAGGGGGCCCGCTCTTTAATGAGGCAAAACTTTAAGTACTGAATAATAAATAATAAAAATTGACAGTTCATTTAGCTTTCAGTGTACCTCGTAGAGAAACCCATTACACGCCATTACTCTTACTGTCCGTGGCATGAACAGTAAGTATGGGGGAATATGAAAGGGTATGACATTGGGTGGGGGGAGCTGAATGGGTAGTGCAAGTTTGTGTGTTTGTATGTGTGTTGCTGAAAACAAGCAATAAGATGTACATCTTTTTTTCTTTTTTTTTTTACCTCAGGTCAGTTAAATACAACTGAATGAAGCAATACGTTTTCTTTATCTGTTGTTTATTTGCAGATAAATACAAAGTCAATGCAACACTTTTTAAGGTTTATTTCTAAGCCTTTTAAGCCTTGTACATGTGGTACACACATTAATCACGAGGTTACAGACACCCCAGTGTACACTTATGATGAATACCTCATACAACCCCCACAGATACTCCAACTATCCCTTTAAGGTGGAAGCAAAGCAGTGAAGTCGGTCACTATTTTTTGTTCCCTTCGGTCTGTAATGATTGAGTTGAATTTCCCCTTGAAGGATTAATAAAGATCTTCTTCTTCTTCTTAATTCACTTGAAAAATGTCTGGAAGTCAGCAATATATTAAAAATACATGAGCACTGGGTCTCTGCAGAACAGACTTCATCCCATTTTACTGGGTCATATGTGATTATCAAGAAGGAAATATAATTCCAAACTTTTTTTCTTTAAAGTAAATTCTGCTCATCCAGGTCTTCACAGTTTAAATCTTACAATCTGACTAAATCTTAATTAAGATCTTATACTTACATATGACAGCATGGCTTTGAGTTCTTCATCACTTCTGACAGTGATTCTGTCCCCCACCTCATCTTCATCTAAAAAACAAAGCAGCATGACACAGCACATTGTTTAACAGATGAATTTAACCTTCTACACCATAATGCACAACTCAACACAGTGTTTAAAAACAATCAAAACTGTTCATCAAAACAATCAAACGGACTTAAGCGATTTGGAAAGTTCAGGTAAGCGTAAAACAAAAAATGGTTGTGAAAACCTTTTTATTTAAAGTCATCCTGTGAGAGCAGATTTCAAATGACATGGATGCGGTGATTTTATAGGGTTTGTCAATCAATTCAATCAATAATGAAAGAACAATGTTCATGAGTTTACTGATAGTGGAACTTTTTCTCCCTTTTTACACTTCTGATGACAAAGAAGCCGTTTAGCTGGTTTTCTTTCTATGTTGTGCCACCCCATCTCTAGAATCCTCCGTCCTCTACCCAGTGACTTGGAAATGGATCTTAATACAGCATCTTGACAGAAGACTCAATTCCTAAAATGAATCTCAATGGACAAGGAGTAAGGATAAAGGCAGCTTGCCAGTTATGGGCATGAGTGCAAAAGGTCTCCTTAGCATAGGTCTGACTTGCAAGAGTCTAAAATGAGGTGAGATGAGGATAGGGTTGAAGGATGTAATCCTTAGGGTTCCCTATTTTAAGTCTTGTCATATAATCAACCTTTTTTTTTTATCTTGTCCTGCTCCCAAACAAAGTGGACACATGATTCAATGTAAAAAAGGAAAGCTTTGTATGTAACCAATAACTTGATTCATAGGCCATCATTTGCGACAACGGCAGGGTTAAAAGGAAATAAGAAGATTATTAGTTTTTAGGGGTGTGCCTATAAGGTCCCGCTCTGTACATGATAGTGTCATTAATAACGCGTCATTCATGACATGACTCACACTGATCTGGTCTTGATTTTGACTCAAAGTCTTGGTTCTGTCTCAGCCTCTTGTCAAGTACTTGGTCTCAGCACACAGTCTTGAATAAAATACTATTAGTAGTCCTTTCATTAATCACACCAAGAGCATCAAAAGAATCACATGATTCTAAACTATTGTATTGAGAGCTGAAAAGAGGCTCTGATGCATCCTCAATGTTTATTATTCTCCAAATGGCCACGTGGAAAGATGGATAAATGGATAGACAGATACTGTGTCATCGTTTCTTTAGTGGATTTATTTGTTTCTCTTCTTCCTCCTACCATCTTTTTCCCATCCCTTTTGTGTTTGTTTGTTTTTCTTTCTTTTAATTATATTCCCACTTGTTGATATTTTCTGACTGTCTTGTCCTCTTTGTCGTATGTGGTGTGAATGACTGTGATTAAGCGGGTTGTTTTGAAAGGGAAGGGGCACTTGCCCTCTAATGCACTTTGGTTTTATGTAATTTTACAGTTATGCTCCACTGTTACAGTTTGGTGCATTTGTGGGTTACTACGGTTGTGCTTCTGTGCGATCGTTTCAGCCATAAAGAAATGCAAGTAAGAAACAAACACTTACATTCAAAGGCTGTAACAGTGGCTTCAGGCATGACATCTCTGATGGCCACCTGAAAGGAATAAAGTCACATGTTGAACTGTAGATAAAGGGGGCTTGTTACAGTAAATGAATAAAGTCACATGTTGAACCGTAGATAGATGAAGGGGGCTTGTTACAGTAAATGAATAAAGTCACATGTTGAACTGTAGAAAGTTGCAGTAAAGAAATAAGGTGACAGACAAACATTAGTTTCCACATGTCAGCTGTGGTGACCACAATAACAACAAACAATAACAGTGAAGACAGTTGACTTTAGCAGAGCTCAGTCACATTCAACAGGAAAACCGAAGCTCCATGTCACAATATAGCTTTTTCAAATCAAAAACTTCTGCATGAAAAAATGACATTTAACCAGCTCTCACCAGCAAGTCATTGAAGTTCAGAAGAGATGGACAGTCGACAGACGAGTCCATATCCCCGGACGGCGTTTTTATTCGAATAACTATTGCCTCGGTGTCCATTGCATAGAGGTTATTTGAATCTAGTATTAGCATAAAGAAGAACCAATAATCCCCATAATAACACTAGGCTGTCTCTACGCTAACAAGCTAACTTCCTGCAGCGTTTTGCTAATAACACATGCTAGCATCCTGCTAAGTCCGGACACTTGTCTTGAATTGAGCGAAGATATAAACAAACATTAAGAGTAAATATCTTCCTCATGAAGAGTATGGCTTTAGCTGTACATGTGTTCAATCACTGTCCGCTGGAAAGTTTGTTTTATCGGAGGTTACTTAGCCATACAGCTAGTTTAGAGGAAACCACAACTCAGCCAATATCAACATCCGGACTGAGCTCTTCAAAATAAAAGGCGGCCACCCCAGTGTCCTTTCAAAATATTGTTAACAACGGGTTCATGTAAGACAGGTCGACACTATCGTACAGCTGATCCTTTCTGTCAGAGACTACAGATCTGCTGGAGTGAGCCAGGTTATAGGCAAGGCAACGCAAGTGTATTCATATAATTAACACATTTTAGCAACAGAAAAAAAACCAAAGCATGAACAATCACAGAGAAGAAATAAATAAATAAAATAAAATCTTTCAGAAATACAGAATATGACATCAAGTGAAAATAAGTAATTGAAATACACAATATATACACCAATTTGTTATTGACAATTGTGTTTGATATGTCAATAAAAGTATTTTTCAATGTAATTGCTTTATAAACCATCAGCAGTGTTTTTAAATCTATTCACAGGCAGACTTGTAGCCAGTGTAAAGACCTCAAAGCTGGTCCGATGTGATCAGTTGTTTTGGTCTTGGTGAGGACTTTAGCAGCATACGTACTGAGATAGTTGCAGTTGTCTGACTGATGTGTCAGGCAGACATGTTAAGACACTATTACTGAACAGAAGTTCTAAAAGTGGTTAAATATCAGTTTGCATTTCCAACTCTTAAGAAATAAGTTTTAATGTGCAGTCATTTCAGACTGTTACCATTTATACAAAAGAACTAGCCTATTCAAATTGGAAGAAAAAAAAGCTAATTGTCATTTACAAAGCGTTTCTATGAAAACTAAACTTCCAAGGTACAGTACTTTGTGCTGCATGACATTGACTAACAAAATTAAATAACCAACTTGGTTTCAAAACTTTCAAAAGTCTTATACGAATCAGTTAAATGTGAACATATTCAAATATTACATTGTGAACAATCTGATTTAACCCAGAAGTCATTCTAGCTTTCAATGTGCTTTGAATAAGAGTTATACTGAAAAACTTGTAAAGAATGAAGGCAACATGAAGGCAACACTGGGTGACACACTTTGAGTGAGTCTTTTATACTGAGTTGGAATAATTGAATTTCCATCAAAAGATCGAGATGCCACTGCTTTTGTTGTGCGTGGCATTGGTGTGAAACAAGTTCTTTAGGAGAGTACACTTTTGAGCACATAATGGTTTTCTGGAGATGAGTACTGTCGTTGGGAATCTTAGGCGTGCATTTTTTTCTTAGAATTGACCTGAAACCATTATTATTAGTTTTCTAAAAGTATTTTGATTTTGTGTGAATGGTCCTCATGTTCCCATAAACGCACACCATGTAGAAAAATAACCAAGGCTCTATATTCATATTTACAATTGAGACAATTTTTGCAATTCCTCTCTGACAATGAGGAAAGAGACAAAACATCCTGGCACTAAAATCAGGCTTTAGCAATGTTTAGAACAGGGTACAGCAGACAAATGACAGTTTAAAATTTGCACACAGATGAGACACCTTTCACTCCCTTTATATGTTCAAACTCTTGACTGTGGTCAAGGCAGCTTCTCTCAGCAACATCTTATCTGGCTTTGCTCCCATGAGCGCTATTTTGACAACTCTCTTGCTCGCCGTCTGTTTTTTTGGTTGTTTTTTTTGTAATTTCTAATGCTTAAATCTTTGTCAAATTCGAGCACAGAACTTTTTCAAACATCCTGAAAGGATTATCTAACTTCAATAAAAATACTCCAACTTTTCCACTGCATACTTTATATTTATGCAGTATGTCTCCTCCCAGCGTGAAGCCCCTGTGAGGAGTTTTCAGTTGCTTTTAGTATGAAGCTCTTTGTGCTACATCATTGTATAAAAAGCGTGAGATAAATAAAGTTGGATTGATTGTTCTACATTACATTTGACTATTTCTGTACAATTATTTTTTATGCCTGAAACCACACAGAGCATTTTTTGCATTTTCCACACAAGTTTTTATTTAAAAAAAAAAATTTTTTTTTTTTTTGGGGGGGGGGGGACCCCATATACAGCAGAGTATAAAATCAGCTAAGCGATAAGAGGTACCGCTTTGTTCACAGGGGGCGCCACAATTGACACAAACTAAAAAGACTCAGGGACATTCAACATAATAGAAATTAAGCATTTTATGGTATTACAATGTTAATGTAGTAAAAAAAAATACTCACATAATTATACCTGTAATACATAATATCTATTTTTCCCTTAAATTCCCACTCTCGTTCTCTGTTTTTCATGTTTTCGAGTGTTTGCCTCCTCACTCCATAATTACACAGAATTAGTATTTAAAGTGTTTCACTCGGCATGAGTCATTAGCAAATAATTGAATGTAAAACAAAGGGGCATTTAAAGCTGTTGTTGATTACGGCCTTATGATCGAGGAGCCGCATCAGCCTCTCTGATTGCAGTTCCAAGAACAAGACATTGATCTCTGGGCAAAATGAAGTCTCCTGCTCTGTTAATTTACAGCACTCTGCTCAAACAGCTGATCCCCAAGTCTGCTGACAGGAGTTCAGTATAATGAGAAGAAGTAGTCAGAGCTTGCTCTGTCTGGACATGTACTACTTGTAAACAATATCAATGAGACTTTTGCTGTGCCAGCCCCTGCCTTGGGTTGGGTTTCACTGGCTGAAAAAACAAAGTCTCTATACCTTTGGTGGCCTGAGGCTGAACTCCTTTATCAGTTATGACCATCTCGTTAGTTAGGGAATGATAGGAAATCCTTTTAAGTAAAAGTTGTCTCTCTGCAGCCTGTTGAAGTGTTATCAGGCTGCTCAATGCTGACAGCAGAAACTGACATGTCATGCTACATAGGTCCAATAAAGTTGGTTGTGAGCTATAATAGTTAGTTCTGACAAGAGGCCTTCCATGAGTGACATGTATCATATATGACATGTATCATATATGTAACCTGTAAAGTAATACATTTACAAAAAGGCAATTTAATAATTTGGAGTAAGAATAAACATTTCCCTCCTCAGTGGAAATGAGATGTACAAAGGGTGGAATAAAAGAAATTGAATGTGAATATGAATACAAATAAGGATAAAGTGCAATAAGGATTTTGTATCAGTAGTTAATTCAAGAGCATAATTCACAGTAGTAGTTCATATTTAAATGGTTTCCACATCTTTACATACAAATTCCATTTCCAGTGTCCCGATTCTGAATGTAAGCCACATTTTTAAACCACATCATTTTTTTCTGTTTTCTTCAAGTCTTCAATAAACATTTTGCATCAAATCCATGTATCCATCCATCTCAATTTGCCACAGTCTAACCAACCCACACATCCTGGAAAACACGTGGAGGTTATAAGTTCATTGTATTGACCTGCATCGACATGAATCTAATCTCTTACACCTGTACAAACAGCTGGGTTAAAGACCCATTGATTTCCATGTAATGCCTGAAATTATGACTCTGTCTAATTGTTACAAGAGGGAAAAGAAAAAAAACAAAGCTGGGCTATCAGGCGCTCTGATTAATGCCTCCACCAGCATTGCCCTCTGATGAAAAGCAGACGATCTATATGGCACTTTGTCAAACTTACTCTCCTAGGATTTGACGTTAGGTCCTTCTGCTAGAGGGGCAACTAGGATGAAGCCCAGTCAGCAATCCTCATTATCAGAAATCAAAGTCCTGACTTGGCTGGGAGGAGAAAGCTGAAAAGGAAGGCCAGCATTCACTGTCTGGTAATTAAAAGCCATTTTATCAGACAGCCTCTCTTACCTTGTACCTCCTCTCTCGCTATTGACAAGCTGCTTAGCGCCAAGTGAGCTCAGTTTGACTCTAAATATATGAGGCACACTTATTTAACTTTCTCAACAAAGAGGGAACAGCAAGTAAACAAGACAGCAATGAAATTGTCCAGCAAGATTGCATACTACTTGTTTATCAAGGCTGTATTCCTATTTTTTACTTTTATGGTTTTGTGTGTGCAATTTAGTGTCCATATGCAGCAGGTGTTTTCTCTTTCTTGTTCAGTCCTCCCCCTCATCCTCTGATGATTATTAATTCATTAGTCTCTGTCAAATGTATTGGCTGGCTTGTTGCGTTTATTGATTAATGAGCCGGCCACTGTCTTCCTTCACTGTAATGCTGATATAGAAGATCTTGAAATACTATTTGTCTTGTGGTTAAGCATTGATCGTCCTCTCAGATATTGACTGTTACTTGGTAGCTTTCCATTTACAATACCCTTTAACATTAATGGTAATTATTCAAAGTTAAGATGTGTGAGTCTGTACTTTTAGGCTTTATTTACCTGGAAAGAACCAACAGCAGGGATGTTATCACTGACTTTGGTCTTACAGAGGATCCGAACCTGCTGTTAGTTCAGCAAGAAAACATGTCCCACCATCTGTCCAGGGCCAAATCCCAACTCGGGTATCCAGATGCGAAACCCTCAAGCTGAAATAGAGATGTCTCTCCTCAGCCTTGAAGCCTGTTGTTTATTGATGCTGCCAGAGCCTCTGCTCAGGATCGATACCATCTCCCTCAGATGGGCCTTCAACACACGGACTCCAAATTGAGGTCAGGATATGTAGAGGGTTATGGCACTTCAGTGGATATGAATTGCTGGAGAGGCTGAGATCATTTGTTACATCTTCCTTTAAAGTTCATCTCTGAGTTGACCTGTGATGAAGCATGGAGAATATCAGAGTCACTGCTGTGAGAGTTATGAGGGAAATGCACCACTCTGAACAAGCAGGTAGGTCAGGAAATGGATTGTGTGACTACCTCTCAGGTCTCGGAGCAGCGTGCTTTTCCTGCCGTTCCCTGTGTTTCCGATTCACCTCTGAGGTCCCCTTTATGGCTGCATGTTGTTTCTGTTGTTTCTAATAAAGAGAAAATATTGGTGCCTTCCTGACCTGCTCATTGGGGCCATAGAAAAATTTATGAGGTGCGTCTCCTCCATAGAGGCTGCTTTTGAACTGAACCTGACATAAATAACACATCACCAGTTCACAAGGGCTCTATTGGCTCCTTTTTCATGCTGTGGTCAAGTGGCTTTATTGAGTGCAAAATGTAACTATAACATGGTGGTTTTCATACAATAACAGTGAAAACGAAGTTGTTAGAGTCATTGGCTATTTCACTTTTCACTTTTATCTTTATCATAATCAGAACACACATGCAGACACAAAATGCAGAATGTAAAGAGTTTCAGCAAGTTGCAGCAAAAGGCTTTAAATATTTGATTGATTAAAATTGGCTTTTGCTTTTGCAATGACTTTTTTCTTCTAGAAAGACAGATCCATTGCGAGATATTTAAAATACATGGAGGTTTTTTGCGTAGGACATGCCATAAAGAATCAAAGAATACATACGGAGGGCTTAGATCATAAATCGGTCCAGCTGTGACTTAAGAACTTGTCAGCAGCGTTTATGTTGGTCAACACACAAAGTCAAAGATAAAGTCAGTGCTTAAAAAAACTGTAATTAAAACATTTAGAACAACTACAACACTGTAACTGTATATACGTACATGTGCATGCATATGTGCATACCTGTGGCCAAGATGAACGACCTCACCACACTTTGCTTTGGTGCAGAGTGTCAGGTGGCCTGTTTGTCACCTCAAATATTCATCAAACAGATCAACGGAAAGTCTGGACGGCTTTTCAACTGACAACTGCTTGTCAATAATTGATAAGGAATGAGCTGAAAGACTTACTGAGTGTTTGGGGGGTCCTTCTCTTTCTGTAAGCGATGCCGTCGACCTTTGGTGTGTGAAAGAACTCATCATGGTCAGTGCTTGCGTGTCATATAGCCCGACACAATGACGGGGACAGTGAAAGTCATAAAGAAAGGAAAAACGATTACCGCAAGACATTTTCCTTTCTGTGCTTTTATTCATTTTCCCTCATTTAAAACATTGTTTTAATTCAGAGAAATTTATTAAAGAAATTGTTTATTCTTACAGTGTAAAAAAATGATGGCAGGATGCTCTATATTATTGTACAATTTAAAACATTCACATGTTTAAAAAATGGGTTTCTGATACACATTTCCATAATACAAACTTGCTTTATTATACTATAATAGCAAACAACTATTAACAAAGTATTTATGGTGTTAATCCTACCAAAATAGTCAAAAAAAAAGATCTGAGGTCATGTTTCTCGAGCAGCATCTGTGAGCCTAATGTGTCCTTCAATAACACTTCTGCTTGCCTCAATGAGAACTTCCTGCTTCCTTCAAATTACGCTTTATATTAGTATGTCATTCATCACATCATAGATCACAAATTATATTAATGTTTTGGTTTATCTGGTAGGCCAGTTTGCTCATTAATGGAAGACAATACACCTGATACCGGGTTGAGTCAGTGGAAAGTTGTTGTGGAGTTGGTGTGTAGGTCATTTCTGCCAACACTCAAATCTTTATCTCTGTCTTTGTCTGAATATAAATTAAAAAAAAATATCACAAAAGATATGATGAAAAGATAAAAAGGGGACATGGGGAGCTGGTTAAGCTCTTTTGTTGATGCTCCAGGTACAGGGAATAAAGCATGGTGTTTAAAGAAACATTTCAAAGACGTCTGCTTGATTCGGCTGATAATTTGCAAAAAGTTGAATTCCCTATCAGCCACCTCTTGCATCTCCAGAGCTTTTAACCATCTCGAAATAATTTCAGCACAGACTTTAAAGTTTTTAGATTTTAGGTGATCATGTCACATCCTAGTGTCGAACTTCACACTCTAACGAATGTCACAGTAAATTGTACATAACACATATTACATTTGGGTATTTTTTTAACTGAACATTCTACAGTAATTTAACTTTTTAGTCATAACACCCAAATCCATTTAAAACAATCTAATTTGAGTCTAACCTGCAATCACCATATAACTCTATGACAGGTCAATGTTTGTAGCTGACATAAAACAAGTTGCAAATTGAATAAAAAATACTTTGGGATTTGAACTTAAAGTAGTACTTGCTCAACTGAGCAAGTCTGGTCTTAACACTCAAAATAGGCCGACAAATAAACTATAAACTACTGTCTGTTAAAGATGATATTCAAAATTTAAAAATGTTTTCCCATTTGAAGTTGAATTTGTTAGGATTTAATAATCTTTCTTTATACTCTTGATGGGTCTCTTAAGACATATGATATCCAATGGTTGTTCTAGAGTCTCTTAAATATTTCAAGATCAACACTTTTCTTTTGTAAAAAAAAATAAAATACATGCGTATAGTGAGACATTTCTGTGGCTATCAGCGTCTGGTAAAATGTCTGGACAACATGTATGCATGAGGGTGTGTGTGTGCATTTGTGTGTGTGTCCACACCGCTTCATTGTGGAACATAACAAAGCCCTGGAAATACAACCTCCAGGGGTCTTACCTGGACGTGGCGGCCCCCACTTTTTCATTAAAAACTGCAATCCTGCAGCTGAGGCTCCGTTACACCACAATGTGACAATGCTACACAAGGGCAAATATATGCGACCCAGACCCAACCTTCGAAGGCGCCACATAGATGGGTCTTTTGCTCCTCTCTATTTTATAACAAGTTTGAATGCAAATTGATACAGACCATTTCAAAGAATAAGAGTCAGGCATTGTTGTTGGCCTTGCTGGGCTGTTTTCTCCAGCTTTTTTATTTAAGTATTAAAATGTCTGTATATTAATATGGGTGTGAACATTTAACAGTCTGTCTGTGGGGATGTATGACGTTTTGGGTGTTATTCCCCATTCTTGTATTCAAGTATTAAAATTGCCTGTTATAAAATAACCTTGAAGAGCCTAAACATGCTTTTCTTTGTTTTTTGGGGGCGTTTTGTGTTCTCTTCAGGGTTTTTTTTGTTTGTTTGTTTGTTTTTTAGCAAAGTGACCCATGTAGTAAAATTTGAGCAAATCCATTCCCTGGACCATCATGATGATTTGTTGGGCATGTGAGCGCAACAGAGGGACTGAGAGGCTGTAATTGAAGTGTCTACGACCAACCTGGTCCTGTGAGACGCGAGAGCAAAGTAATAATGTAATTACAGGTCATAAGTTGACCACCTCAGAACCACAGCAGGTGCAGGGAGAGTTGGAGCTTGTCAAACACTTTGACATTCTCACACACACACACACACACACACACACACACACACACACACACACACACACACACACACACACACACACACACACACACACACAACACTCGCACACACACGCACGCACACACACACACACACACACACACACACACACACACACACACACACACACACAAACACTCGCACACACACGCACGCACACGCACACACACACACACACACACACACACACACACACACACACACACACACACACACACACACTTATCCTCATAATAATAATAGTTGACCTTATGTTAATTGTCCTATGTATATATATATATATATATATATATATTCCTTTGATAATAACCAAGTCCATCTGTTTAATATTACCCCCTAGTGGTAAAATAAGAATATGCAAAGACTGGGAGTGTAATAACACTAAATAAAGAATGATCTGCTGTTCATGATCATGGTAGTTTAGAGAACTAAAAATAACACTGAATCCCCATTTCGTGAAAGATCCACGTTGTGGTGAAATGTGGGTACTGGTACAAAGATGTGAGATATTTGTAATTGATTTGGACATGTCCTTTACCTGGTGAAGTTGTGGAGATGCTTCAGGGTGAGCCCAGTGTGGCTTCCTCCCCCCTCAGCCGAGTCATTTGTTATCACCTCCTGGCTGCTCCAATGCTCTCTGCAATTGGCCGAGCTCCTGCGGGGTGAAGGGTCAAGCCTTTAAAAGGGAATTACTTCATTGACACAATAAGAGATGACAGTTTATTTGATGTCTTACCACCACCTCACTCCCCTCCTGCGTTTAGCCCTGCCCTGCATCCTAACTGCTCCCCAGGGAGAACTAGACCATGTGCTTAAGTGCGTGTGTGTATGTATGCTTTTTGTGTTTACATATAACCAGGGTAGAAAAACTTTTGTTTCTTTTAGTTACTTTCTTGAACTCATGGTTGTATAAAAGTGAATAGAAATTGAGTAGAAGTGTAATTAGGTTTTAATGTTAAAGTATCCTTCGATTTAAAGGTTGCTTACATACGTCTGCATTATAACTGCAGCTTTGTCAGGTATATTTAAGATTAATAGACTGCAGAGACTATAGGGCCCCCATTAGATCGTGTGTGTTTGTGTGTGTGTGTGTGCGCGTGTGTGTGTGTGTGTGTGTGTGTGTGTATGTGTGTGTGTGTGTGTGTGTGTGTGTGTGTGTGTTTGAGAGAGAGAGAGAGAGAGAGAGAGAGTGAGTGACATCAGACATGTGTGTCACACTTCAGGGGTACTGGGAGAGGCCATGCAACCAGTCTGGCAGGTCATTATCAGTGTGTCACATGAATGCATGACAGCTACTTCCTCTAAGACAAAACACAACCAACACACACACACACACACACACACACACACACACACACACACACACACACACACACACACACACACACACACACATGTATCCACTCAAACAGATACACACCAACTCCTTCCCTGAGTCATTGAGGAATGCCTATCCAAGCCAATCAATTGGGCGATCAATTGGAGACCAACTGGCAATCCCCTGCAATCAATACAGCCCTTGTTGCATGGCTCCAAAAGAGCCACAATGGCTGTGGCACTTAATTAAGTTGTTAATTGCTGCGTTAAGCTTTCTCAGGTACCCTCCCTAGACGGTAATTGAGAGTGGCTGGACAATTCGGCTATCGGCAGCACTTTGCTAAATTTAATCACAAATCCAAGTAATGGCAAAGGCTGTAGTACAACAAGCCAAACAACAGCTACAGCGTCAGTTTAGGGAAGGAGAGGCTGATGACTGCCCGCTGTTGTAGTCTGACTTCTGACTTCTCTTTGTAAATGTCCTTTATGTGACCCACACAAGCTGAGAGCTTTTTCTTTGTATGCTCCTAAACGCACTGACCCCAGACATGGACAGAGAGAGCTCTACGGGTGTTTAAAATAAAGTCATCTGAAGACCTTTCATTTTAATCTGGCTTTAATTAGGAAAAACCTCACGGGCTTGTTGAGGATTTCTTTCTTCACATTGTTTTTACTCGTCTTTTTTCTTTTGTAGACAAATTAACATTGATTTATAAATTAAATATGGTCTTTTAACATGCAAACATTTGTATTTTTTCAGATTTAATCCCTTCATAATTTTCGTATTACTATCATTTTCTCTTCTTTCCATACTGTTCCTATTAAAGCACTTTGGGATGCAAATCCTTACGTATAAACGATGATGTAGAAATAAACCTGAGCTGGACTGAGTTGAGACATCGTGCAGCTGTGCCAGCCATTCACAGAGTGAAGGTCACGTCAACCAGCATTATAAATCATGAAGGGGTTTGAATTGAGCACAACTTCTAATCCTAATTTTTACCTGTGAAGTTTATTAAACTTCAAAACACAAGCAGAGCGCATGGAGGAAGATATGGGTTCTTGTAATGGTTCTTTTGATGCTTTTGCTGTATGTCAAAGCACTTTGTGAACTTGTACTTTTAAAGGTGCTATACAAATAAAGTTATTATTATCAGTTGTATTATTAGACACTGTTAATCCTATGACTGTTGTTACTGACCTGAAAAGTCTTTTTTTTGTTATGAAATCCCTTCAGTTTCTTGACTTATATAATTAATGATATAAGATCTTTGGGCTGTGTCGTATTTTGATTCAGGAAAAAAAAAAGAGACTAATTCAAATAAACGTGCAAATGCCAATAGCTTGGAGGTTTTCTTAATAAACAGAAACATCATGTGTATGATACATCCAGACTCATGAGTACACGCTCTCTCAGCATGTCTCAGTAAAATCACTGAGGAGTTTTATTCTTCTGGATTCTTGTTTTCTGTAACCTTGTGCAGTATAGTCTCATTTATGGGGTTGCACTAAATCATAACAAGCAACATGTTTTAGTGTTTTAATGGATTTGTGCTTAAGGTCTCATTATGTACCATCAGTTGAATGTACTACAGCGCTTAACTGTCTTATTGCTGTTCGTTTCTGCGTGTCGGAGATGTTGCCTATGCCATGGAATTAAAACAGCAGGTCACCATTACAAACAGGTAGCTTCACCCGTTCTTCATAAAATGCGTCTAATTTAATGAAATATTGATGTTTCTGTAAGAGTTCTTTGATAAAATCAAACGCTCAACCTCCCTCAAAGCCAAGGCCTCCTCAACACAGTACTCAGTCTGAGGGGGGTGATTACCACAACTGCCTCCAACCGGGGTGGGGTTACAAGAGAGTTCGACCCCAGCTGGCTGGCACTTTTATTGTGTTATTAGCACACATCTATGCTTCTCGGTGTTAACATGCCTTTTGTCGCTTAATCGCATTATTTTCAACACTGAAATGGAATTCAGATGTAATGGTGTCCCCCATTTTAAGAAACGACTCCAAACACAGCAGGCGTCTACGTTCTTATCCCCGCTTTGCTGGGAAATTAGAAGAGCGCAGGCAGGAGCCAAAAGCGTATCAAATCATCATTACAAAACAGGAGCTGTTACCTCGCACAAAGCACACACATACATACACACACACACACACACACACACACACACACAAATGTTTTCATCTCAGCACTTGTACTTCTCCGTCTCCTAGAGAGGCCTGAAAGTGCTGCACAGCTCTTCAGAGATTTGGTAAGAGGTGTTGGGGTGTAGTGGAGCAGGAAAAGTGGAAGTAGCAGTGAGACAATGAGAAACAACCACTGCTGCTCTAGGCTCTGTGAACAGGCTTGCCATTGATTAAAACAGCAAGGTGTGCAATAAAGCGCAAGGCAAAGTGTTGCCTTCCATATGGACCCCCGAACCCTTAGGCTCTGGCCACCAATTGGGCTTTTCAGTCTGCCGCTGTTCCCCCTTTCCCCTCTGTGTTTCCCCTTCTCACTCCCCTGGTCCCCAGATGGTAAAAACAATTTTCCAGCCCTCTGTCTCTCCCAGCCGCTGCCCGCCACTCTGCAGCCACAGAAGGGCCCTGGCCGTGATTCAACCGTTTACTCCAGTAATTAACAGCACCCATACCACAACAATTACAGTTAGGCTGCTACTCTCCAAATATACACCCAGAAACACACACTTACGCAAACACACACACACAAACTGTATTAGCAGTGTCACAGTCTGAATTAGAAAAGAAGGTAATAGCCAGAAGCTGTAAAATAAAACAAAAATAGTATTAACAAAAAGGTGAAAACAACATGTAGGCACTCTAGCAATGATTACCTCATAATTAGACGAGACAAAGCTCTCTCCCTATCTAGTGGCAAAACACTGTAATTACTGCCGTGACAGAAAATCAAAGGCTACTTTGTAAGCAGCAGGAAAAATTAACATTTCAGGCCCTGAAGCTGTATGTCCTGATTAGAAACGTATTAAATCAATGCATTGCTAACTGCTGGGCATAAATACGTCCCCTCCTGAAGGGGCCTATAATTGCAAGCACAGAAAAAAAGAGGTTTCAATTTCACAAGGAAGTGGCATTAATCGTAATGGCAGTATTATGTGGCAAACGAACGCTCCTTTTGTTATAAGATGATGCTCTTAAAGCGGCACTTTTTAAAATATGTGTTTTTGCTTGGAGTGAAGATCAAAGTGTAATTTACATAAATTGTTATAACTGTGCCTCTCAGAACGTTGCAATGCGCCAAAGCAACAGCATTTTGTATAAACTCCATTAAAACAGGACCTTAAGCATAACACACATTTCTTCTCAAGGAGGGAAAGTGTGTTTGTGTGTATGTAGGGGGGGCATGCATTTAATGAGCTATTTTATATTAAAGTACAGAAACAAGCAGAAGGTATTGTCATTTCACATGTTAGCCTTTCAGATTTGTTGTGCTTTGCTACCTTTAATCGTGTTTTTTTCTCCTTTTTATCAGTTCCACTAATTAAGACTCAATTTGAAGGATGTTATTGTAAATAACAATTTGAAATTTGGTTGGAGAAGGGTTAAATAAAAAGGAAATTAATAACAACAAACATCCCCTGCAAAAAAAACAATCTAGAAGTACAAACATGTTGATGTTGAACCATCGAAGAGTCATGGCTAAGTATAATACAAAACCAGATTTAGCCAGCAGAGGTCCATGAACTTGCCAAATAGTTATTTAATTAACACAAATTTGTTAGTGTCTCTGAAAGGAAAAACCAGTTTATCTTCACAAAAGTCTGCTCCTAATTACATTTTGAAGCACTGTAGAAATTTCACCTTGTCTGATTTTCCAGCCTGTATGTTTAACACATGACTCATGAAAAGCCACATGGGTTATGACCCACCTAGTTTCTGTTTCTGTTTAAATTGATAAAAGCTGCTAGTGGGAGAGCCAGCTGATCCCTGGCATCTTTAACATGCCTACAATAGGCTCCTTGGGAATACGACTAATTACTTCACATCTGTATTTATTTGATCCGCGTGGAATTCTCCCTTCTGTCACCAGTGCAGAGCTATGCCAGCTTGGACTAACAGTGATTTATCTAAGTGACACTTCTGGCACAGATTCACATCCAAGCAGCGCCAAAATCAATAGGAGTAACATGGGGAAGATGGGGCGGAGGAACTTTTTTTTCCCCTCAGCAAAACTGTCATGCATAAAACCCAGCAGCATAAATAAAGCACGCCTATGCTTGCAGGTTTGCTGAATCAGAAAGGGTGAAAATAAGATACAAGCTGTTTGTTAATAATAGCTCAAAGAAAGACTTTCACAGCTACAGCGGTTTTGTGGGAACTTTAGTCCACAGCACTCAGTCCAGAGCTGCTCTGATGGAGACGATATGCCAACTTCATGCTAGAGCAGCTTCTAGTGACCTCTGTTGTACACTGAGTAAACTGCAAACAAATCGCCTGGTTGTGGACTGATGGTGCCTTGTAGGGCCTTTCAAGACAACCAAGAACATTTAATACCAAAAGGTAATATTCTCACAAAACATTGTTCTTATCACCATCTGATCAGAAATAGGAATTCACTTTGAAGTTTATAAAAATGACCTTGGCAGCCTGTTTGAACCCAGTGAATTGGTTTGCTAATTGTTCTCATTATCAGCTTGAGCACTTAAGAAATACATTCTGTTTGCCCCTTTGATCTAGGGATGCACTTATTTAACTGTAATAGTCCAGATACTGGCATGTTTACTTGGCTTTGGGACCAAGTCCAGTCTGATACACATTTTTTATTACTATAAATGAGAGGAGAAGACTGGGAATATCCTTTTATGTGTGAGGCAACGTTGGGTTCAATCAGTGTATTGTAAAAAAAACGTTACAGATTTCATAAGCAGCCGTAGAACTTGGCGTAGCAAGAGGGAAATACCTCAAAACAGCTGACACTTCAGCTCGCGTCGAGTGGACACGGTGGATCCTTACTTCTTCTTCCAGCTAAATTGTCATCTGGAGCACTGCTGACACATCGATGTTGAACATAACTGATTAGATTGACCCCGTTTGTCACAATACCTAATCACACTTTTTGAGGTCCATTATCAGACTGATCTGTATCCCTTTGGTTCATCCATTCTTGGAGCGGATAGAAGACCTGAGGATGGCAAATGATGGAAAAGAAAATGAACATTAGATAAAACACTTGAATGTGGCCAGTAAACTTCATATTATTTATGAGTGTGAGTATTATTATTGTATTTGATTTTGCATCAGTTATGAGGAAATTGTGTGAGTGTGGGAAAAATGAGCCAGAAAAGTTATCGGCATTGGATATTTTATCCTCGGACACAAATACAGAATTTAACCTTCTATGATGAAAACAAGTAAATATTTTCTTTTGAAAAGTGAGATTTCACCTTTAGAATTTTCTGTTATCTTTTGACCCCTCACATTTGTCTTGAGACCCCTTTAGGAGTCTCAACTATTCCAAATTGGGAAATGACTCCCCTTGCACAACCTGTTTTTTCTCACCTTTTAAGGAACAAATAAAAAGGTATCCATGGTATAGTGTGTACCAGGGGAAATGTGGTACTAACGCAGATAGCATTGTTCGACTCACATGACGAGTTACAGTCTCTTCAATGAGCCCTCGGGTATTGTGAAACATCTCAGCATGAGACACTGCAGACTTTACACGCTGCTTCCCCTCCAGAGAAAAAACAAACGGAAGTCTCAATAAATAAATTAAAAAGTATCTGCCACTTCTCAACCTCAAGGCTCGAAGGTGATGGCTGCCCCTGGCAAAGCATTCCTATAACTATATAGCTAATTTAAAACAAATTTACATCATAGTGTTGATTATTTAAACACAAGTTGGAAAAAAACAGGACTTTAACTTCTTAATTATTCTTGTTCACACTGCATTTCCCATGCACACAGTCGCCTTAAGTGCAAATAAAGCCTCCCATCTGTTTGTAATTACTACTACATAATTTCAGTCATTGTGGCTAATCATTTTGACTGCACATTCGATTAAAACTAGTGCAGCAAAGGTGCAGTTCTGAATTTGTGTGTTAAACCTTTTGTGTTGCGTAGTGATGATTGCAGAAATTATAACTGTTCTGTTTAAGGTCTATCAAAAGTATAAAAGTGTGTGTTGGCCAACTGGCTTAATACGACATTTTTACAGTCAATTTTCGATGATCACTTGAAATTATACCACTTTAGAAAGCTTTTCCTTTGAGCTTCTGTAATGTTTTTTATTTGCCTAATCCCCAAATTAAATGATGTTTGACGTAGGAAATTCTCGTATCATCAAGCCTCTGCTCCTATCATGTTTATTTCCCTGTGGTGCCCATAGAATAGGACAGACATTGTGCATGGCAGGCTACTCCAATAAAAGGAGTTGAGAAACGTCATGTAACAACACTTTACTGCGTCTCTATGTAGGCTAACGACAATATGAACCCTGGGGCAATGGTGAAAGCTAATGACGGGAGGATGATGGCAACGCAATGTTGCCATAGAAGCCAGTTTCCAGTGGCTTGCCAGATGTTAAACTTCTAAATGTGCATTGATCAGTGACTGGATAGCCCATAGAGATTTCTTCATTTGCCCTAAAAAAACAAGATTGACTATATGTTCCTCTTCAATTTATACAAACTGAATGAAGATTAGATGAAATTATATGAATTAATTACAGCATGTAAAAACATACATACACACACACACACACACACACACACACACACACACACACACATAATATTCAGATTACATAATTTACATATTAAGCAAAACTGCATTTCTGTTGGGCAGTGGGCCCATTAGAGAATAAACCTTCATAGAGGCAAATAAGGTGGTGAACAAACGCATCAGAGTGACAAGCATATCCTACCTACTGTAGGAAATGTAACCTACCTACCTAAACAAATACACATCTGAACACATAGTGAATCTACTTCAACAACACATTCATAATATTTCTTCATGCTATTTTGGTGTAGAAACAACCTTTAAATCTACAATTTAAGACGTTTCCCGATCCTTGTTAGCTAAATTAGATTTTTCAAAATTGCTTGCTTCTTGAGATTTTACCAAAAAAAAAAAAAAAAAATCGAATAAAATCTAATTTAAAAGACATACACAATAAACTTTTAAGCTCTTTTTATCAAGGGAGATGTGTTAGCTCGCGTTAGTTGTTTTATCAGATTGACAATTTAAAGTTGACTGATAGTGGGGGAGGTGGACGTTTTTATTTTTTTTTTAAATGTAATCCACAAACCTTTGAAAGGGTCATTTTATACTGGTCACTTACCACAGACAGAAAAAACTCTTTCAATAATCTTCTTACATCATTTCACTGTTTGCCGTCATCTTTACTCACAGCTTTCCATTTCACTAGAGGCAGTTAGTTGTTGGCATGTTTTCAGATCCCTGCACAGATGTTTTCAATTATGCTGATTTAACCTCCTCTCAGCTTGAATTTAGACGTAGTTTTGTTTCATTATTTTAGCTCATCAAACTAGTTCAAACAGAAACACAGGTGATATATTACAGGGGAGATAGTCAGAGTGATGCTGAACATGATAAATGTGAGCTATTCACTGATTCGCTCACTGTTAGCGGGATTTCTGTATGAAGCAGTAAAAGTATTTCTAAAGACTGCCTTTGAGCGTTTTGAAGGCGTCTTTAGATAAAATTCAATACTCACATTCACACCTAGGTGTAGTAATACAGAGTTCCCAAATTAACCTAACAAGCACATCTTTAGAGGAAGAGAACCCATGCATGCACAAGAAGAACATGCAAACTCCACACAGAGAGACCCTTGTCAGATTCAACCTAGGAACCTTCTTGCTGTGAAGCAACAGTGCTAACCGCTGCACCACCTTGCAGCACATAATTACATACTTGTTATAATTATAAATACTTAAATCTATGGTTATTTTATCGCAGTTTCGTAGGCTATCCTGACTGCACCACATATATTTTACGTGTCGGGTCAGCTTTTGCGGGTTTTAATCATTTATTTTAAATCTAAATAAACTACATAAAAAGATTGAGCCAAGCTGCATATAGAGTAATCACTTTTACCAGATGTATCATTGAAGTGCTGCAGTAAATACTGTCCTATGCAATTCATGCAATTTAATAAAATACACACTTGCTACAGGCTATGCTTTATTATGTTGTATGAGTCTACCTGTGTGAAAACAGACAGATACAACACCCATTCTTCATCATAATTTGATATGTGGCTGATTTTTTTTTTTAATAAGGTCTGCTGTATATGTGTCGCTCTGATTCAGCAGAACTGATTTATAGCAACAGTTGTACTGATGAGGAGATATTGCTGAAGCCTAAAACTGTGTTAAGTTGGCTGGTTCAGCAGCTTGTAATCAGGGCTGAGTCACAAACATACTGCTGCATCCTTAAACATCTTGCATTAATCTGGTTTGATGGAGGGTTAACTGTGCCAGCTGACATTTTGCTTGGAGGACAAGTTATGACACATTTTCACGTCAACTATTCTACCATCAAACCGAAGCTATTCAGAATGACAGCTACTCTGATTTTTGATAATTATCAAAAATATCATGTTTATTTACTCCCAACTGACTCCACACCGCCACAGATTACAGCAGATCTCGTTACTTTCAAAAGTAATTTTCTCAGCTACACAATAGATGACAAAGTGACAAGGCATCGCCAATAAATACGAAACAAGCAATTAACCCAACTATCACCCTATAATCATGAATCAACCGTGGAGCTAGCTGGTTCCTGCTATTCCTACTAGCCGTTGTCCCCATGTTGGCAGCAGAGCGTTTTGGAGAGAAAAAATGGAACATCTGGTGGAAGCAGACAGGGGCTGGCACTACACGATGGGAGAACAAGTTGCCTGAAAGCTTCATTATGTCCCAGCTGTTGGGCTTGCTTTTGCCCTCAGCAAAAACAACCTTGACAGGATGATGTTCCTGGCAAAAATGCAGCAGATTACTTGAAGCTAGGCCTTTTTTTGTGGGTTTCTGAAGAGGAAACTTGAGCAGGGGCTATTAGCGATTATGTTGTTGTTGCTGTTTTTGTTGTTGTTGTTTTGTAGTTTGAATTGAGCTGTGTGCATGGATGGACTGAATTTACAAGGAGACAAAGCCAACATGTAGCTTAACATGATCACACTTATTGATGTCTTTCTCCCAGGTTTTTTTCTCTATCAGTTTTTCTCAAAAAGCTTGAAATAGGTTGGCCTTAGCCACATATTGGGACCTTCATCATTATATTGTCAAAACACAAATATGAGTGGCAAACTTCTGCTTCTAAATTAATTTCTTAATACAATACGTTAAAACAGTTCTGGCACCAGTAATTGTAGTTACCCCCTTGTTCCTACTCTAGCAGTCAAAGAGTCCAAATACCCCAAACTCTGTGACGACATGTCTATCTTTGACCAAATCTGACAATGATTAGGTCAAAGGATGTGTCACTTACAGTGATAAGTCAGAAGAGGGGAACACAGTTGATTCACAAGTGTCTGAAACAACCTGTTCAATACTTAAGCGGACTACTACAGGTACATTCTTAGATGAAACCAAAAAAAAGAAAAAGTCATTTTAAACACAGTGTGGCTTCAGGCCAAAGTTTGAAGGTTGTAATGTGTATCTTACCATCTTTTTTTAATTTCTAACTTTCTGATTTCTTCTCTTCTCTAGCTGTACCGGCAGCAGCATGTGAACACTCTCTCAGGTTGGACAGCTTGTTCAAGTCGAATGCTATTAGTTCTAGGTCAGCGCCTGGGCTTTCTCTACACCCCAACAACACCTTTTCACCAGGCAGGGAATCCAACCTCCATTAATCAGAGCGGTGACAGCCCATGGATGTCAGTAAATATGTTTCCCTCACTGCCTCTTTTCCCAACACTTTCCTTACCCACGCTCGCTCTCTTTTGCTCCTGTTATTGTTGTTGTTCTCTGTGGGTTTAATGTTGAACTGTTCTCTCTTTAGTCTTTATTGTTAATATCGGGACAGTGGAAGTACATAACTACACACTTATGGTAGAAAGTTTGAGGCGAAATGCTTTGGTTTCATTGAAAGAAAAAGAGAGAACATACTGACGGGAAAAAAAGCATCAAGTAGCAGAAAATTGCTTCAAGCTGCAAAATTAAACTCTTTCGCCTGTTCCTTGCCACACAAAACATTCCTTTACAACCAGCTTGGACCTGAATATTTGATATGCACATTTTTCATACTGAACAGAAGTGTTGGCCAGGTGTTTATGAATGTTGTTGGAACAAAGAAGGAGACAGTGTGACAGTTTCCTCTCCTGCACGGATGGTAAAGTTGACAAGGGAGGATGAGTGTTGGCTAGTGAAGTGGCTCTTATTTGTGTGTGTGTGTGTGTGTGTGTGTGTGTGTGTGTGTGTGTGTGTGTGTGTGAGAGAGAGGGTGACATATAGGCAGAGGGCCAACAGCGGACAGAAGTGGGTGCACATCTCTGCTGGCATTCCATGCAGCGTATACCTGCTGCTGTCCAGAGACAGCTGTAACATAGCCACCCGTGGACATGCAATCAGGTTTGTGGATACAGAATGCTGATAATGCTTCAGTTTGTGCTTTTCTACCAACTACCAACCAATGGCAGGCACTCCTGTGAAAATAACTAAACTGAGAGCAAGAAAGAGCGGGAACAAAGTGTAGATGTGACAGCAAGATTAGCAGTGACAACCAGATAAAGACAACATAAAGAGAAGCACAGTGTGAGGGCTTTGAAACAAATGGTGACCTTTGCAAAGATGGATTTTTGTCCCAACAAATGTCCTCACTGTCACACCTGCTGCAGCGTGACCTTCACGTGGAGACCAGACTGACAGCACTCATCTGTTCATCTTTGAGCCAACTCTTCAGCACAAAGTCATTTCAGTCAACAGATGAGACGTGTCTCTTTCCTAGTCAATGCATGGAGTCCTTTTTCCCCCAGCATATAATCATGTCGATTGAATCACAATTATCTTTTATCATATGGGACTACACAGCGCATTGACAGTCATAATGGTCTCTGTCGTAATGAACCCATTCTGTTTGATAATATTTGTGTCATTGAATATGTTGGTATAGGCAGCAGCAATTACTTAAAATAAGTGTAAAAGTTTGTCGTAAAAAAGTATCATAGACTAAAATCACTGAAATACTTAAACATCTTGATGGTCCAGTTGCTGACTAACAGTAACACCATCTTTGGCCAGAGTCAGAGGCTTTTGTTGGCTGATGTCCCCCTTAAACGTACAGTGAATGGATTTAAGCTTGTTTTGCACTTTTCATGCTTTTTACACGACATGTCACATTCACTAATTCACACACTGATGTCATAGGCTGCTATGTAAAAGGCCTATCAGTATTAACTCATTCACATTCACATCCTGCAATTTGTGGTCAGTGTCTTGCCCAAGGACTCTTGGACATGTGACTGTAGGAGCTGGTGATCAAACCATCAACCATCCAGTTGAAGATGACTGACTTCATCGCTGAGCCTCAGCTGCCCCACTTCTCCACCTCTGCTTCCTGACATCTCTGTAGTGCCAAACATTACGATAGGAGAGAATATGTCGACAACACTAGGAAGTCTCACTTAGATAAGGATTCGGAACAAATACAACACTTAACCGTTGACTGTATGATTAACCCTCTGTTGTCATCTTCTTTTATTTCTAAATAAACAAGGAAGCAACTTAAATCACACCATTTCTTCATAAGTGCACTCTACTGGAACAAGAGCTGACTCATTCTTTTGACCATCATTACGCAGTGTAACCAGCAGGTGTCAGTGTTGAGCTTTGACATCAGTTTATTCTATATAACGCCCGTGTGTGAGTTGTGTGTGACGGCTGAAAGTAGAGGATTTATCAATCCCAGAAACTTTGTATACATTGTTAAATGATAAATCAATAAAGGTTGATATTATCAGATTGGGGCATTTATATTTCTACAGACTAAGAAGAGAGGTTTACTGTAATGATGGGTTGAACATAGTGAACCTGACCATGCGCCCCACCCCTCTGCTCTTGACCCATTTTAAAATGTTTTTGTCTGGAGCTTGTCTGTGTGGAGTAAATCATACAAGACCATGATGATTTATAAATGATTTCAGTGCACAGCACTCAGACAGGACCATTCCCCCGTTTCTCAAAATGCTCAAGATCCATCCAAATCTTCCTTTGGTTTAGTGCTTTAACACGTTTGCATATACTTGATCTATAATTCCGAGGAGCATGACTACATAATACAAAACACTTCACCACTGGATAGAGATAACCCTTTTTTTTTTTTTTAAATGTGTTCTTTGTGAATTGTAAGTGTGTATATTTTCTAGTCTCTGTCGATTTCAAACCAACCAAGAATCACTCTGATTAAAGTAATGCAGATAAAAATACATGTAGCAGTTTAATCTCTCGAATTTACTGACAAGAAAATACTTACCTTAAAATATTATCTTGGATAATAAAAAACACATTTTTAGATTTTTCTCACAGAATGATTCCACAATTATCGCATGCGCATGCAGACGTTGTCAAACCAATTCAGAGATAATAAAACATTCACATTTGACTCTCCTGAAAACCACAGTTAATTATTAAATGTTTGTGTTGTCTGGAGTGAAGCTCAGGCAGAGGAGACTATGGAGATGTAATAGAGCCTCACACAAATTAAAAGGACTAATAAAACTACAGCATGAAATGTGTTTTAATTAACCCTGATTTTGGAAAGTTCAAAGAGAGATCCAGCAAAATATGACTGTATGGCTTCAGCCCTGCCTCCCTCTCACTTCAACATTTACCCCCATACATAGAGCCGACATATTTTCGTCACTACAATGAAATGGTGTTAAAGTCCCGACAGGTTGTCTAGTAACTCTTTACCTTGAGGGCATCAGAACAAAAGCATGCATTCATTTTTGGAGCCATGTTATGCATCTGTGACAGCACAAAGGGTTTTGGTTTGCATTAGCTCGCAACGTAGCAGTAAGAGGAGAAACAGGTGTGTCTGCTGGGCCTGTAATTAAAAGTTTCTGTCTGCTCCGAAGGAGAGCACCAAATTATCACTAGACAAGGAAACCCCCGAATAGTTGAAGAAAACCTGAAATGTCAGAGACAAAAACTTCCCTCAAGGTCCTGTGTGTTACTTTTGTTCGGTGTGGTTTTGGCGCCCCCTGGAGACTATGTTTAGAGTCTTGTCTGAAACAAGTACTGTTTTTTAGCAATGACAAAAGAATCCTATCCTGCTGTAGTTTTAGACATTTCACTGTTTCACTCAATTAAACAAAGGCTGTGTTAGTAGCATGCAGTCATACACTTTTTTTGACACCTTCCCCAAGTCAGCGCTTGAAGCCATTTAAAACAACTTTAAAGAAACAAACCTTCTTGGCGCTCATGGTCCGGTTTGCTTTTGTCTGTCCTAAAGAGGCATCAGTCTTTAAAAACGTTTCATGAACTGACCAAACTCATTAAATGAGCTTTAAAGTATATTGCATGCTATAAAAACTCTTTAAGTTAAAAAATTAAGCAATTATTTATTTATTGAATTGTTTGTGAATCAGACTGAACATAACAAAAGCCTTTTCACTGAACACCCGATTTGGTTTTGAAATGTATGTTTTGCGCTCCCAAGCTTACACAAAGTGTCACCACAAGATAGATTTTTTTATTAATAGCTCAACAATAATAAACACAAATATAAAGCATCACATCAACTTGTTTTATAGGCAGAGAAAAATAAAGAGTATACTTTTATACAAGACATCTAAAACGACCAGTACAGAGCACGAAAACAGAAGCATATCACAACTAATAACGGTTACTGTAATGTAATAAAGATAAGGGGACAAAGCACAAGCACTAAAAGTTGAAGAGTGTATAAAAATGACAAATCTGCTTTGCAAAATATTCCCTACTGGGTAATTACATCGGCCATGGGTTTAAAGAGTCCATTAGGATCAGGACTGCTGCATTCAAGAATACTAGAAGCTTTTCAAAGGACTCACGTGTCTCAGATTAGTAGATGCTACCGTTTCTGAAACAACTTAAAGTTTGACATTTGAAAGAGATCAAAATCTACCAGCTTCGAGAGTCAAATCTTATGGCTTTGTATCGCTCTTGAGTCCCTAAAACATGAGAGATTAGCACCACTGGGCTGGCATTAACATCAAAAGCTGGTTATTGTAAGCAAGTAATGAAAAAAAAAAAGTCCACCCACTGTGTCTTTGTGTTGTAAAGGAAATCCGTCGACTTCCAGCACAGTGGGTAGGTTAAAGAAAAAGTGACCAAAGCTAAGACTAAACGCTTCAATTCCAGAGTTTGCTTCGCCAAAAGTGACTCAACCTTTTTGTTCTTTTTGAGCCTTTTTTGTTCTCATGTTTAAAAAAAATCCATCAACATTATAAAGGCTGATGGTCGTGTTATATCACATGTAATTTATGTACTACATGTACATAGACCAAAATCAGGGACATTAGATGAAGCATGTGGTATTTACATGCCTCTATCTGAACATTTCCCTTTGTAAAATGCTGTGCTTTATTCTGACACTGCCTTGTCTTCACAGCACAGGTAGAAAAATACAAGCTTCTTATCCTACACCTGCCCACAGTATCTCCTGTCATGTCATGCAAAAAACATGACAGCAGAGCAAGTCTACAACACATCACCTTATTGTACTACAAAAACAATTGGTATCAAAATAGATGTTGAGTCTCGAGTCATGCATCCATTCTTCTCACTGGTTTCTGTACAGAATTCATCTGTTTGTTGACGGTCCTGAGTGTGCAAAAAGTCAATATCACTGATGGCTAAAAGTAAGAGCAATGTTTTGGACTGCTGAGAGAGAAAATTAAAAAAAGCAAAGGCATCTTCCTGCTCTCTTTACACAGCTTTCTGCAGAGTTCTCCTATCACACACAAGTACTATATCTACATTTTGTGTGTTCAGCATTCTTACTAAATGTTAGCAAAATGTAAAGAAATGATGTCCAGTTCTGTGCGAGGGTCTGTTAAAAAAACAAAACAAAAAAAACAACCTACATCATATGGTGCTGCAAAAATGGTGTTGCATATTGGCAAAGCTTCCTGAAATGAACATAGAGTATATTTCACATTACACTCTGAACATAAGTACATACAGAAGTACTGTACCTTGAGTTTACTTTGCCAACGTCACTTTACTAGAATAAGGACATTTTGAAAAAGTGCATCTTCATCGTCATGCACTTTGATGAATGCCACCTTCTTTATGTCATCATTTAAACTGTTTCAGCTAGAATACGTGGGAAAGGTTTCATCAGAAGTTTGAATGTAGACCTGATGTATCTCCTTCACACAGTGTTTACAACCGGTGGAGGATTATCATTACTCATTTTCAATCTGTCTTCAATAACGATCAAATGCCCAAATACAGAAACAAAGTCATCTAAAATGCATGAAACAATATCTTAAGTTTGTTGTATATGCTTAAAAAAATGTAATTATTTTGTAAATCCATTGTTCACCTTAACATCTGTACAAAAGTTATATAATAAAGAAAAACAATAAAAGAATCTCTTAATTGGAAATATCTCCTTTCTTCATTACCGCCTTTCTTGCACTTTGAAGCCAATGATTAAAACGTTTCCATCAAACTGCCAATCAACCAATCAACATTATCATGGTGCTGCTTTACTGCACTTATCCCCTTTTACCACAAACAACATGAATATAAAAAGTGCTACTGACAGCCAGTGGGGAGGAGGGAGTAAAAGTTACAGATTGAGGATTGGCTGAATGAAGGAGGGGGGGCGGGTGTTACCATCTTTCTGAGCGTTTGAAGCTGTTTTTGTCTGCATGCAGTCTGTTTTTTTTTTAAGTCACTGACAGGAATTGGGTAGATGGAGAGTGTTTTCCTAAGAGACGCTGGAGCAGCGGATGCTAGGGGAGCCCATTTGTGTGAGCACCTTGTCGAGCCACTGCAGGGGGCCGTTCAGGTGCAGCTCGATCCAGCAGGGGGTGCTGGTCACCGTCTGTCGCCTTGGAGAGACACAGAGAGGAGACAGTTTTTAAAGAAAGAAAACTGAGAAGAGAGTAAAAATGTTTTAATAAAGTTAAACAACTCTACTTTGATTACAGGTCCCATTTAAGGCAGAGGTCAGAGGTTGACTTTCGAAAACAAAACATAAAAACATAAAAAGTAGGTGACTGTAAGTTTGAGTTTCACTTGAACACGTGCTAGGATAACGGATCCTTTCTTTTCTATTCTATTGTTTAGATTAGACCCTACAATCTCCTCTTCATTTCATGTCTACAGTATTTTGTTTATATTGGTTCATTGGTCTCTTACTAAAGCCTCCTTGACAAAGTTCACAATGCTAAAGTGAAAACGTTCTTTCAAAAGTTTTACACTGACTATAACAGACAGTTTCACAAAGATGTGAAACTGTTGGAGAAGGTACCATTTCAAAACTTGGAGGTGATGTGTCTTGTGAAATTCTTCAAAAGACCCCTTGATCTCCATACCCTGTGGCTAATTTTCTAAATTCCCTGCCTGTTTCACCAAAGAGGAGAGGCAGAAATAAAGACAAACACAGACACAGGAGACAATTCTGAGTCTGTATGCTTTAGGAAAGAGGGGGTAGATTTCCAACAAGATTGTGGCTCCAGTGTGCTTTACTCCGATAACCTGGTGTGATAACCCCCCCCCCCCCACACACACACACACACACAAACGACAAATCCTGTTTGAAACCACAGAGTTGTGTGGACACATCAGTAAGTACAAGAGGAAATTAAGGCTGAGTTTAGAGAACTGATCATTTGGTTAAAAAGAAAATGCATTCTTCAGGCCAATGTTTCCTGTGTGTTGTCATACTAAATGATTCCCCTTTGCTATAGTTTATGTGTTTCATGGTTACTAAAAGGAAACTCTGGCTGAATCATTAAGATGCAAACATTGACCGTTTTTGAATTCATAAAGGTAAAGGGGGTAAAGGGTTAAAACAACACAGGGCTGGGAAAAGACTGAGGACTAAGGTGTGGGTGGAGGTAGACATGGAGGAGGGCCTGGCTGGTCCAGTAACCTGAATCCGGTGTTTAAGTGTCTCCACATGTCAGAGTTTGGTCTGAGCAGGACTGCGAAGCCCTCACTCTCAGCACAAAGGTTTCCCCCCTTGGGGAAGCCTCCTATGCTGAGCAAACTTTTAGCCAATCATCGACTCCGCTTTTACTGTCTCCTCCTCCCTCACTATCACTGAGTCAGACTGAGTGGAAAACCGAGAGGCGATGGAAGAGGGAAAGTCTGACATGTCTTTTTTGACAAAACACATGTGTCTTTTTAAAAATAGTCTGAGGCCTGTTTGTGTTGATGAGGCCTCAGTGATGTCATACTGAGGATCCACCAGAGTGTGAGCAGATGCCCGGCAGCGGGGGCGGCTGGATTGAGGGATGTGATTCACACAATTTTTGTTTCTATTGTCTGCGTTTACATAAAGGCTGGCTGAGAACTTCATCTTTACACAAAGTCTCTTATCATGTCACAGAGAAGATAGTTGGAGGTTGTATTCCTTTTTTTTTCCAGCAGTGAATCTCTCTTGAAGTTGGTGTGAGACTTTGAAGACACGACTTAGTGCTATTCATTAACCCAAAGCAGCCTACCTGTACTCTGCTCCCCAGCCCTTTACAAAGCTCATTCTGATGGTGCACATCCTCGTGAGCTGGTAAACAGCTTCAAAGCCCTGGTTGACCGACTGTGCCAGCAGGGCAGCAAACTCCTGGTTGTTGAAGATCTTCAGGTTACATCCTGGAGGAGACAACCAAGACACATGTCAGGCTACAACAACTCCCAATGACCTCAATCAATCAGTCATGAGTTGTGTGTTACAAATCTTTAGAGCACTATGCTTGTAAACGAAAAATGTAAAAGCCCTGTCGAAGGAAATCCAATAAAAGGGATGTCACATGAGGCAGCTTCATGTCGGCTTCCAGATTGATTAAAAGAAAGAAAAACACACTAAATATAAAAGGTTTCTTTGTTTCCGTTTAATCCATTTTGATTCTAACTTTTAAGTGACCTTCATGTGACAGGATTGCAGTGCTAAAAAAATCGGTGCCAACAATGGATTAAGTTGAAAACGTATTTTGTGGGACAGCTAACCTGAGTGTTCTGAGCTTTCTTTTGAACACACATGCTTATTTAACAAATAAGTCAACGACATCTGTGTCTGATGTTTATCTGACCACATGACATCGTCACAGAAACATGACTGGGTCTCTCCAAGAGGTGGATTGTTGAAAGTGACTCAAAGAGTTTATTCAGAAATGACGACAATAAACAAAATTGCCATCACAGTGACAGTGAGGGAAGAGTGTCAGAAAAGGAGGCTAAAGAATAAGTCTACAAAGTGCAACACTGCTTTTGTAAAAAAATCTTACTGTTAACAAACATCGAGAGATTTAAGATCCAAGTTTTGGTTTGGCTTTTATAAATAATGTGCTTAAATTAGACAAACGACTGCAGAGAGGAAAACTGCATGTTTTCATGCAGACTGCACTTCAGTGAAAACGTTCCTGGTGAAGGTTAGTGATGGGCTTGATGTGGCCTCTGCTGCTAACAGTCATGACGACGCAGCCAAAACAAATGTAGTCTGAGTCATTAATTTAAAAGAATTAACTTAAGTGAGAGTAATAACAACCTAATTAACAAGCAGGGTCTTCCAGTGTGACTAAGCGCTCAAACTGGAGACTTCTGGCAGCAGAAAGTCATAAATCACACATAAGTCACAAAGTGAACGTTAAGGAGAAAATAATTTGGTGCTGGAATTCTTTAAAGACAAGACATACATATAAAGGGGTCTTAGAAAAAGGACTTTTTTTCAGATTCAGTGACTTACTTGAGGAGACTTTGACATGATGTGGACAAACTGGGTCTATTGTCTATCTGTGAAAAGTTTGACTTTCTAACCGCCTGCCGCTCTTCTTCACTTTATTTCTCTTCGTTGTCTTACTTATTCTTTCCTCCCTCCTGACACGTTTTCTCTCTCGTCTGACACACACCTGGAGGGATCTTGCAGACGGTGGCAGGGTGCCAGCCGTAGCGCTGGTTACAGTTGGGGCTCTGAACGAAGATGGCGCTGTCACTGAGACACTCGGCGAACACTTCTCCTCCGATGTAATAAAGCCGCACACCACGGCCTTCAAGAAAACACGGAGAGAACAACGAGCTCCTCAGGTCAGGCAGTACATGTATGAAGTAATGGAACATCTATCTGTCAATATGTAGCGTAATGTCAGTTAAATGTGCAGAACAGACCAAATTCAATCTCACCAATATGTCTGCGTGTCAGCTCCACAGCTGCGTTGCGGTTGACATTGGACAACAGGCCCAGGCAGAAACGCTCTGAGTTGGAGGGGTCCGTGAAGCCGTCCACTGTCAGCGAGGGCTGTGAGGCATGGAAGGTCTCTCCTACTCGCTGGTTTAACTCGTAGTAGGAAATAGAGCACCAGAAGGCCGGCTCGCAGTATGTAACAGGTTGAAGGTCTGACACAGAAGGAAGAAGACTTTCATTAAAATCAGAATAAAGTTTTGGTTGAGAGAAAAGAGAATTAACTAAAGATTTCAGGCGGGCGACTGTGAATAGACTAAATTGTGCTGATCTGTATTTCCTCTAATGTTTGATATAAAACAAGAGGCAAAATCAAGGTTATCAAAGAAAGATTTAAACATATAGATCTAGATAGACCATTAAGAAAGAAGTAAATGATGAACAAAAGAGGGGCAAAATGGGGAACAGAAAGGGGCTGTGGGGGAAAACTAACTACCAAAGAAAACATTGGGCTGAGCTTACGTCACCAAATGTCAAACCCATACGCTTTTTCCCAGAAGCTTTCACCAGACAAATGTGGAAACTCAAGCCTCACTGGTGGGACGCTGGAGCCAAAACGGTCAAATTACATGCTTATCCTTGATAATTTTCAGAAACTTCAACTGGTTCTGGTCATTTGCTCTTTTCCGCTCAACACCACCACCCTAACAAATTCAACATTGTGTCCTTGGCTTTGAAGTCCAGAGCAAGCTGCCAAATGACACTGGTGTGATTTGTGTTATTCACCAGTACCTCTCTGTCCAAGCCCCCCAGCGTTTTTCCATCTTCATAGAATAAAGTTAACATATTGTCACTGATGTTGTTTTGGGCTGAATGCTGGGCTGGCCTGTTAGGCAGCTCACATGCAGCAGAGAAGACAAAGACGTCTTTCATCACCTGGTTTCCTCTTACAGAACTGGAGTGAAATCAAACAGAGAATTCCCACTGGGGAGACACTATAGAAACATTTCTCTGTAAGTAAAGGAAGACACACTGATAAGTACACAAACACACACTTTAGCACACACACACACACACACACACACACACACACACACACACACACACACACACACACACAGCCCTTACCTAAGTTGCTGTGTGTGGGTGAAACAGGATTAGGTGACAGGTTAGGGGAGCTTGTGTCCATGCTGTGGGTCATCTGGTGATCGCTGGTCTCTCCATCCTCACTGAGGTAGCCTGGTGGAGGCGTTTCTAGTTGGAGAAACACACATCCTTGTTTTTAGTATTAAAAAATACTTTATCATCAAAAATAGCCAGAAACAAATGTTACAGCTGACAAACGATTGTTGAAGTCCTAGAACGGTGTACAAGTCCCTAAAGATGACTCCCAAATTTGGCAAGTGAATCATTTTCTCACAATGTACAGAAAAACAAAGTTGTTACTTGAAGTCGCTCAGAATCCACATTGTGTAATGTATAAAATCAAGAAGTATGAACAGGCTTGCCAGTGTTCAAATAGCTACTAGCTTGATGTTGGTCAAGACTACCAAAAACCTGAACATCTCCTGGTCAGCAAAGATGCTACTTATTTTTGGAAAAGAAGACTCCGTAACAACTGTTTGATGTTAATGATTACCATTTGGTTATTGCTGATATTCAGATTTGGTGTATCTGAGCGGAGTTCAGGAGAATACTGGTACCTGGTATATAGTTGCTCTGGGGCTCAATGCCAGCAGGGAAGTTTGTGTTTTCAGGGATTGAATGGCTGTAGTCATCGAGAGGAGGGAACTCACTGGGGATTTCTGTGTGTCTGGGCACCAGCACAGGTGGAAGTACTGTGGATGGAAAAAATTAAGACTGAACATCGAACATCGTTTCACGTCAGGAAAAAGTAAATAAATATGTTACACAACACTACAACAACAGAAGGACAATTTCATCCATTAACGCGATAAGATTAGAAAGAGTGACGTCCAATGAATCAAAGACAAACAGGCTAATCCCTTGAGATCAAATTGTTAAACTTTTCCCCATCCTCCAACTAAAGAGTAAACACGCCTCAAGCTGCCGTACCTGGTGTTTCCACTCTCTGGTAGTGGTATGGGTTGACACACACTTCGTCCTTCTTGGTGTGGAAGGCGTACTCGCACAGCTCCACCGCTCGCAGCTCATGGTGGGACTGCAGGTCGGGCCAGCGCCACAGACGGCAGTAGATGACATGTGGGAGTCCTTTCCTGTGGGAAACCTGCAGACGGCCATCGAGAGACCTGCAGACGAGTGGAGAGGAGGGACAGCACAGAGGCTTGTTCAGAACTTTCCACCACAAATGTGTTTTTAAGAATATGGTTACTGAACTCCATGTTATGCAAATAAATCAACAATCCAGTCATTCTTTAAAAGGTGTGAATCAATTCTTTGTTCCCCTCTTCTTATATAGGTGGTGTAATGATGTTAGGAGTATCTTTGCGTATGTCTGAAACATTGGCATCCTAGACATGAACATATATTCAAGGACTTTCACATTTCAATTGTCTCATTTTTGAAGATGTTTTCAATGATACTGACCATGAGATTATTTCCCAAGGTGTTGAAGACTTGGCAGCCCTTACTGATGGTTGCGACAGCCTGTGGCTTTCATAACAATCTGTTTCATGCTTCAAACATGAAGTAAGTCCATGATCTGAATGTTTCTTTTAAACCTAGTACTGATATTTTCCAGGATTCTCTAAAGAATTCAAATATAAATAATATGACTATTTATGAAAGTGTGACTTCTTATTTAAAGAAACTCAGTCCTGCACACCAAGTCAGCTTTTAGCTGAAGTGTTTCAATCTGGGCTTTGACACATCCTCCTGCTGACGAGGGTCCCAGCTGTGTGTGGACCGGCTATGAGCTGATGTTTAATAATAAACAACCTAGAATGAGATTACAATATGTACAGCAGGGATTTCATTGTGTTGTATAACATCTGCACCCATCTGGTAAACAACACTGCCGGCAGGATGATGACACAGTCTGCCGGACAGAAAAGAGCGCTAGTGTTATGCAGCGGATCATCATAACGGGGACGTACCCTGTAATCTCTGCGCACAATGACCCATGAAAAAAAAAAACACTAATCATCTTATGCAAGAGGAAACATCCCAAAACGTCTTTTCTATCTCAACACTGGCTCAAGCTCAAACACAGAGTCAGGGTCAAAGTCATGAGCTAAACCCCCCTTAAAAAGGACAACCGCATGTCCACAAATAAAAACAAGGGCCTGTGGGGTCTTACTACTGAGAGCCCCATCTGGGTCAGCTATTGTACATCCAGCAAGCTGAGTGGGGTGCTTTAATTTTTTATAGAAAAAGCTTTCATTTACAGGCTTTAAAAGGGGCTGGAATGGGAGTGTGTTGGGAGGGGGGGAGGTTCTTGAATTTGTAAAGCATGTCTGAATACTTCATGTTCTCACAAGCAGACAGTAGAATAGAGTTTAAGGAAGAAAAGGGGGAAAACTGGAGAAGCTTCAAATCTAAAACACATCCTAAAGCAGGAAATGGTAAGTTAACTGACACTATGTGAACGCTCAACTGTAAGGAAGCAAATGCAATAAGAAGTCTTTGACAGGGTTATGGAGCCTTTTATCTTATGTGGACCAGGAGCCATTATGAAGGTGTGTTCGGACCATAGACTGTATGGACAGCGTGTCCCTTTCCTGTTGAACAAGATGAAGCCAGAATATCTCTCAGATTAAAGCGGAGGACGTATTGCCGATTTTAAGAAGATACAACTTCATGCTTTGAAAGTTGGTCAGCAGGAGGATAGCAAAATCATTTTATCAGGCACTTTTGTATCCATTATACACTCAGTATGAGCATTAACAACCTCGTGCAGTTTATTATCCCCACTGACACACCAAGAAGGAACTAACATAATAACATAGACAAATAGAAACCCTTTTGGATCTTGTATCAAAGGTAATATTGTCAGAGATTAAAGTTGATGACACAGAAACAAAAAGGGGATCAAAGATCTCCCAGACTCGAAGCCTTTAAATCAAACTACAGCTCTACTCGGCTTCTCATCTCTGCTTTGGGAGAAAACATTCAGCGAAACTGAAGGATTTGGACAATTCAGCACAGTAAACAAAGAAACAGGGACACCTTGTGCTGTTATTTAATCGAGGACTTTGAGCTTTCAGTCATATTTCTTTCATGTTTCTGTGTAAGGTTCGTGAAACTCTTCAGTACTTGTGACTGCACTTCCTCTTTTCTACTGCAGCTTTCCGGTGCTTGGCATGTATTGTTCTGATTTATTGGTGCTGTTTCCTTTTAACACATCGAGCAACTTTGCACTGTTTGACATATGATAGAGAAGCGCAGGCCATTCAGTGCATCTCTCAGGTGTCTAGATTGTCACTTATTACGAATATGCCTGGCTGTTGGACTCACTTTAAACCTTTGTTTTATAGGTGATGGACAAATGTAAAAAAACAGACATATAGGGGAGTTAGTAGTTTTGACGAAATAACAACGGGATCTTCACACGAGTGATAGGAAATAGAGAGGAAGACACAGGGGACACACGTGAAAATTGGATTTGCAAAGAGGAACAGCAATCACAAGTTAGACACTGACATAATGTACAGAAGGAAACATCATATTTATAACATCAAAAACAAGCTTAATGCTGGAAAATACCACCCAGGAAAGTATCCACCAAAGTGCATTGTCATCCTGGGTTATTGAACTGCTGCTGTAAGGTGTTCCCTCACTTTTTTTAAACACAGAAAGTCAAACTGAGGATGTGTCTGACAGAGGTGATCTGATGTCAGTGGAATGTGTGTGAGGTCCTGCAGCTGAGTGGGTGTTTAGTGGGGCGAGACTCTGCGTGGGCAGACACAGACATGCACAAACTGCAGTGGCATTCCTGGCAACATGGTGTCCCGAAGTACTTAATGTCCCTATTTCCATAAGGCCCCTTCCAGTCACTGTCTTTTTCATTTTTTAAACGTTTACAGTAAAAGTTCGGCATGAGTCACACTAATAAGCTGAACTACATATGTGAAGAACGTCACAAAAGAGGATTTTTTCACCCAACCAGAAACAAACAACATGACTTTTTATAGCAGTAATAAACATAATTAACAATCCACAGCCAATCAGTCATGTTGGAACACAGAAGAACACATTGATTCACTCGTTTCCATGCTGAAAAAGGACCTGGCAGACAAATGAGACAAGAAAATATGGAAACAGAAAAGAAATCAATTAAATGACATTAAATGCAGACATTAATATGTAGCATTGCTTGGAGAAACAAAGATAAACTCCAGAGGGCCAATCAGCAGAAGAACCATGATGTTTACGATTACATTAAAGCTTTGTAACCTTGGATTCATCATGGCTGCCAACTGAAGCTACTGTTTCATAGCATAGAAGAGCTGAATATAGAAAAGATATCAACTGATGATATGAAACAGAGATAGTGTGGTGATCGCTTTGTGAGAAAGTCTAAATGGCAGCAATCTAAAAATATTCTGTGTAAGTAAGGTTGTTTGGAGTAATACATTTGTTGCAATAACAGTATAGGTCATTAGCTGGGTGTTTTTTTGTAATAATATGAATTAGTTATGATCCTGGAATCAGACTGAAACTATTAGATGACAAGCTCAAGTACGGGAGTTAACATAGAGAAAGAAAACTGGTGATAGAAAATCTCTACAAGAAGGATAAGCAAACGTAAAGATTTTGCAGACATCTTTTTCAACTTATTTCTTCTTTTTAGAGGTTTTTGGGGCTTTGTATGCTCCTATTATTAACAGTGTGAACAGTGGATAGAGATAGAAATTGGGGGGAGAGAGATCGTGGGTAATGATATACGGGACAGGAGGCACAGGTCAGATTTAAACCTGGGTCGCCTGTCTGAAGGACCACCGTTTTCACACACCAACCAACGGCGCCCGACTTTTTCCTGCTCTGTTCAGAATTACAGATTACTTTGGGAAATTTTCGAATGATGTTCTCTGACTTAAAACAATGGTTGAATCATTCCAGATATTTTGATTCAGATGTTTTGCATCTTACCCAACATCTGTTCAAACAAAAAAAAAAAAAAAAAAAAAAAACTAACGGCAACAGAGAAAACACGGAACACATCAAACACACAGACAGGTCAGGACACACACACACACGACATCCTAGTGAATCTGAATCACTCTTCATGGAAGTGATCTGTGCCGGCAAGATTAAAGACACTTTAATGAGGAACACCCCCTTGACAGTAAAAACCACTCCTGCAGCAGCATCAAGCCTCAGCCTGTTGTTGAGGGGAAGAGTCAGAGCCTCCGTCTGAACCAACTTCAGCTCCTGGAAAACCATTTGGAGCTCAGAGCATTTCAGCTCTGTGGTAGGGAAAAGGCAAAAGGGGGAGACATATGACCCCAAATTCCCTGCTGGGCTACTGTGATAGTGTGTGTTTTTGTGTTTGTCTGTGTTTCCAGACTGAAGATATGAGGGACATGTTTTCAACTTCCAGCTCCTCTTTCAGGCTGAAGAGATGAGACAGACTTGTTTTGTTTACAAAGTCAGAAGTCACACTGGAAAACAAGATGGACTACACCAGTACTCTTCTTTGTTTCAATTTGTTTTAAAATGTTTTTCTGTCTATTTGAATTTTACTATTTGGTCAGTTCAAACTGTTTAGCTTTTCTTTTCATATATTTAAGTAAGCAGTTACTGTTACATAGAGTTATAGGAGACCATAGTCCACATCCCAGCGGCCATGGGTTCGAGTCCAACCTCAACACTTTGCTGCATGTCACGCCCATTCAAGTGAAGAAAACAACTGATTACACCCTAGCATCCTGTTTTGTTTTTCTGGCCTGTATTATTTGTATTCCAATCTTCACAGAAAACAAGTGAAACATGATGCTGTTTATCTTTAGCCCATCCAGATTCCTTTTCAAAACTGGCAACAACATTCGTAAATGTGACGATTTTAGTCCAAGAGCCAGTCAGATTCAAATTGATGTCTAAAAAAGAAATGACAAACTGGTAAAAAAGAAAAGGACAAACTGGTGTATATTTTTTTGCCACAGGAGAATATATGTCAGCATCATTGTGCTTCATGTCCTGGAGCAAAGTCTGACCCTGACCTTTACGACCAACCAGATCTGTTTGTATGAATGGAAAGGAGTGCAAAATGTTCTCTTTCTGTCTTTCTCACACACGCAAACACACACACGCACACACAAACACACACCCACACACAAACAAACACACACACAAACACACACCCACACACAAACAAACACACACACGCACACCACACACAAATCTATGTAAATGAATTGGAAAGTAAGCAGGATGTGTGGATATGAGTGACTGTAAAGTGATCGTGAAGAAGAGTCGATAAACAAATCTTTGGTGTGTGTGTGTGTGTGTGTGTGTGTGTGTGTTTGGCTGACTCATAAAACAGACTCAGACAGAGCAGATTGAGCTTCACTGAGCTGGGGAGGAGGGAAGGGAGCAAAACAAACACTGTGTAGCATGGCCAGTTACGCTTAGAAAGACACAAACAAATACACTGACTGTTTTCAGACTGGATAAGATCTGTGCAAGTGGTGAACACACACACACACACACACACACACACACACACACATGCTTCAATGTGGGTTCAGACCTTTTGACATGGACTTGATAAATCTCAAAAGCTCTGAGCTAACGAAAGATGAAAACACTAAATGTCTCTGTATTTGTCCTCCAGTTTTGTTCAATAAGTTTAAATACATAAGTAGTCAAACTTTAACTTAAAATGAAACCATTGAGACAAATGGTTCTAAATATTTTAATTGTCTGCAACTGCATGTAAACATCAGGAGCTCCTGTCGCAATCTGCCCTACTCGCGAGCAGAGGGGGGAGGACAAAGCGGGTGATGGATAAAGAAAGGAGGGTGCTGCTGGACAATAGGGCTGCCAGACTGTCTCAACAGCTCAGGGCAGCTCAGAGTGTCTGTGACCGTGCCCCTGAACCCCCCCCCCCCCCTCCGTCTGTCCCACTGCCCTGACCACCCTGCCTCCATCCCAGAAGTGAGTGAGGGGTGAGGGCGATGGGGGGTGGGAGTGAAATGGCCTTTGTGCCTTCCATAAAGTCTGCGGCCAGACTGTGGCGACACGACCAACAGAGCTGCAGTCCAGTGACTTTCAGCAAGTCCTGTCCTCCAACAACAACAAGTGAAGAGACACATCATTCACTCAATCTGGAGAAGGAGTGACTGTCAAGTTTGGGATTAGAAACATTACACTTTACCTCTCTGCATTCAAGTGTTCTACTAGATGGATTTATTTTTGGTGTATCTGCTTTTCCAGCTGAAAGCAGGACACCTGCATCACATGATAACAGAGCCGCCTTCTCAGCCCACACTGGTCCAGTTCCTGTACGGCTGTTATCTTAATGCTTGTTGTATCACAGTCCAAATAATCTGTAACCCCACAATTACAAAGAATAATGGATTTCACACACTATATAATGTGAATATAAATAAACATTTGATGTTTAGATTTCTCTGAAATCAAATGCTCAACAACTGCTGAGTCGCTCTGGATGGTTAAATGTATCCAAATGAAAATCCTTTGGATTCAAATTCCCACCGGAAAAATTGTTAAGCAAGCACTGTTAGTTCATAATATTCGGTTCCAGAGACGAAACAATCAAAGAATTTAACACTTGTTATTGGGAATAAGATTTTTGATTAAAAAAAAATAAAACAATTATCAAGATCTTTTTGTTTATGCATTTATTATATAACTGTAGGCCAACAGTGATCCATTTTATGAAAGAAACAGTAAGGCTGAACAGTTCAAGTGTCAGCTGGAAAGTAGATTCCAACACACACACACACACACACACACACACACACACCTCCTACTCTCTCTGGAAAAGCCATCAGACTTCTCCTTTTCTTACAAAAGAAGTGTTTATGTGGGGGGCTGAAGGAAGAGAACCAAGAACAGAGTGTGTGTGAGAGAGAAAAGTCCACAACAGCACTCCAGCCCGCAGGTGATATCATAGGACTGGAGTGTACTGGGACCAGTGGAGGAGGACCTGATGTGAAATAAGAAACCAGCAGACAGGGGACCGGCAAGACTAGACGACAAATAACATAGTCTGCACTCAGAGAACAGGGGGATGATAGAGGACTGGGAAGCATTAGTTTTACTGCAAACAGTCAATGAGTTGAGCAGCCTGCGTGTCTCTTTCTGAATCAAAATGATTTATGACTGAAAATGTTCCAGATGGAAGTCATCAATCTTTTTCTTTCTTACATTAGGGCACAGCATTGGCAGGTTGTGGCCTTAATAAACTGGGCTTCCTTAATTTCTTTGATTGAAAGTTTAAAGTGTCGGTGTGTTTGGAAGGAGTATTTGCTTGCATGTCTAAGACAAGTTCAAAGGTTTTTCTTATTTAGTCCTTGGCATAAACTCATTTCAGTTAATGTTCTTTATGTGTATTTGAAAGGGCCTTTCAGATAGGACGAGGTGGGTGCCGACTTGTGTTGCTTCACACAAGCGTGTCCGCGCTCCGTTGAGATGAGCACAGCGTGAGGTCTCTCTTGCTGTTCTTGCGAGCTGCGCTGACCTTCAAACTTTTTCAACGAGGGTGCAGCGCTCTGTGACGTCACCTCTGAATGTTCAGTAGGAAGGAAGATCAGATCTCAACAAACAAGTGTCCCACTTCCCTGAGAGCTCTATGGCTCACAGACCGACCTGGACATTGGAGAGAAATCTCTAGTTTGAAAAGAAATGTCCCAACAGTTCGGTCGTGCCTTGTGTGTTTGTGTCGTGCCTGTTCTAGAACTGCAGCTCCTGGATGAGCCGAAACGCTCCCAGATCCTGTCATGCCCTGACGAATTAATGAACACACCCCCTCTTCTTCTTCGCTGCTCGCCTCCTCCTCCTCAGCAGAAACAAAGGTTAGGGCTTTCTACTGAACAGAAGACTGATACGAACATACTGTGCATCCAAACAGTTGCTATCTTCCTGAATATTATGACCTAGCAACTTGCACCGTTGCTTTTTTGCTCGTGTGCGCTCTCCTTCTGCTCAACACTCGACTCCGTGGCGAGTGCAGCGTACACTGCGTCCGATCTAAAAGATCCTAAAAGCCGTTAAGCTGTGTCTTAAAAAAAAGGGGATTTGATGAGAAAAGCTTCATGAGGCTACAGAGGTTTTCTGGGAATATTGAACAGCATCAGAGGACACATGGAGGACACTATCATAACCCTGCTTCAGGCAGCTCCACAGGGTCCATGAGAGGGTTAACACATGCGTATAAACACACTCCACCTCATGTTTACGCCATACAAACAATGCTGCTTCTCAAACCCACCTGACCTGCATGTTTCTGCACTTGGAAAGGAAACCAGAGCACCCTATGGTTCCCATGAGTCCACGCTGGGTGAGCCATAGCTAAATGTTTCTTCACACAATATTCAGGCTTAAAATCTTGATCGCAGCGGACATTAAAACACTGCAACGCTACGCAGAATCAATACAAATTCAGAAGAGGTTGCTGAGGTCATAATGTCTTGTCTCTTGTGTTGATATATCGGGCGCCCCTGAGGGTAAACTGTCGGAGAGTTATCAGCGAGACTCAAGCCTCTGCTTCTTTTTCTCCAGCTGAAGTTATGCTCATGTCTCCCGGGTTTATTTTTGTCTTGTAAGACCTTGTCATCTGCTCATCTTCATCCACTTGTTGGTCTTTTTGTATTTTGTACTTGTGTCTTTGAAGTAATCTTCCCCTCTCCGTTTCAGCCTCCCCTCCTTTAGATCAGCTTCTTTTCCCACACACATCTACCAGCAGCAGCAGCAGCAGCAGCAGCAGCGGTGGTTGTCGTAGTGGCCGGTGGAGCACAAAGGCAGGCTTGTTGTCTGGTTAACGTGTCAGTGTGCGTAAGTCTGTCCGTCTGTGTGTGTGTGTGTGTGTGTGTGTGTGTGTGTGTGTTCCTGCATGGTGCGCGCTCACTCCCCCGCAGATAGTGAGAAGGCCAGGGCAGAGAGCTGTCTCTTTAACCCACTCCACAACTAACAAGAGCAGAAAAACCAAACAGCAGCCCACGCCCTCCTCAAGGCCCGACAGGCAAAGAGAGCATTCCTCTGAGCTGACTAACCACACACACACACACACACACACACACACGCACACACACACACACACAGACACACACACGCACACGATATTAGCGCCACTATTCCTCTGTTAAGCAGCAGCCTGAATAAGTTCACCTGTATATAACTGTATATAACTATTTCACAGGAAATTATAAAAATCATTTCTACAGTACTGACCTGAATATATAATATAAGACAATGATATGACTTACTAAAAGCAAACAGTAAAAATCTTAAGCAGAGCCTTGTACTTCATGACCTCATGTAGTTCAATCTGATTTCAAACCTTACAAACATTTCAAAGAACTGTCTCTGAACTTCTTATTGGTTCCTGTTTTAAATATAACATGGCTGTCATTCCTCTATAAGTACATTTGAAATATCTGCAAAAGTTATCAGTATATCAGATAATCGTGATAGCTATACTGTAAAAGTTGATGTTACAGAGTTTTGACTCATTGAGTTTATGATCAAACTTCTCAGGTTATAAGAAGGAAACAAAGAAAGCACAGGTCTCCACACACAGACACCAGTGTATGCTTCCTCCGTCTTGACTCACAGCATTAAGGTCGTCCTTTTAAAGCAAATCAAACAATGACAGGAATCTTAAACTGAAGTGCTGACGGCGACTAAAAGTAGCTAACCACACGCAGACAGAGAGCACACATAAACTCTCTGTGACCTGTCGAACATGTCGTCCCCACTGAACAATGCTGTCTCGGATGAGTCAGGTGTGATACTTGACATGAAAGCTACCAAAGTGAGTGAGAGAGAGAGAGTGTGCGTGTGTGTGTGTGTGTGTGTGTGTGTGCGCGTGTGTGTGTGTGTGTGTGTGTGCGCGTGTGTGTGTGTGTGTGTGTGTGTGTGTGTGTGTGTGTGTGTGTGTGTGTGTGTGTGTGTGTGCGTGCGTGCGTGTGCATAAAGGAAGTGGTAGACTTTTGAACAGACTTTTGAACAGATATTTTAAATAAGGTTAGAGAAAATGTGGGTAACATTTGAATTGGGTGAGTAAAATTATTCATAAGGTTTGGCACTATTGAAGGGTTACAAAACATGTGGATGACACATTTTGCGAAGACTGCACGCGTATTACTGCGCTACTGTGACTGACCCTCACTGTTCACCCTCCGGCCCGCCTTACATTTCTGAAGTCCAGTGCATCAAAGAAGCTATCTAGAGCTGGTCTGCGATTGCAACTCTTATAAAAAGGAGCAACTGTTTTTAAACTGTGAACTGGTTGTTTTAGGGCTGTGACTAAAACATATATTCTGTCACATTAAACTTTACAGTTAAATCAATAGAGTTGTGACTTGAAGCACCAGAACCTGCATTATAGAAAAGTCTGAAGCTTCTTTTGAGTCAAGCATGACTCTGTGGTGTGTATTAGAAGTGGTTAGTATGATGCTGACTTGAAAACATCGGACAGGAATAGTGGAGGTTTTGTATTGAGCAGCCAAATCTAAAGGAACTAATGGATTTCTGAATCCTGATCTGAACGTAGGCTATGATCAGTGTACTGTATTTGCAGTTATCCAGCAGGTGGGATATAAAGCAGTGTGAGTACAGTAGCTTGCAGCACTGTGTGTCTCTGCAGGTATTTAATCCAGAGACACACGTATTTCATACTGAACTGCTGTCTGGCTGGAATCAAACCAGCTCTATCTCAGTGATTAACTTGTTTCTTGTTTTCCTCTCATGCAAACCACACAAACCACAGTCTCCAACTGATAAACTGAGAGAAACACTCTGCCTCTTGCCAAACATGCAGTTCTCTCCCTCAAGCTAAACCCTTTTGGCTTTCTGGTTTACCTGTCTCTTCCACATTCTAATCTGTGCTTTTCTCACCTCTGCTGCTCCTCGTTCTTGTTTAAATTCTGCATTCCTCTGTCTCTCATGTGTCATTAATGCTTATTAAAGTCTACTCTCCAACTAAGATGACAAGCCCTTCCTTCCAGCACTAGACACAACACTGGGAATCCCCAACTCTTCTTCCTTCTGCTGCAATTCTCTCGGCAGCCGCTTTTATCCAAAGCCACGAACATCAGACGACGTACATTATCTTCTGTTTTCACTCTTTATCTTAGGGCGCACTCAACCGAGCCACGGTCTCTGGCCTGCACTCACATTGGCCGGTTATCTGTTGTACATTAGTCATGACGTTGTAAGTCAAGGATTTTCCAAAAGACCTCTGAAGTCTTTGGGGGGTTTACTCCGAATATTCAAGTCTGCCGAAACTCAAAGTAAACATTTGACCTCTGCATCAGACCAACGTGAACCCTTTGCCACCATTGTTACATGAATTAAAGCAACAACAAAAAAATACGGACTGAAAAGTTACAGAGGGTCTCCCCATGTGTTTTTCTATCAAAGACATAACACGTTTTTTTTTTTCTTTTTAAAGCTCGCAGTACAGGGCGGCAGATATGACCTTACCTGTGGCTTCCTTTAACATACGCACACTTGAAAAGGTGACTTAAAGGTTAAGTGCAAACGTTTCAGTCATGAAATAAAGGAAACATGATGTTCATTTAAACAGGGCCATCAAACAGAGATTCAAGTGTTCATTCATGCCATCTTTTGCTTCTCTTTGCATCGGATACCTTCGTGTCAGCCACAAAAAATGAATGAACTTTTGAATACCAGTCCGTTAAAACAAGTTTTCTGTTCTGGACCCCTCCAGATCAAGTCTTACTCTGGGTCACCGATGTCTTGGTGAGAAATTCAAAGTGTTCCATGATTGGAGGATTACCTAAGACCACAATGAGATAGCTGAGGTGCATCTTTTGCTCTTTCATTCATAAACTGTGATGTTTTGGAACATGATGGTGGAGAACTTGTTTCAGCACACTGATCTTTAAACTGATCTCTGAAACATCATGTGTGAGTCTCAAAAACACATGAAGTATGAAAACACAGGTGTGGAAGAAGGCTTAGTCCTGTGAATGACAATGTTGTTACTCTCCCTGTCCTACTCTGCTTCCTTCATGCCTTTGTGTCTTTCTTTTTCCATGCCTGGTTTTATCCCATCTGTTTATGACTCTTCCATCCCTTCCACCTGCCCTGACATGCAGCAGTGTGAATCAGACGGTAGTCTTTCTTCCAGCAGGGATGTGTGCTGACAAGACAAATGCACTCCCCAGCTCTGGCTCAAAGTCAGGGAAAGTTGAGGTAGGTAGGTAGATAGGTAGGAGTGAGGAATACACCGCCCCAGGTTCTCTGCAAACACACAACACACTCACAAACCTCGGATCTTCAATAATCTACAAATGTTCCAAGAAATGACAGAACCATCATAAGTAGCTCAAAAATATGAGTTACATAGTCATAACAGACAAGAATGACCATTTCCTAGTTGTTTGTGATGACTTTGCTCAACATACAACTATTGAGCAGTTTATTCTAAAGACATTAAGTTCTGGTTGGTTCTTTTTGGTTTGCTTCACACACAGATGAGAAGCAGAGTGAGTCTGTTACTTTCTGGAAAACCAATCACTACTCGGTGACAGAGAACGTGTCACTAGTCCTTTTCAGATACTTACGTCCCTGTGACATTTCTGTACGGTCTTCTTGTGTGCATTTCTGACTGTGTGTTTGTGAAGCTTCAGCTGTGCTGTGCTTCAGCAACGCCGAAACGTAACGCCAACTGGGACATCCATATTACACCGTCACAAAACTGATATGAATGTACAACTAAGAAATGATGGCTGAACTTTGTTACAGCACTTCTGAAAAAGCACGGGCCGTAACTGTGCCTCTTGTGATTTATTTGTTTTTTTAAATGCGTTTCCACTGAAGCCCACTTCATGATGCTGAAAATGCAAGTATCAGTCACCTCTGTGATTCATTCAGTGGTCTGCTTTTCTTTTCTCCAACTCTTGAAGAAACAATACAGACCTGACACCTGGGCTTTGGGCATCTGCAAAGACCAAGTACTGATCTAATACTGATGTCAAATACTAAAATGCTGCATCACTCACCATATTACTATAGATTACAAAAACATAATGTGGTAAAAGATGCATGCCATGCAGCCAACAAAGTTAACCGTTTAGTTTCGTCTGCCTTCTTCGGTTAAACTCGACGTTGACAACCGCCTTCTTTATCACCTTTTCAGATGTGTCAAGTAGCTGTAGAAGTTATTGTTGTAACAACAATAAAACGCTTTCAAAATACACAGGCCTCTTAGAGCACTGAAGATACGTGACATATTAGGCACACTTGCTTGCTGATACCTGATCCAGCTATTTGTGTCTGTACCTGACCAAAGCTGATACCAGGGTCAGATCGGCATATCTCCACTTAAGCATGTTGGCGGAAAACAAATTTGTCCGCTAATTATAACAAAGATGAATCTTAAAGAGTGTCAGAGTTAATATATGAATAAACTACAATAAAATTAACTCAAATAAATATATAATAATAATTTTTCTAAGACAGTTCTCGACTTGTTTCTAGTAAGAAATAGACACAAGTTGCCGTTTTTTTCCACAGCCGGATCACTTTAAATGAGGACTTTAAATGACAGGTACTGCTTTGGTTTGGGTGCGGGCAGATTTAGGCACACAAACCACTTGTAAAGATTTCGTAAAAAGGTCATGGTTTGTTTTTAAATAGCTCACTGGTCACTGTTAGAGAAACATTGTGGTATGGTTAAAACAACTTCCTTAAGGTTAGAGAATCATCATGAAAAGAAACAAACATGGACTCTTGGTCCAAAATGTCTGATGTTTAGTCAACCCATCCTAACAACCTGACATTTTTCCTTTTCAGACTTATTGGCTATTTTAGCTCAAGAATATTTAGTTATTGGGTAGCTGCCTTATACCAACCTGAACTACTTACCCACCCACAGGCATGACTGAAACAGAGTGTGTGTCTGTTTACAAACTGTGCAGGCTAACCCTAATTCACATCCACCCTTCACCCTCACAAAGTGCTACGCTTTCATGGCGTGACACAATTGACGCACCAATGTTTGTGACTAAACCAAGGTTAACGCACAGGAAGAGATGATTTTGAGAGACGAAACAGGGAAGGAAGAAGGTGGGTGTGTAGGTCAACACCACAACGCCACAATCACTCTTTGAATGACTCGTGCTTTAACGTAAAACATTCACTTTGTTTATTGCTCCTCAGAAAAGCTTAAACAAAACCACAGGTACCTACAAGGCCAGTAAAGCCTTATCCCTACCCAAGTTAGAGGCAACCAACATGATTAATAGCTCTATGTTTCTGACTTCAAATGGAAAGCTTAATAACCATGACGAATGTCTTTTTGGGGACACTTTATGTCAAGTGCTGGTGAGAATATGGACACATAACACTCACTTAACAACCCACGCAACATTTTAACTGTGCCACAACCAAACCAACTTGCAGAAAACACCCTCATTGTTTCCAAGCTTTCCGAAGGCCCCAAAAACAATTAGGGTGTCGTTATAGTTAGATTTCAGAAATCCCTCTTGTAAATACACCGATTGAGGTGCCTTGCTCTGATCAAAACTCAAGCATCTTGTGGCTCGTTTTCATTGATGTTAATGCACAGCTGCTTGCTGCTGATGTTGTTCTGGCCTCCTATAAATAAAAGAGTATCAGGTGGGTTAAAAACGTGAGGCGTACTCCTGGTGTTTGTCTCTGTGCGCGTTCACAGATTAAAGTTGCACATTTATTTAGAGGGAAAAAACACGTTTGATATAAAACTAATGTGAAAATATACCCTGAGGCAAGAGTAACATAAAAAAGTATGTAGACCATTGATGCTTATCACAAAGGTTTATGTCACAATAATGATGAAATCATGACATAGGCTTCAAATGATGCGCCTTAGTGTAAACTAATTGTGCAAGAGATACTGTGTTAAATTAATTTAAACTGACCTTACAGAGATGGGATGTGCTATTACACAACTCAAAGCAACTTTTAATTTAATCAATGCACACCTCTCCAGCTTCCTTTAGCGCTCAGCAGTATGGCAGACTGTCATGACGATGAGCTTCCATGAGCTCTGTCAGGGAGTTCATGTGTCAGAGAGATAAGAGTGGACCTCCCCATGGACAGGCCTGAACATGCAGGCAGCTGCTGTCAGCGAGCCAGAACATTGAGGGAATTAATAGAAACAGCAGCTCTCCAGGGACACTGTTAGCCCACTCTGACAGCCAGCTCTGATCCGGGGTCATCTTAATGCACACTGCCTCTTCCCTTCTGCATTAGTGGTAGGAAACATGAAACCTGGATCATGGCAAACATCATTCAACTTTCCGGGTAGGCTTAACTGTGAACACTGGTCCGGGCCTGTGCAAACTGTGATATGCACACTTGTGGTGATCAAGAATGTGGAAGCGCCCAACTCAGGGTTCAATGTTCACCTGACACTCAGGATGCTTTGCAATATAAATTGCCCAAAAATATATACCAGATTTTGTGGACAAAGACAAACGTTTTCATTATTGGTTATTGCTGTGTTGTCAGTGTATTCATTACAGCTGATGGAAATCCATGCAGTCTTATATGACAGCCCAGCTCTTAGTCGTTACTCTTTAAAGGTCAGATTAAGTTCTTATAGTGACTGTTACAGGGAGGGCAAGATTATTGTCAAATTCAAGGCACTACATTGTTGAGTTCATTTATACTATCATGAGAGGCCTTTATGGATATTAAGACTACCTTCCTTTGAGAACGCGAGTACTGTTTGTTTTTAATACAACTGAAATAAAAATGACTAATAAATATACTATAAGATAAGATGTATTGAAATTAGGGCTATTTGGTTCATATTCCCCAATGCAATAAGGCTAATTACAAGCCTGTTGGTCATTATTGATAAGACAATGATTTCATATTACTGTGCTTTAAATTGATGTACATAACGTTAACATCATGTATGCACACCTGTGAAAATGAAGCTTCGGTGAAGAGCCAAGACGGATGATTTAAAATTTAATTACTCTCTAAAACTTGTTTTTTCAATTTCCCTCTGCATTGGTGAAAATGTCCTCTCTGGCTGCAACATGTTGCCTCAGCCCAATTACCAAATAATTCAGAGCGCGCTCTGCAGGGAAATTATCTAATCGCAATTTTATTTACTCATGCCTTTTCTTCTACTCCAGCACGGTGCATACAAAATGAAACAGTATGTGTAAAGGACAACATGAGCAATGACACCAGTATGTTGTGCTATAACCGATCAGATACAGGCAATACTCAAACAATGAGACCTTAATGTGTCATGGATCTATCAATAAGATGCATTTATTTTGGATTTAGCAATCTTAAACCTTTCATTTGTCACATTACATTCAAACACTTTGAAGGCACTGAGATAAATCAGACTTTTTGCAGACATGGTGTTTGTTTACCAACACACAAACTCCAACCTCTGACAACCTTTAATCCAGGGGAGGAAAGGGGCTGCTGATTACAAAGCATGATCGATCAAACTACAAACTGTATTTTCATGTGTTATTCGAGAGCATTTGTGTGGTTTTAGATAAAGTATTGATGGCTTCAAGAAAGCATTGAACAGAGAGAGAGAAAGAGAGAGAGAGAGAGAGAGAGAGAGAGAGAGAGAGAGAGGCAGCTCCACAGACTCGCCTACGCACTAACACAGCGATAGAAAGCGTCCTCCAGATTAAGGCCAAGTTACATAACTTGGACTGAATTTGTGCTTTTGCATTGCATGTGTGCGCTGATGGTGGCTAGTCAATACGATATCATGCCACTGCTTCAAGCGAAACAACTTCCCATTAATATCAGAAAATGATCACTAGCGACTGCTGGTCCCAGATGGTTTCGGTTCACTTGAAAGTTAGGTGCACATTTTGATGGCATTGCAGTCTACAGACGAGATGTTTGCTAGCTTCTCTTGAAACCAGTGGAGGCAGCTCATTGTGCATTGCATGAGCCACCGAGTTATTACTTGCAGAGCAAACATGAGAGGAGACAGTATGTGCAGGAAGTGGAAATGTCCACTTCTCGGTTAAGTAGAGGATGTCATATTAAACGAATAAGGTGTCACAATTTGCAACATTGCGACATGCGTTTAATTTAGGCTACTATGTGTAAAAAATGTGATTAAAAGCATCAGTCATGCAACCATATCAAACTAAATGGTGATGCCGCGTTCACGGTCACCGTCAAACTGTGCTTACCTCGGTATAGTGATGCATTTTGTGTTGATATTCTGAGTAGTGATGGCTTTCTCTAGCTCGTCCAGCTGGCCCGTCTTCTTCAGCTTCTTCACCAGACTTTTCACTGCCTTTTCAGACCATTTCTCCTCCTGACCATTCTGCTCTCCCTTCTTCCAGCCCAAAAGTCTTTTGACAATGGGGGGAGTGAAAGGCAAAATTGACATCTTGAGTTTCAGTAAAGTCCCTCCAATGTCAAGAAGTCCGTCGGTAAGGACCCAAAAAAAGCACGGGAACAACTGGGTCTTTATGCGGTCCGAACAGCGGAGATAAATGCGTTATTCAACATCAAAATAAACAAGTTGTTGGATTTAAATCGCCGTATAGATGCATCACAGAATTAAACCCTTCAGTTCTAGCTCATTCGCACTGTCTGCCTCTATCTCCGCGCTACACTGTGCACCGGTACTATGTTGCGCTGTGGATTTAGTGCTACTCCGCCAGGCAAACTAGTTCCGTCTGCACTTCTTCAAACAGGCGCCGTTTCAAACACACTTTACCGAGGATACAGCCAAGTTATGTTTCATACGAGTTAGCATCAGGCACCGATATCAGATGATTTTGTAAATGTTTTTCTAATGGATGTTCAAACCTTCCTTAAGCAAAGTTTTGTGGAGTTCATAGTCATCCGCGGCGCTGCTACCGCCTGCTGAAGTCTGCAAGAAGTCTGCATCAAATGCAAATGTAGGAGCTGCTGCTGAGAGTCTCTATTCAGACCTCAGGCTGCACAGCAGACCTGTGAAAGGCCAGTCCGAGCAGCTGGACAAATGTGCTGTGCTGATATTGCGCAACCCCTCTGCCTTTTCCCTGCTGTTGTTTTGCTGATAAAACTGCATGTGCTGGGCACACTTACGCAAATACACTACTTCCACTTAAGTGTTGACTGTTACTTTATGTAACACTTGGCAAAACAGATGATTTACACATGTCTAAATTAGGAAAAAAAATGCCTTAATAGACAAAAATGTGTCATATATTCATTTGGATTTGTTCTTATAAAATTGCTTCACTGGATCCATCTGTTTCAGGAAATCAACATAATATAAATATGGCCTAAAGAGGTCAATGATGTGCTTCTCTCCTTATTTTCCTCCACATGGTAATAACATTAAGAGTTTCAACTTTAAAAGGGAAAAAAAACATTCCTTCTGGCTTCTCTCTTTTTATATTTGGAAACACATTTTCTTCATCATACAACAGAGAGTGGTGTTAGTGCTATTTCAAAAATGATACATTTGTGTGTTTACTACACAGAGACCTTGACATTAAACGTATTCAATATATAACTTTCTCGTAATTGCTACTGGGGTTGTTTGTTTCCACACAGGGGTAAATATCTCAGGAACTGCTATAAGTTGGAGGGTGATAAAAAGTCATGCACACACGTACAGGCTGAGCCACAAACTTGCCTCAGCTTGTTAGTGGTGCGAACACTCATGGACGCTTACTCAACAAGGTGGTAGTTTGGTTTACAGCATGGCCCTGTCTCTGAAACCACAACTTATACACACACACTCACATATGCATACATCCATACGTACCCCTCCTTCTCAGCCAACACACACCCTGATCCACATACACCCACACACTGTGTCAGGGAGTCAAAGTGCCAGATGTACAATAGATTGTATAAGCACAGCTGAGCTCACCACAGAGAGAGTGATAGTTTAGGGTGTGAGGCAGTCTTTGTTCTTTTGGCTTCAAAAGAAAAAAGACTTTATTGCATTCAAAAGCCGTTTAGAGAACTTGAGAGTCTAATTTGCAAGCGCTTGAAAGAGCTGTAAAGGTTTTGAATGTTCTGCACAAAGGCCTTAGTGTACAATTATTTAAGTAGCGTAATACAAAAAAAGGTATCAGAGCTGGCATGACAAAAGAAAAAGGAATGACAAACTTAGGGCTAAAAGCCAGTTGCATTGTTTTAAAAGTCCTCTTTTAGAGAAATGGTCCAACTCCAAACCTAAAAAGCTACTGTCTGTCTCCCATGCAAACCTTTAATCAGAGCCTGCATGGCAGTTCACACTCATGCACAAATAGTAGCATCAACCTGTGGTTACTATTTTGGTATGTGTACAGCCACATTGACCTGCGTCCAGAAGTCCCCCTCTCTGAGCACAGTGTGTAGTTTTTGCTAAAAATATCGCTGGCTTTGGCCTCAGCCGGACAGAGCCCTTTCTTTGATCTATTTTGGTGACAGAGCGATGTATATTTTCATATCTGCTAAAGGTATGTCAAGGTTCTTCCTTCATGCCTATATCAAAAATATGTTTAGTAAGAAGATGAATATGAAACAATAAAGAACAATAAAGATCTTGAAGGACTACAGTGTTATACTTTAGAGACATTATTTTGTTTTCAAAAGAGAATGGCTGAAAGCATTTTTTGCAAAAAGATGGATTGAGATTAATACCTTCTTATACTTAAATGTTCTCCAAAAATTCTTTAATCAAACAGAATATGGGTTTTACCACCTATCACCTACCACTAACAAAACAAAGTTTAAAGGTCTTGCAGCCTCTATCAGCACCAAATTACATTAAGAGAATGAGTTAGAGAAACAGTAAAAGTGTCTATATGCAGTGAATTGTTTGTGCGTTATTCTCCATCAGCAGCTCCTCATCTGTGGTAACAATTAAGTGTCCAGCTGTAAAACACACCACTCTGTCTCCCCTCTGTGTGTTGGCAGGTCTGAGGAGAGGTCTGGAGAAGCATGCTGCCATGAGTCACATGCTGAAGCCCTGCGGCCCGCTCTCTCGACACCTGTTTACGCCCCCGGGGACACGACCGGCCAAGACAGCTGGTTTGTTTTGGAGAAGTGCGGGGTGAGACGGGGGCGGATTTGGGGGTGCAGAGTGGGGGATGGGATTACAGATGGGCCGTGAGAAGGGGTGGTAGAACAGGGTGTACGTGGGGGAAGACTGAGGAGGAGGAGGAGGGGTGTCTTCTGTGAGAAGAATTACTGAGCACAAAAGGCACTCCAGCCGGACAGAATGGGCAGTGACCACGTGCAATCCGATGGATGATAATGACATTGTGTTGGCTGTAACCTCAGGGGACTTAAGCCAGAGTGTGTGTGTGTGTGTGTCTATGTTTGTGTGTGTTGAGTGTAAGTGCGGGTGGATGGGCTTGTGTGGGTGTGTGTGATGTCAGCTGGTGTCCCAGTGGAGCTTTAGGGTCAGAAAGAATAGAAACCATGGTAGTGGATGGATGTGATAAGGACGCAGATGACCAACGTTTGACCAACTCAAAGAGGACATTACATAAATACCTAAAATGTTTCGAAACATGTCTTTAATAAAAGATCAACTGTATTCCTTTAGCATTTAATCTAGTTACTTTCAATAACATATCCACCTCAAAGTGTCTACAACACCACATTTTACTCTAGTATTTGAATGCATCTTTATCTCTTGTATGATCGCTGTCGATCTCATTCGTGATGAGTATAGTAAGAAGTCACATTAAACTCATTTTACGTGCATTGCTTTATAAGCATTTACATGGAAACACATTTTGGTCACTGCTATTTGGAATTCTTGGACAGTTCATACATAATTTTTACATCATGATTTAAGAACAGTTCAGATGCTAAAGGGAAAAGTAGATGGACGACAAAATACTTAATCAATGGTTAAAGTGGCTGTCAGAGAGCCTAGTGGTTAAAGATGTCATGGTCCTTGTTGCAGTGGTGGGTTCGAATCCAACCTTGGTCCTTCTGCTCGTCATCCCCACGATCTCCTTCCATTATGTGTGTCTCTCTCTTCCACTGTCCTATCCAACAACACAAATAGACCCCCAAAAATAACTTCTAGTTATCTATAACAAGAGAAAGAACTCATTATTTCAGCAGTGATATATTACTTTGGATTATCATTACTAATGCAACAATGTGTACAAAGGGATTTATTGTTTTTTACCTGCTGAAGGAGTTCATGTTTGATACTGTATACACATGTATGATCGAAAACTCTGCATCATGTTTTATATGAGTATTTGTTCTGTTTGGAAAAAACCCCCTCTTCAAATCAAAAAGGAAAGATTGTCTAAAAAGTATATAAACACTCAAGTGAAATACTTTATATTAGAGATCTTAACGACAATACTTACATATATTCCACTAGTGTTTGCTGAATAAGATAAAAAATAATGTACTATCCTATAACCTTTGCCTATTTAAAGATCCTGTGTGCAAGGTTTGTAACTTAAGAGCAATTCATGTGTGTGTTGGAGTGCCACAACTTTCTCTCCCGTAGCCTATCTGTGCAACAGATTTAAACAGCTCACCTCAATAAAACTGAAACTAGTTTGGGTGTAATTGTCTGCATGTGTCTGTTTGTGCACGTTTGCCCTGTACCTGTGACAACGTTTATGAGTGAACTGTTGAGTGTACTAAAGTGTTTTTTTTTACTGATCTCCTTGGCAACAACACGACAATTTGTTTTCTCTCTGAGAGTCATCAATCGCTCAACAGCTCCTGACAGCTCCTCCGACTGCTGCAGCACATGGTGTACCAAAGACACACATCATAACCCTCCTGCGCACACACACACACACCCACAGAACAGAAAAACACACCCTTCTGCAGCATGCCCTTCTTTTATCACTTCTCTATAAATGACACTTACTGTAGTCTTTTCTTCTCTCTTCCACCTTTGTTTGCACTATTTACAAACACCTCTTTTTGCACATCAATATGCGCATTCAATCCTGCAAATGTGTGCTTATGTGCGTAACCATCGTTCACATCAGTCGATCCACTTGATCAGGAAACATTTCTCACTTCAATAGTGCTCAGTGACAATTGTTTTGAAACTTCGGGCGGTTGCACCACTTACACTCCTGTGAACAACAGGAAGAAAGAACGTTTTCCTTTCAGTTGTGATTGCCTGTCACTCAGAGCAATCCTCAGGGGCCGTCTGTGTGAATTCATAAATAAAGGTATTCCTTAAAAAAATACATTTATATATACTTAAGTGACACTTAAAAAATATGAACTTCTGAAGTAAACAGTCATTTTCTGTTTTGTATAATGATGTGCTCAGGACCGCAGCGTTCTCATAATATTTGTCACAACTGTTGTTTTTGATAAATAACCAACAAAAGAAATAGTCAAGGGTCTTATGTTACAACATCTTACTTAGAAATGGAAAACACCTTTGTCAAGAGATTATTTCTGCAATACACGGCTGATTCCTTTATATGCATCAAACAAACGTGTTTTTAGTGCATCAAAAAACTGTTACAAGTTGAGAAAAGTTTTAGACCTCATGCCAAAGGTACCAATATAGAAGATATTCTTTCCTGCACTGCGTCAGTAGTCGGGAAATGGCCTCACATCTCTCAAGCTACCAGACCAACTTCTTTATTTTGGTCTGCACCGGGATTGAACCGGCAACCCTTCAGTTCCCAACCCAAGTCACTAAACAGACTGAGCTTCTGTCTCCCAAATAGTAGTTTTGGTTGGAGCTACAACACTCACTCTTCCAGAGAACCAAGATTACATTTTCATTTAGTTTGTTAAGAAGTGTTAAGAAGGCAAGCTCTTGTGAGTGTCCTTCATCAACCCCCTGGTACAGCAGAAAAGTCATGTGTGTTGCTCATCAGCACCGTGTGACTCAGCTGATGTGACTTCTCCCTCATACTACAAGAACACACATGAGCGATCAAACACAAACACTGACTCACAGCACATGTAGGTCTATTCTCGTCCCTACATAGCCATGATGACAATAATCTTAGTCCCTGCAGTGAAATCTGAAACAACAGTTTATCTTCCGTCGAGCCGTGACTCATGGAGTGAAATGACAATCCCACAGATAACCCGGTGCTCTCTGTGACTGATTATAACTACAAGCTTGTCTTACAGTGCGGTCCGCTGTCATGACTTACCTCTGAGTCATGAGTCTCTATAAACGGCTGTTGGTCAATCCCTGTGAGAGCAAATTTCCTGTTGTTAGCATGCCTGCATAATCTCATTGATAGCAGACAGGATATTGAGTTGAGGTCATTCAGTTTCAGTTGTTGTGCAGCGAGACCACTGTGCCACATATCAAGACTGTCATTTGGTATCATTTAACAACACATTCTCTCTATGGGAACACTTAGACTGGGGATGTTGATTCAGCCAAAGTTATAAAGTGATGAGGTAGAATGGAAACAGAACAAATAAGAATCAGCTGCTGAAACAACTGCTGACAAAATCCTCCAAACAAATGACTCAACAGCACGTTCACTGATCAGTCCATGAGCACAGATTTCATTATGCAGAGACAGTCAATGAAGGCTTCCTCTCAGTAATGTCATCATCTCTAACAGGAGGAGTGCACTCAAGCCTCTCCCAGAGTAGACTGCAGTAACTAAAGTACACTGTTGGTACCAGAATTTTCACTCAAGGATGAATTAAATACATTTTTTTTTATTCATGCCGAGTCATACTTTCTTTATAATTGGTAAATTCATGGTTTTCTTATTTTACATTTTGAAAAGTCTACTGTAGGTAAGGATCTGGCTTGGAAATCTAATGATCACAAAGGTTTCACTAGCTCTACCATAGGAATAAAAAGCATTGATGGTGATGTTGGAGAGCACAGTCATATTAATTAACAATTTCAATAATTGATCAACTCAAACCATGTGTCACCCCTCTCCCCTATGGATTGCTTTTCTGGATGAAAATCATTCCTTGAAGAGTATAAGTGTGGTCAAAACAACTTATTTTTAAGATATATTTTTGGGGCTTTTTCCCTTTTTTTTAGATCAGTAATGCAGTAATGCAAAACTAAGACCTTGCAATATTATTTCTCTGTAGGTTACGGTTAACAGTTAGCTGACTGATCACATCCCTGGAGTAATATTCTCACCTTTGTAAGTCTTCTCTAACATCACACTTTGCAAAAGCATTGCAGTCTTACATGCACCATTGACCACAATTTCCTCCATATATAGCATACTTGACATTTTTCCCCATAGTTATCAATGCAGATGTCATTCTCATGTCGTTTTCGCTAATTTATCTTCTAATACATTTCATGATCAGTTGAGCCTGTTTAAATTGTGCGGCAGAGTTCCTCTAACAAGGAAGAATTATAAACCTCTATATGCCATTTTTAAGGTTTGTCCTTTCATCAGTAGCTGTTCCCTGCTATTCTGCTGACAAGTGAATGTGTGGAATGACTGAAGACCCTGTTAAATTGCGCCACCCAGTGTTGAAATTGTTCTGTCACAACTGTTTGCAGCTGTTAAATGTTCGTTTCCCCTAAGCTGCTGAAAGACTGTATTGCAGTTTGACTCATCAGAATGATTGCACTGAACAGATTTAAATCAATGTTTTGATTTATATTAACTTCCAAATAATAAGATTCAATCAAATGTGACAATCACAATATTTCATTTTCCATCTTTTTCTGTGGGAAACACCTTGATGACTGTTACTGATTACATGCCATGTGAAATGAGTGATGACATCTTAAATCTCACCTATGTGAGGCGTTTGTGTATGATTCTGATTCTGTCCACTGAACATCATACTTAACAGAACACTAAAGTGGATTAGATTTGGTAAAAATCCGATTTGAAACATAATTGCACATTATTTCCCTGCACACCAGTCTTTCATTTGCATTTATATGACAACAAAAGCCCTCGATCTCAGATAACATATGCATAGAAGATCGAGCATTTGGTCACAGACCATTGCTTTTCTTTGTGCCTGATATAATTTCTCATTCTCCTAAACCCTATTCACACACCCCTTGACAATATGCAAATAATGTCCCTGGGCTACCATTGTATTGCTGCACTTGAACAGTATGAGAGAGATCAACACTTTTGTTGCTGCAGTTGTTTTCGAATACCATGAGCCTTTAAAAATGGCTGCTGATCACAATGTAGAGACATAAACAGAGAGATCTATGTGATCTGCTAATGTTGTTTGGAAATGAAAGATGGAAAGGAGGTATTCACATTTAAACAGCTCGACTCAATTTATGCCACCTTTAATTCCATTCTGTATTCTGTGCATTTGGCCATCTGAAGATGTATCACTAGTGATACCTGAAGTCATAAAAACAACAAGGATAACATTTTAAGAATATATCACACTTACTATATGAAATCAAAGTTATTGTATAGTGCTACCATTTTTGTTTTAGTTTCAGGACTCAGTACCGGAGTTTTTGTTCCACCTTTTTGTCTTGTGACTCCTTTAAGCTCCACGAGTGATGACTTTGTAGTTTGGAGTTTAATCAAAGTCAGATTTCTACGTCTCACATTGTGTATTCCTTTATCTAGATCGAGTAAGTATCATGCTATCATTTTGTGACCAATCAGACTGTTTGGACCTCTGCAGCTCTTGTCCCTCAAGTTGGCTCTATCAATGACTTCTTACATTCCATTTCATTGTCTGAATCTGATAAAACAATTTCCTGTGTGTTTCTGCTCGTGTTTACTTTTGATTTTAATTTTGCATCTTTGTAATATAGCAATCGTAAATGGGTATGTGTGAGTATACATTTCATATGTATGGATGTGTGGACTTAAGTACTTTTATTTTTCAAGACGTACATTCATACATAGATCAATGCATTTGTGAAACTGATTAACTGGTTTGTTTTTTAAAGTAAGTAAGGGAAAGACTTCTCAGCATGTCCTGCTCCCATTCCTTCTCCAGTGAACCTGGAGGGGAAAAAAAGAACATTACATGACTTGTTTCTATTTTTCCAGAAGATGGCAACAAAGTCCTGCAGTGTTCACAGTGATGTGTTCAAACCCCCTCAGCGCTCTGAGAGGATGGTTGTGTTTCTGAAGAGAAAGTAAGGACACTGATCAAAGTCTGACTGTGTGATGTGTTGAGTCATCCTTTGGAGCCAGTCAGTCTAACTGCCTGTCTGCCTGTCCATCTGTCTGCCCATCTGAGTCTCTATCTGCCTGTCTGTCTCTCTGTGTGGCCAACAGTGCATTATATCTGCGTCACAGCTGGAAGAAGCACAGGCTTTATCTCTGCCACAGTGCCATTTCCCATGTCAGGCATGTTATTGTTGTTGGTTCTAATTGAACAGGTTTACATTTCAGCAACCCAATGATCACATAACCTGGAAACAAATCAAATCATCTAAATGTTCTTCAAGAGGCTACAAATCAGAAGAGAAGAGAATCTTGAATATAAGTACATTTTGGATCATTTACTATAGTTCTAACCAAACTAAAATGTTCTAAATGATAAGCCTTTTGGTCGAGGAATTACTTGGATCCTTGAGATCAAGCACCAAGAAAACACTCAATGAACAATTGGGGGGCCAGTGACCGTCACCTAGCGGTTGTTTTGTGTGCCCCTTTTGTGAGGGCTGTGGTCCTCAGGTCCGAATCCTTTATCATGTCAATCCCTACTCTTTCTCTCCACAATTTAAGACTCTATCTTCTGTCCAATCTCTAAAATGAAGGACTAAAAGCTCAATGATACATATACACTTGACTCAAGTACAGGTAGAAGTCCTGCATTCTAAATGTGTCTAATGAGATTAAAGGTAGAAAGTAAATGCATGTAACTTTCTTAAAAAAGTACTCAATAAAGTTATTTAATGATTAATAATTTGATGATCTTGATAGTCTTTTGGTTTTAAAATGTAAGGTCATGAAGACTCCTTAGAGTAGGGCTGGACAGTATGACCCCAAATCAACATGATGATTAGTTTAACATGTGACATATATGATGATTAATGAATATTTGGTTTGAGTTCTTTGCCCTCATCGTGCTCTCACATGGTCTCTACTGCAAATATGCTCCACTATTAAAGCTGGGATATTCTGATATCTGATCAACTATTTTGTGGTTATTTATTGAATATTTCAAACTGAAATCAATGAATCACTTGAATTGAAGACGACACATTTTAGTTTTAAAGTAGAAATAAACTTACAGTAAACCTTTCTTATAACTTTTCCTTCAAACAGTTTTCCAGCAGTGTTTACATTTGACTTATTTTTGTTCAGTGTCTTCTTCCCTAAAGACAAAATGTGTCCAAACGACAGACATTGCTTCATTGTCACTTCCATGATTGGACGAGTCATCACGTGACTCTGCCATGAAAATAATCGATTTTGTTGGTTAGAGGTTCTGAATGTCTGTTTCAATTAATTTTCGATTCATTTCCCAGCCCTACCTCAGGGATATCACTTTAATCTGATGGTTTATGAAATAATTATTCTAAAGGGAAAAAGAAAATGTTTTTTCGGGGCTTAATTAGAATGAAGAGACTATTAATGGATTTAATATGCTTTACTTAAAGGTCAAATGTTTTTTGTTTTTTTTTAAGACAGTATCGACTATATTAAAAAAACGTACAATATATAACTCTCCCACATACTGTATAGTTGCATGTACTATGGGGGAAAAAAAGGTTTCACAAATGTTATATTCTTTAACTATTCTGTATGTCACATTTAATCAGAAACATTTATCTGTTCATACACAATATCACTAAATCACTACCACGGTCGAAGACGTCCACTGATCTACTGTTTCCATATTACCTGTTTAAGTTGCTCCTCCTGCAAATGATGTACAATTTGAAAGACTTGCATCAGTTATGTATTGATGTGGTGTTTTAGATCTCTCTCTTTCCCCTCACCAACATATTTGCAAAATGGGATTCTTTACTATAACGAAATGAGGAGAAATAATATCTGCAACAAAATATGACAAAGTACTCACTTACAGGTATTGATCCTAAACATATTTTTTCAGTTTTAATGAAGGTAAGACTCTTTATTGAATCTTTGTGATGAACATATACATCAACTAAGGTTTGAATAAATCACTTGTTTTTGTGTCAATCTAAAATGATATTATTTGAAGATTGTGTCATAACCTTCCGTACTGCTTTTATCCACTGTAAGGCGACCTTGGGTGGCTTGAAAGGCGCCATTAAATAAAATGTATTCTTATTATTATTAACACTGGTGCAATATTTCATATATAACGTTTCCATGGTAAATGCCTTATTTCTGTAACAACATTGTTTTTCTTTTTGTTTCCAGAAGGTCTGGATTTTCATGATTCTAAATCTTAAGAACAAAATAGAAATGAACTGAAAAATCTGATTTCAAAGCGGCAGCAAAGGCCAACAGTATCACTGCAAGGCATGTGTTGACAACTCCTCCAACAATCTTGAGAACATCAGTAGTCGTTGTGGTAATGTTGCCTTCAGGGCCCAGGCTAGTATCTGCAACACTAGAAAGCTGACAGGCTGACATTGCATTCGCACCTCCACCTCCCTTTGATTGACAGCTTCATTCAAAAACCTGAGAGAATCCCCATTAATACACTTCACCAGAGCAGAGCTGAACACTTTGACTTAATGAGAAGCTTCACGAGCGGTGTCTCTTGTCCTACGCCCAAACTCTCCTTTTGAAAGAGTATCCTGTTTCTGCTGCAGGAAAACAAGGCAGTTTTATCTTCTCTTGTCAATATGACGAGCTGAAAGTGAGTTCCCCTGAAAGTGAGACTTCTCAGTTCCACCCTTTTATTTCTGTTTTTAACACCTAGCTTGAGACAAAAGGTGAGGGATGAAAAATGGCTGTATACCTATGACTGCTTCAAGAGGAGGTCACACAATAAGGCTTTGTGGCCTTTGCGAGCCGCCATGGTTCAATAAAAGGCTTTGATATGAGGAATAATGTCTGTGTGTGCAGAAGAGAGAAAGAGAAGAAGAAAGGAGAAGAGATGAAAGAGTCATGCTTAGTGTCTACAGCAGTTTGGGGTTGAGTCTATAAAGGTAGGCTTGTACTTTTATTATGTTACAGTACAGTTTAGTTCTGGTCTGAAAAAATGCTGATACCACAGTTTGAAGATGACGTGCATTCAGATGGTCCGAGTAGTAATTATAGTTAGAAAGATGAAAGGCTTCAGAGCAGGCCCATTACATTTCTGATGTATAATTGATGATTTCAATGGTTTTATGAATAGCTAGGTCTATTACAGTGAAGAACATTTAAAGGTACAGATACGAAATGTAATTAATCAGAATTAACTTTATTTTGGTTCTGTTGGAAATTGAACAGACAACTGTGATAAACTGTGTTGATTTGAATGCTCTGGAACAACATAAAACATGTTTATATTATTAAAATTATTTTTCACAAGTGGAAAGGCAAACACAAATGTTTTACGATGCAAGCATATATTTTTAGATCATTGCTTTTGAACAAAGTCCAATATATATTCGTTTTTTGAAGTTTGACATCTGCAGCTCCACCTGGGTTATAGTAGACAACTTAAGTAGAACGTTTGTAACAACTAATTTTGAATTGCTTCTCCAGGCTTTCTAACATGCTAAACAAGGATGGTAACCATGTTTAAATTAACCATGCTAAACATCAGCTGGTTAGCCTTTACACTGTGTGCATGTTAGCATGAAGGATGTTTGCATTCAGAGATGCTGTGTTGAAGGTAAGGCCTCACAGAGCGACTCGTGTTGCCTTGGACTCACCAGTCTAGTTGAAAAGGATACTCTATTGTTGTCAGTAGATATAAACTATCTTGTCCTGACTGGCAGGCCGCCATGTTAATGACATGTCAATCAGAAGATATGACCTAAGAGTCAAGTTTTAAGGAACAGAGATCCTCGCCGTTTCATTTGTGAACTGAGATCAGTTTAAAAATGTTTATCTGCCTTGTTCGTGTCGCCCAAGGCTCATTCTTTACAATCACTCCTGTCAGTTTTAAATGCCATTTATAAGATTTCCAATAAGAACTCTGACAGGCCCATCCACAGGCAGAATAAAGGCTGAGGAGCAGGCTGACACAAACTATATCCAAACCATTTTTATTTTTAGTTCTCGTACAGTAAACAGCTCTCGTATCTCTGCTGTTTACTGTTTGACTTACTTTACGCAACATCAACACATGATGTATGTATATATATATATATATATCTATATATATATATATATATATATATATATATATGCATGTCTTTGTGCTGCAGTGTCCAGAAGCGAACAACAAGACTGTCTCACATGAAGCACACAAATGCCAACACATGATCTGAAATGAGCAGCATGAAGAAAATACTGTGTTTTCATCTGAGGTTGTAGAATTAACAAAGGGCGGGGACTCGTGCAGTCTCTCTCCTTGCGAGAGGAAACCTGAGCAGGGTCGGTACCGCGCAGGAATCTACCGCACTGGCATCTGCCGGAGCCAAAACCTCATTCTGGAAGTTTGGAAAGCAAAGAGGAGTGACAGCATTTCCTGCATCCATTTAGAGTCCCACAATATGGAAAACATTTAGACCTCTTTAAGAAGAAAAGTAATACATCGGTTTGCGTTGAGATTTTTTTCTGGTGGTATTTAGTGTGAAAGCAAGTTTTGTAAAGGAAACCTTTTATCTGAGAACAATAACAAATTGGAAACAGAAGGGAAGTTGGTTTCGTACTTGATTGTGTGGTCTCTGGTCAGAATTGTTCTTTGTTATGGATTTGTAAAAGGAATTATATCAAAATTTCGATGAAAATAGTCAAACATCCTCTGTGTCTGTGGAAATATGCTACAGCTATTGTCTCGGTGGTGTGGCCTTTTGCCAGAATAACAAGGCATGAGATTTACACTAACCACTGTTGGACCACCATATACTGTATACATTCTAACTGTAACTTCATCCTCTTCAAAATATATAGGAAACACAAATATGACAAGCTGGTCCATTTCTATCTTGTTCCATCTCAGATAAAAGCTCTCTGTTTTATCTCTAATTCATGTGTACGTGATATAAATGGGGGCGTGTGCTGGGCAAAAGACAAACCATTCAGCATTAACACATCAAGACAAATCAGGTTCTGTGTTGCATTCAAACTGTGAAAGAGCTAAATATCTAAAAATATTTTTAAAAATCTATTACCACTTTGCTATAATTTTCTAAATGTGTGATTGTTTGAGGTCTAGATGCCCTTTGGATCAAGCGTCAAAGTATTTTGTAATCATTCCACCTTTTTTTCACTAGATTGATGAGGGGGGTAATTAAATCTATGGAACACTGTGCTATTACACCACTGTTGTCTCCCTGTAACTGTGTTACTTGTTTTGCTGCTTTTTTTGTCCAGGACACTCTTGAAAAAGATTTTTTTAATCCCAATGAGTTTTCCCTTCCTGATTAAATAAAGGTTAAATAAAAAAAGAAATTAAACATCTACACCACCACTAGCCTACTTGTTCCCCTGATATCCACAGTTACAGACCCTTTCTATTTATCCCCAGGGATCATTTTATGCAATATCATACCAAAACTGTACATTAATGCCAATTTTATGGAAAATACCTTGCTTAAATGCTGATCTGAATTTGGGTGTACATCGGTCACTGTCCACAGCCTATTTCAGTTCATGTCTGCCTCTGGATCAGAACTCTTCTGAGCCGTCAGGTGATACAGAAGAAAGAGCTCTTCGGGTGATCTAAGGGGTTAAACGGGAGTCGAAGAGTCTCTTGGCTGCTATTCAAGAGGGGAGCAGCTTCAGGCAGTACTGGTCGCGGCTCACAGCAGCTGAAAGAGAAGGCTGTCTCCAACGCCTCCCCCCCTCCTGTGTCTCTGTCTCCATATAATTACACTATGGCTGACAGACATGGTGCTTAAAGTAACAAAACAAAGACGGACTGGAAAATAAACAGCACCTCAGTCATTCATTGAAAGGGCGAGCCTGAGATGTGTACATTGTCCACTTTTATACCAATAGATCATACGAGAAAAAGTTTGCAGTAAAAGCAACGCATCTTCTTAAGACAACGTCAAAGTGACTCTCTCTCGTCTCACTACTTGTTTCAAACAAGGAAACAAGAAGTTATATCGTTATTGTTTGATGCCCAGTGAAAAAGTTAGTCAGGCTTTCTCAGATGGGGAGTACTTTAAGCTGATTTTATACCTTCAATGTTAGAAATACGACTGTAAAAACTGTGTGACCATGTGTGTAAATGCATGTGTGGTGCGGACAGATGTATACAAGGGCATTTGTGTGGGAGTGTCAGGTTTGTTAAAGAGCAGTCATAGGTGAGGACTATTAAGATGGAGAGTAGCTTAAAAAAATAGATAATCAACAGACAATGGTTACTATGATTATTTAAGACTTCTGTTACGCAATAAAAAATGTTTTACATTTAAGAAGGCTTCAATTTTTTCTATGTCAGCTGTTTAGTTAAAGCAACTGAAAGCAACAATATTTTTTTTTTGTCTTGTATTACTAAAAAATGAATAACAAGATGTACAAGAACTAAGCCAGTATTATCATGAGTATACAGTGTAGCTATATAGCTGTGATGAGTCTACTTAATGTTTTAAGAAAAATAACGTCACACTTTGAGCTTGTGATTTCCAGAATTACATGATGATATCTAAATGCACTAAAATTATCAACATATTTTTTTCCTGGGTTACACAGAGCTAGCAAATGTTTACATATCTGATATGATGCATCTTTTAATGCCAACTGTCTGTTAACTGGTTCCGTGAGAGACTGTTTAAGCAGTGTCTGTCATCATCCTTTTGTTGTGTGGATGACATTAATAAACAGTGATGTGCAATCAGCAACAAGACAGCGAGGAGACGTCTGAGCTGTCTGTGGTTTCACACAGAGGGCTTACTAACAGCAGAGCTATTGATCCACAAGCACTCTGAGCAGCAGAGTGACAAAACACTGTGAGTATGATGAGGATGGTGTGATGAAGGAAGAAGAGTGTGGAATCTGAGGTTGGAGTGTTTTTCTCTGGCGACCACTTGCTCTGCCTCAGATAATTTGCTCTCTTGGAATAAATCAGAGCTGGATTATAATCTTTATAATTGTGTATCTTCATGTCACGATGCTTTTACAAAGATTACTCAGAATGTTGTGGATCAGTTTTATTTAAAGTGTTAACTTGCTAAAATGTTATCAAATCTAATAAAACATGTAATACTTTAATCAATCGATCTTTATCTTAATACGTTTTACAGAAAGAGCAGGTCATATCCTGTAACATGTCTTTACAGTAGTTGGCTGTAAACAAGAAATATGGTATACTTCTGTATTTCTACAATTAATAGTAAAGAGCTGGCAGCAGAGAAGCCAGCAATATACTTTAATTTTACAGTATGAATAACATAAAGAACTTTACAGTAGTGGGCTGTACATCAGAATTACAGATGCCAGCAATATTATTTAATTCTAAATGATTTAACAGTCTAATTCAGTCAATTACATTATTATAAATATATATTTATAATGATGTAATTCTTTTAAGGGCAATGTCAAAATGAATGCTGCTACTGTCAAATTGAAAAATACCAAACCTTACCAAACATTAAAACATCTGAGACTATAGAGACAGACTCATTTTGTTATTGACTCGGTGTCAATGTCTGATCATATGGGCGAATATAAACAATTTGTAATAATACTGCAAATTTAGTTGTTAGAAATACAGATGTAATAAAGGCAGATAATTTACATTCTAACATACAACTTTATATCCCAGGAATGCCCTATGTAGTATGGGAGGGGGATTTTAATTAGAAGAACATCTTCATAAATTGATTGATTTTTTTTCAAATCTTTATAATTGTATAAATATTTTGAAAAATATTCTAAAAGCATTTGTCCTTTGAAACTGGTAGTAGGAAAGAGGGAAAAAGAAAGGGCTTGTGTACACAAACTACTTACAGTCCTGTAACACTCTTAAATGATAGTGGGATCGCATCTGACAACGACTTAAATAAAACAATTGAAAATGTAAATGTACTTAGATTGTGAGGGATGAACATATTAACAGATTTTTAAACTATACAGATATAAATGAAACGATTGCCCACAGAGTGCTAAAGTATTACTGGAAATTTGAACATTTTCCAATGGGGTATGGCAAAAAGAGAACAATGTATAATTCTCAGAGCAGAAAATTATTTTCACAGCCCACATCATCTGAAAATGGCCAGTAAAAGCATAAAATATGTTATTTTTGAAAACTTATAGACAAACAGGTGTAGTCCTTTAAGTCTTCTCTCTTCTTGTTGTTTACAAAAACAGAAAATCCGATCCATTAATTATCCATCCCTGATGCATTCATTAACATCATTATAACATCATAATCTGGACAGGGATAATTATATGGTGAAGGGGTGGAGCTCAGGAGCCGGTGGCATAATTAGCCCGTTTTCCTTCAGTTCACTGTGAGGTCAGCTCACACCGCAGCCATGAAGACAAGGCCAGAAGACCTCCTCCGCAGCTCTCTGCCTGGGATCCATTTCATCGTCTCCAGGACTCTAAGTCCTGACAAAGGAAAACAATTAAGAGAGGAGACCGGGCCAGGGTGTTTCAGATGAGAAAACCAAAAAAAGAGATGGAAGAGAAACATTGTCGTTTTTTAGATTAAGCCTGCCAGAAGCAACTCTCCCACCCAAATCCCTCCACTGAATCCTTCCATTGTATCCTGACCACAAATCCCACACTTTGCCTGGAAAAGCAGAGCACAGACTCGACTGAAATATACATTGGAATTTTTTAAGGGGTATATGGGAATGCCCTGAGCTTTTATTGAAGGGTTTTATTCAGATCTGTTTGTTGTTATGTACACAATGAAAGTTTAGACCTAAGTTTCTGTACTTACAGTTCACAAATATGACTGTTCTCTGCATCCACAATGTAAAATACTCAAAACATTGACGATTTTTAGATTTAAACTGCTGCATACTGTGAAACTGGAGACATTTTTGAATGCACGAGTCCTCCATTTTCCTTCAGCAGTACTGCAACTTTGTAATCAGCCCCCCTTTACTTTTACAGCTAAAGTTAATTACAGGTTTCAGCCAGCAGCCTGCAGAAGTTCAGGGTCAAAACAAAAATGCCTGACTGCCTGTGCTAAGCCATTTCTGCTGCTGCTTTGTCTTTCAAACACACGTCTGAAGAAATGTTTTCTAACTGCTTACATCTCTTCAACTTATTGCCCAAATATGAGTTTCCATAAATAACTGTGCTGTTGAAAGAGTCAAACAGGATGCCATTACATTGTAAACACAGAACTTTCTCCTACCAGAGCTGGTTTGGGCCTGAGTACCCTGCTGTGGTTTGTTGTGTAATCTCTCAGTTATGCACTTTATTTTCTTACCACTGGCACTGTGACGCCTTTTGCCGTTTTCCATCGCCCTGGACCCTTTTTAATAAGGCCAAACAGATAGTTAAAACATCACTATGATTTATAAAGTTGGAGTATAATTTAAAAAAAAAAAAAAAAAGAGTAGTAATGAAACTTATGGACTGCTTATGGACCCACACACACAAACTAGAAAGCATTTGGAGATGAAAGTTCCTTTTTGACCTGTTGGGAAAGCTTATAATTTCCTCTCATTGTCTGCCTCGGAGCTTTCTGTGTATGTGATCACATGGCCCTGCACTGACTAACCCTAGATGTACATGATCTGACTGTGTCTTGCTTGAAATATGCATTCATTAACTATAATCGTTGTGAAACACAACAAGCTTTGCCAAAACTTTAAGAACTGAAAATGCACTTAATTTTTCTTTGGCCTATACTCACCACTGAGACAAAATCATTTAGTTATCAACAAAATGCTCTTTAATTCTCAAAGCTAGTTATGTAGATCAGTTTGTTCCACGGAGTGAGGAGTGTTACTGTAATTAAGAGTTGCCCTGATTTCCTCCATTTTTCAGTTTCAGAAAATTGTCTGCAAAAGAAATCCACTATCCAAAATCTGACGTTACATTTTCTTTTTGAAAGCTAAAGATCTGATTCAGCTTAGCAATGTTTAACCTGGTTAACTTTGTTTAGAAGTTGAAAGAAATGATCACAGTTACTAACTGAACTAAAAACATAGTCAGCTGACACCAGGAGAAAGATCAAGAAGGCCATCCACATCAAAAAGTAGAGGCCATGCTTGATGATCTTGTCTCTATATTCCAGCACCTGTTATCACTTGAGCGGTGTTTCACACCATAAGCCGAGAGACTCTGAGATGCAGTTAAAAGCTCCAGAGAGCATCAAAAGTCAGACATTTGAACTTCAATTATTTTGTCACACAGCCAAAGTTTTAACAGACAACAACAACTCTGGTGTTTAAGTCGATCGTCTTGTGTCACGTAATAAAAATCCTGTTGAAGTGTTGTTTTAAACTGCTTCTATATCTGAAATATTATTAAATTAGCAAAATCATTTAACATGATAAGTATCCATGACATCAGAAGCCACTGCCAGAAATCAGTAAGCCGATTGTTAAACTGAGATCAGTTTCAAACAGCTAGCCTGGATCCTTCCAAGTGTTAAAGAAATAACGTTACAGCACCAGTAAGAACCTGAGACCACCACAGGAACCTTCATTTAATACAAATACTTTATTGACAATGTGTGTATGGCATACTCTTTGATGGAATTGCAAAATCATGAGATTGTAAACCAGGTTATGTCTTGTGTTTACAGTTTGTTTGTAAAATGACAGAGAACTGTAATGCATATACAGAATGAAAAGTGCATACTCTTGTTCCTTTTTTTATTTCGTCCATACACATTACATAAATAATTGCATTGTAAAAATGACTTAAGTATTTACATGTATAATATATTTTATATAATATATAAATCTTATATTAAATCTAGGTAGATTACAATAAGGATCCTGGGTAAGGAGACTGTGAGTGTGTCTGTGTGCTATCTGTGGTTGAGCAGCACCTCCAGCCAGCACGGACAGGAGGTGATGAACTGTCTGGAGTAGCACGGGCCCCATCCTTTAGCAAAACTGATGCGAACACTGTGGGGGTCCCAGGGCCCCTCCTGGCTCTCAGGCTTCACGCCATGCGAGGCCATCCAGCTGGAGCGTTCATAGTCAAACACCTTGAGGGAAAAGCCTGGCATCACCCTCCTCACGCTCAGCCCTCGAGCGCTCGGTGGATCCAGAGTGGGCGAGTGGACGAACACGGGGTGCAGGCTGCGATTGTACACCCACGCTCCATCTGACTCCTGGCTCAGCACGATGCCGTAGCCGATTTTACTGCGTATCTGTTGTACACTGCTGCTGCTGTTATTCCCTCCACTTCCATGGCTTGGATGTCCATAAAGACTTGATGTGCCGTGGCTGCCAGGGTCGTCACGGCGACTGTGGTAGGCGTTGGCGTGGAGCTGGCCCAGGCAGAGGCCTGTGCCCTGAGGTAGGTCATAGAAGATGTTGAGCGACGGCTCGTAGGCGGGATAAAGGCGGCCCACGCGCGTGCGCTGCTCCCAGTAGGCGACGCTGCACCAGTGAGAGCGATGTCTGCCGGAGGTGGAGGAGCCGAGGGAGGTACCAGTGTCTGAGGAGAAAGAGAGAGGTGGAGGTATTAGTGTTTGCTTTGGTAAGTGCACTAATTTTTTACGACAGTAATTCCCCTTGAAAGGAGGAGAATGATGTTGTGTTAAGGGGGGAGGAGGAAGGGAGGATGGGAGAGGAAGTCTTTATGAGAGCTGGAGCCAAATGTTTGGATGCTCATTCTTTCACTGTTTGCACAAGAGGTGTAAAGTCCACCCATAGAGAGAATTTGGTGGAATCCAAAAACAATGCAGGGACCTGAAATATTGACAACTATAACTGTGCTGTTTTTATAAAGGAGCTGAAGTGAAATGCATATTCAAACCATTTTCTCTTTCCCAAATGTTCTTGTTTATAATGTTGTAATTCCTTGTATTCCTTGAATTGCCCCCCAGGGACAAAATAAAGTTTTATTTTTTATTTGAATTTGTAATCTTTTAATGTCTTTGTTTCTACGTGAAGCCCTTTAGGCTGCATGTTTGGATAAAAGGTTCTTAATGTATGAAGTTCAGTTGAGTTGATTGTGACCCTTTTGGCTGTATGGAGGCGTCTGCATTCAGCATGTTTCTTCTCATTACCCATTTCCCCCCTTAACTTGTCACTCATGAGAATATTTTGAGAAGTGGCCTAAAGCTGCCAACACTAAACAGGCCACTTCCTCCTCTGACATCCCTCATCATCTCCCTACACAACACCCCTTCAGGTCCGGAGGTAAAGAGAAGGTAGAGAGCAGCAGAGAGGGCGAGTGAGGAGGGGGCGAGGAGGGAGAGGAAAGCATTCAGCTCTCTGTCAACCTAGCGCAAGCCCATGAACCCTTGACCCCTCAGCCCTCATGCTATCAGCTCACATTAACTCCCACACAGAGTGATGCCATTATTTTGCTCCAGAGACTCTATTGACACAGAGGATTTAAAGACCCATGTGCCTGTGGCCCCATTCCTTTCATTTTCCAGCGCGCAGCACCCCCTCTTCATCCAACAGCGGCAGGGATGGCCACAGACCTGCTCCCATTAGCAAGCTGCTTTTGGGTGAAACCAGCTCCAAGATTAGGCTAGGTGTGTTATGTTTGCACAGCGGCCATTTTTGTTTCAGGGGGTTGGGGTAGGGGGAGGGAGGAGGAGAAGGAGATTTGTGTTGAGCGTTTGTACATGAATACAAGCAAATACACACTCGATGATGAGACAGGGCCTCACACAAGCGCAAGGACACACACAAATTGGGCTTTCTGATCCAAACAGTATGACTATAACACACTCGCGCAAACACACGCAAAATTGCACTTCTCATCTGAGGCCCACGTGTGTCATTAGTGAATTCCAGGCTGGCAACTCCTGCGGTCTAGAGTTTTTACAGCTCTCCAATAAGAGAGCAGACTGCTCAGCTAGCAGGATCTCTCTCTCTTTCGCTCTCTCTCTCTCTCTCTCTCTCTTTCCTTGTCCCTCACACTCACATAAACAGAATCACACACACACACACACACACACACACACACACCAAACACTTTTTTACAAGCCCTGCTCTTCCCTGTAATAAGTCAACACAAACATGTCTGGGGAAACACAGGCGGACTTTATGAGCTCATGATCAAATTAATTCCCAAGACATAAAACAAACTGGGACTTTTTTGGGGGGTTTTTAGACAGAGTACACTTTCAATCTTTATCACATAACAAGTGCTGCTGCAACGAGTAAGGACTTTGTGTTCATACATCTATAGAATCTTTAGATCAAGAATAAGATGCGTTTCTGTTCATGCACAACATTTAGTGAAGAAATGTACTGGATCCAAAAAGTTGCATATTCTTCCTTTAATACATAACATTTTGTATTCACGTTTTGCGCTGCTTCACTGGGATTTTAATGTATCTCTACGTCTCTAAACTTTCAAGAAATAACAAGCGACAAAATGGGCCCTTATATCTTAAAAGTAACAGCTAAACATCGGCCAATGTAACATGCTGATGATGTCTATATCTAAATGAGTAAGTACAAAAACAAATACATTTTGATGCTTCATAAGCAGATCATTTTACTTATTGCAAAAACATTCAGGCCTGATTCTTATCTGTCCTACAACTAGAACTTTAACTGGACTTGTCAGGTGAAAGTGGCTTATAGTAAGAGTAATGATATTATTTATTTTTTAACAAGAAATTACACACACCTGCTCATGTTTTTAGTTTTTGTTGTGCATGTGTGAGATGAAAAAAAGACCAGACGTTTCTGTGAACACATTGATTGATTGAGATGAACCGATATGCTATGATGTTAAAGAAATAGTCAATCATGATTTCCAGCAGTGTTTGACAGTGCGAGTGGTACAGCACGACATGTGTAATGTTTTTGGCACAGTCTTCAGTGTCATCACGCTCAGTCTGGCTAGCATCCAGCTGAAGGTATCATAAGCTTGTGTTAGAATGACGAGAGAGAGCAGGGAAGAAGGGAGGGAGGGAGGGAGGAAGGAGCTGGTGGGCGCCCGACTTCTTCAATGGAATTTGTAAAGACGGGTTCAGACTGGAGGTTATCAGCGTGTTTATGTTCGAGCGGAGGAAGTCAGAAAAAAAAATGTGTGTGTGTGTGTTTGCTCGCCTGCATCTGTACGTGAGGGCTGGCAGCAATTACAGCATCCTGCAAGCTATTAAGCAAACCACCATTTAACAGCTCTGTTTACCAATTAGATAAGTAGCCTTTGTTGTTTCATTTCATAATCACTGTCCTTTAGTGCCAATCTCTTCCAAACGTCCCCTTCACTTCACTGCTGTTTGTATTCAAGGTCTCAGTAAAGGTGCGAAGGCAAGCAAAAAATAAAACCAAAAACGAGCTGAAAAACAATCTAAATCCTCTTTACCTTTTAATGTATGGAAACATTTTGTGTTAAGGTTAACACAAAACAATCAAAGTTAAGAGGTCAGAAGGTCAGTTTCCTGGCCGCTCCCAATAGACCGTCAACGTGGACTTCAAACAACAACAGTTCTACTCATCTTTCCCTTCTTTTTTCTTATTTCACAACTTCTTTCAAACTATTAAATACCTATTTGGACATTTGAGGAAACATTGGTGTTTTGCTGAGAGCTAGACTGTCAATGGCTTAATTAGAAACAGGGGTAAATGGCACACCTGCCTCCGTCCAAACCACAGACTGGTATAACATTTGGGATCTCACCCATTGGTTACTGAAGCACACTTTTGAGGCCTAAATATGGCGGTCGCCATCAACCTAAAGCAACAAGCAAAAAGGTTAAGTTGAGGCGAGCCTTGAGCCTCCTGGCAAACAGCTACAAAATGCCAGCTTGTGATCTTATCAGTCCAACACAAGTTATGCATAAATCCTGTCACTGATGACATCCAAGTGGTTGTTAAACAATAAAACACCTGAGTTTGTGGCTTGGTCCAAACTTAAAAAAAATCTACAAATTACACTTATGAAGCTCATTAAATAACATGGTAAAAACTGTGCAAACTAAATACATCTATGTAACTTTATTTATTAACCAGAAGTAACAGTGCTGGACTCTGGCACTTTTTCTTATATAAAACACACAAGGCAGAGGATATTCAGTTACCTTTAAAGGATGATATGTCCACCTTCAAACTGTCTAACTCGCTCTTTCTACCTCAACTAGTTGCTACTTGAAGCTTCATATGCAACGGAAAAACATAAATTGTCATTTATCTTCTCATTTACATTTTAGGCCAAAAAAAAACCTAATCTGGGTGTGTCAAAGAAGGCAACATTTTACTCTAAATTACAGACTTTCATGCTGACCAGCTTCCTTCTGGTAACCTGCACAGAGAGGAAGAAAGTTGGGGCAAAAAGAGGGAAGTAAAGGAGTAAAAAAAGGGGGAGACTGGGTAAAAGAGGGAGCGGGAAAATAAGAGGGAAAGAACCTGCCAAGCATAACCAGCATCCACGGAAAAAATGAAGAGAGAAAGAGACTGTGAGAAAGAGAGAGGAGGGAGGGAGACCCTCGTCTTTCATCCAGTGCCAAGGATTAGATTCCCCTCCAGTTATTAGACTCTTCCACTGTGCTGAAAGAAGAGGGTGGGTTGGGGAGAGCGAGAAGAGAGGGAGGGAATATAGGGGGGACAGAGCAACAACAGGGCAGGATAGAATTCAGTTAGTGACCATTGTTGAGCTGCTTTGTTTTGATTCCTCAAATTTCAACCAAAAGTTTTAAAGTAGAAGGAAAGCAAAATAAAAAGGGGGGGATAAACAAAACACCCCTCTCTCACTGCAAATGGTATGCTCTGTGTTGTTTGAGACAACTATCATTACAGGGCAACTTCAATCCAGCAAGCCACATTTAAGCTGGCGTCTTGACTATCTCTGCCATCAGAGTGCTGCGTTATCACCAGACATGGGCTTTAAAGACCAACACAACGGGGCTCTCGCTCACAAACATACACATTCTTGCGCGCGCGCACACACACACACACACACACACACACACACACACACACACACACACACACACACACACACACACACACACACACACACACACACACACACACACACACACACACTCTTTCCTTCTCCATTTTTTTCCTATTGTAAAGTAGAACTTGTGATGTAGCCTGTTGTAGAGTGCAACAACAAATCCTTCTCTGCTACTGCCTACCACCAATCCATTATTCGATACAAACACAAATCCACATTTCTTTGACTTTCAGGCCAATCCAGAAACAGGAAAGTTACTGCGTGTCCCGGTAAAATTCCTGGGAGGACGTGCTCGGTGGAAGGCAGTTCAGAAAGCTCCTCTAAGAGGAAGAGAGAAAGTAACCAGCTTCCTGCGTTTCTGCTGCTACTTCAAAGTGCCAGACGACGTCAGGCCAAGAATGTCCCAGGTTTGCATACATCATTGTTACATCCTGGACAAACTCTGCTGTCATGTTTTAAAACATCCATCAGCATACCGAGTTCATGCTGTCAATGTGGAGAAAAACCCCTCCAGCTTCATCATTACTGCAAAGATAATGTAATGTTAGCAACGTTTAGTTACGCTTGAACACTTCAATGAAGGCTGTTGTTCTTAGTTTACTTAATGGTTTCTTTTTTACTAATTGAGAATTAGTCTCAGATGATATAAAGTGCATGTATTAAATTGATTATGGAGGTTTGTTGACGTTTCATCTGCTGTACTATTTTTTCTCCTTGTGTGTTGTGTCTTTATGTACTGTTGATTCAACAGTACATACAGACAAAAAGATGACTATCATCCAACACAAAAGAAAGACGTTTAAAAACATTCAAATGAAGCATGTTTCTGTCCATATTTAACTTTTTTCTGCAGATTGTTCACTTCTATAAGTCAACTGTGTCTAGTGGAAAGGACAAACCACATTTACACCACTGGTGTTTTGTTGACGTTCAGTTTTTCTGTTCACAACTCCATTAAAACCTGAAAACAGCCTTTGTCTGGATTCATTTCGCAAAAACAAGCTTGCAATTGAACACTGTGAATTTTGTAATCAGTAAAGGAATTCAAAGACAACTGGAGGTAAACTGAAGAACAAAAAACGTAACTCTTTTAAATGTCTTTGTCTTTAGCCGTCTTTAGCTCGATGAGCAGAAAATAGTATTCAGGTGATTCAGTTTCTGGGCCTGCTTCTTTGCTTTCTCGAGGTGGACAAAAACAATGAAGCTCAATTTATCTGAGTAAAAAAGACAGACAGACTGATCTTGTTTCATTTTTAGGGCTCTCAATCTTTCAAGAGTTCAGTTTCAGTGCCTTTTTTTTGCATCTGTTTTAGTGCTTCTTCAACAACAGAGCAGGGGAGGGTGGGACTGAAACCTGAATTATACGTCTTCTGTACATTAAAGTGTCAAAGCAGCTACAGAATGAGGTGATTCATTGTTCGGCACGTAGGCTTTGTGTCTTCACTGTTGTTGAACCTGTGTTGAAGTAGATCGTTTGATCGTTTGTCGTGCATTCCTGCAATACCTTATCGTGTTCATTTGTGAAAGCGGGGAGAAAACAATCACATCAAAGTCAAAGTTTGCACTGGAAATACCTTTACCAGATAAGGGTGAGCTAATCGTCTGAGTGTTTTGGATAATTATATTGTCCTCACTATCAACAATCACAGTTCACTGTCAATATTGTGTGGCTACATTTGCCAAGAGGTGCAGAAATTATCCATTTGTAGCCACAGAGTGACATCAATCAACTGGTTCAGGTATCAAGATGCCCCATTGCAGCTGCAGGAACAACTGGCTTTTAGTTTTACACACTTGAAATTAAGTTTGGATTTAAGTTTTAAAAGAAAGACACAAGTAGGCACAGAGGAGCAGAGCTCTGCAGTTGACAGGCCTCCCCTCCCAACACATTCCTGGACAGGCCCTCTTCCTCGACACTTCCTCCCCCCGCTCAGCCAGTTACAGGGGTCAAGTTGACAAGTCTCTCATTGAGTCCTCACGTGGTTCCACTATATGGCCTTCACTCCTCACAACATAATTACACACACTCAGCCATGGAATAGATCCAATTGTTCCACTATGAATTATGAAATTCCTTTTCCAAACTCAATATGGGAGAATTATCTGAATGTGAAACTGCACGAATACAATGCACAATCACTAAACATAACTCACAATGACATAAAGAATTTGAGACATGCAGTCATTTCGTGGCTCCGTGTTAGATATGTACTTGATAGGAAGTTCAAACATATCTTGCATCTGCACATTTATGATGTCTGACTTGCATCAAATGTGCTTTCATTCTGGGGTCAAACGACATAAACAGAAATTCTTTCACATTCTGAACAAAAATACAGGACGCTTGTGAGATGATAAAGTGAATCTGATGGAAAAAGTCCAATATTTACACTCTTTGGGTTACTCTGTTTTAGTCTGAAGAAGCTTAGAAGGCAAAGCTCTTTCTCTGAGCTTCTAATTACCTTTCTATGTTTAGCATAGAAGCTAACATAAGTGAGTCGTTGCCTGCAGGAAGTGTAAACAAGCTTTTTTGTTTGCAGGAATCAGGTTGGAACAGGTTAGAAATAAAAGCACTAAAGAGGTGAAATGATCCCCAAAAGTCAAGTCCCGAGCAATTTAACTTGAGCTTGAGATGCTGCAGAGAGAGCTGAGGGGGAATCCCAGAGTCTGCTGATCACTACAAGCGACCCCTACCATATGACACAGAGTCATTCAATGAGCAGTTAACAAGATACATTAAGTAAGTGCAGCTTCACTTTCAGACAAAGTGTATGCATATCAGTTCATAGGCATAGCTTTTGGCTCTGCTAGCATGGGACTTTCTGTTTCAAAAACATATAGTTTAAAATACATTCATATTTAGAGGAAAATATTTTGCATTGAGCAACTTAATAGATTTACAACGATGATAACTCAGCTGAGAGGTGTCAAACTTTGTAATAATCCAAGATGCAGTTATGAGTTGGCAGCTTTAAGATTGCTTATTGAAAGTTAAAAGAATAAAAGAGCACGTTTGTGCATTAAAAACATGGCAGTAAATCCCTCCTCAGAGTCCGATAGTAACAACACACTTCATAAAATTGTTCTTTCTCATCAGAACAGGCAGCTACATCATTTACTAACTACTCCTTAAAATGTTTCATCTTTCATTCTTCACTCAGTGTTGCATTCAGAGCTCGCAGCACAGGCGACAGTTTCCTAAATCTCCCAGAGTCAGAGTCTGTCGACATCTGCAAAGAATCTTTAGGTTCAGCAGCATGGCAGGATTCCATTAAAAGCCAAATTGCGGGTTGGCAAAAACTCTGAGGGAACAACGGAAAGCCAAAGCCAGTCCTGTAATTTAAACCTTATTTTAAATTGTGATGGCCTGACTACATGGCCTGAAAAGAGAGGGAGCGATAAAAAGAGAGAAAGAGGAGAAGAGACAGAAAAATGTGTGTACAACAAAAACACTAGAGGCTACAAGGGTAGAAGCTAGGTTAACATTGAAACACACAAGAACAATTAAGACTACAAGAAATGAAAGAAAAGACGAGAGGACGAAAAAAGGCTGAGGAAAGTTTAGGAAAGCATGACTGTGTTTTCTCAGAATACAAGTGAATCTCTCCGCAATGATTGCTGCTGATGTGTAAAACTTCCTGAATGCATGACGATCGAGAGGTCGAAGGCTGTCCATTCAATGTCACTTCTTATAAAATGTCTGATATTGTAAATCTCTGGATAATTCTGAATCATACTAAGGGTAATCTCTAACATATAAAGCAGCGTATCTACCCAGATGAAATGTATGCAGAAACTTTAAAAAATTAAAATACATAAAAATGCAACCTGCAAAAATATCTAAATGTTTTTCTTTAAATGCATTTTGTTCCGTCATTTGTTCTGAGCACCTTAGATGCCTTTAAGTTCTTCCAGGACAAGAAATGAAATAATTTTTTTGGTGAGGCTTTTTATTGGAGAGATAGTATAGTGGATAGAGTTGGAAATCTAGGAGAGAGAGAGAGGGGGGAGAACAACCTGTGGGAAAGAAGCCATAGGTCGGATTCCAACCTGTGCCACCACTGCTCAACCAGCGGCCAAGAATTTGCATTTTGACAGATTGGGAGGCAGCTTCAAGCTACAATCACTGTGTATCCATGGAAAAAGATCCATAACAGCATTTTAGTCTCAACAGTCAAGTCTTGTCAGCTCTGTTTACAGCTGTTTGTTTTAACATGTGATGACATATCACAAGAGGATGACGACGCAGCTAAATATTTATTCTCATTCTTTCTTCATTCGTTGATGACGCCGTGTTGTTAGTGACCAGAGTATTCCAACAACAAAACCTTCATAAGGGTTCACAAAAATATGTATCCCAGAAATGCAGAAGGTCCTCACATACTTAAGATTAATCTACTTCTAAAAGATAGAAACATCGTTCCTCTCAGCTTCCCCAAAGAAAAATAAATCTTAAAACATTCAACCACCTCATATGTTTTCTTTGTTAATGATGTGATTCATTTCTGGTGAATAGATTAATGTTTGTGACAGTAGAGGGAGTTTCATTTGTTTGTGAATTTTGACAATTGGGATTCTAATCTTGATCTGTTATCTCTTTTGGTTTAGTAAATACATCTTGCATCAGAGACTTTCTGATTTTATACAACAGTTATTTTCCTGATTATGCTTTAAAGACAAACATAATATATGTCTATATTGTAGCTAGGGTCAACATCTTTTGGCAATGAAGGAAGCATTAATTGGATTTAGACACCACCTGAGTCACAGGTTAGTGTTGACATTGAAATGTTGAAAATCGAAAAAGGCTGTGTTCTGTATTTATCTTATTTAAGACAAATATAAGTGTATTGAAGCTGTAGTCTTTCCTTTAAAGTTAACTCCTAGAGGTTCAATAATGTGGTGGTCACTATCAGAATATATTGTATCACTATATTAGGTTTTTCTCAGTAAAACAAACAAATCTTATTAGTTTTATGACAGTTAAGATACAACAATTGAGTGGGTTTTCTTATTATTTTGATCGCCAAAGAAGCTTAGGAGGGTCTACTTTTCTTTGAAACACATTTGCTGTAGTATATAAGCTAGAATAAAAAAAACAACCTCTTGGAGATAGCTTCAAAACCAGTGTTCACATTCTGGCTTTTAACCTAAAATAAATTAATAATCCAAAGCAACTAACAGACTTCATAGATAAATGACCACACTGAGAATTTATGGTTTTGTTATGCATCTTCTGCTGCATTCCCACCCTGAAAAGGAGGCATGATGGAAAATATTTAAGGAAATGGCAAATGGTTAATGGGCCAGCACTTGATGTTGAATTCCATAGTCTAATGTGTCTCAGTCAGGCATAAGAGCAAGTGTTGTACGTGTGCCAGCAAACAGGCTGGAGGTTCAGGTCACTGAAAGGACCCTGCCAGACTAAGACGGATAGATTCACTCCGAACACAGCAAAACGCGGTTGTTTACTTTCTGCCTTGCATGATTTTCACATCTCAGGACTGTGAAAGTATTAAAAGGTGGGTTCTTTGTAAAAATGTTCATGCTTCTGTGAGTCAAATCCTTACGAGAGACTGGTAGAGTAGGTATTTTCCAAAACCTTGTCCAACTGTGTGAACCAGGACTGACCAGGAAAAGCTTCACACTCCCAGAACTAAACTCACTAAAACAGCACACTGCTCTCAAACTCTTAAAACTGTCGACCACTCTGCCAAGAATGTCGGCTCCGCTACGTGTTTCTTAAGTATTAACGGCGATATGTTCAAACATGTATCAGATGTCACTCTCCAGAGTCAGACCCCCTTATCCCCCCCCCCCCCCCCCCCTCCCACGTCTTTCACTCTGAGACCCCTCTCCCCCTCACCTACCCAATTTCCCAACATTCCTGGGCTGTGCCCCATCAGTCAAAGGGCCGATTCATGGGGTTAATGCTGCAGCCAGTGCAGACAGGGCTTTGAGACAGGATGTTTGGCTGATACCTCGCTCTGCTTAAGCAAACAAGCCACCAAAATATGATTACTGAGGGCAGAGAGGGAGCAGTCTTCTTGTCTTACTTCAATGTGTCCAAGCCATGCTAATGTCCATTAAGTGTCATTGCTCTACTTGTTTCCACATGTTTGGAAGCCCCAGACTAATGACAACAAGGTGGACAAACGTCTGACGAGCACAGTGATGTCACTTGCAAAATCAATGATGCTGTACAACTATTCAATTCAGTGAAAGGCACGAAAAATCCAAATGATGGAATAAAGAAAGCTCGATGGTTTTAGAAACACTAGAAAAACCAGGATAGTTGAATGATCATTGCACACCAGAAGCAAAAGTAAGGAAACAACTTTCATATTTAAATTTCAATATGATAAAGTAAGCATCATGGGGTGATTAAAGGTTCCCTTTTTTATTTCATATTTCAAACTATACTGTAGGTTTTACCAGCTTTGACTTCATCCCATACTGACTGCAAATATGAGCATCAGTAATCAGTTTCTTTATTTGGGGGGGAAGAGATTCGGGAAAGGAGTCACAGACCGGACTTGAACAATTACAGCGGTTTCCCGTTAAAAATCGTGACCCTCCTCTAAAGGTGATACAGGATTTCAGAGCGGACAGCAAAATGAACTACTGCTAGCTTGTTCCCAGATTACCCATAAAGGTCTATTTTTCGCCACAACAGAGGTACTTGATCATTTAACTTGATAAAAATGCTGATTTAGGGGGTTTCTCTTTAAACATCAGTGTTTTCCAAAGCCCTACTGAGAAGCTTCAAGGCTGGGAGCTGAGCAGCTAAAGTTTTGTATTTATTAGACAAAATTGATGAAATGATTGGATCAACAAACTCTGAGTCTCCAAAAGCCTTAAATATCAGGCACAAACTAGCAAAAAGTGCAAATGATCGAATGAAGTGCAAAGCCAACTCAAGCTTTTTAAAAAATGCATTATGTAAAAAAAAGGTTAATACGCTCATATACAGCAGACATCTCGTTTTAGTTATGCATCAATTATAATGGAAAAAAAAACAAAACAAAAAAAAGAACCTATCCTTCCTTAAAATGAATCGCGTGATTGGTAAACTGTGTTTACCCGTGTGTGTGTGTGTGTGTGTGTGTGTGTGTGTGTGTTTATCCTGATAGAACCCCTATGTGAGTGCTCTGAGACGATCTTATCACGGAGTCAGACAGAAATTCCTCCCTCTCTGCCTCCCTGTCTCACACGCACACACACGCACACACACACAACAAACAGTTACACACGTACACACACACACAACAAACAGTTACACACACACACACACACACACCAACTGACAATATGCAGCTGAATGACACGTTTTGTTGGAGTCACAGAGGGACGATCTTAGTAGATTTTAGTCTCCTAAACTTCCAGTAGACATTTTCCTTTTCAAAGCGAGACTGTAATCTGCGGTTTAAAGGGAACATTAACTGATTGAATGATAAAAGAGGCCAGGGCAAAGGTATGTATGGACCACACCCTGCTGCAGCCCTTTTTCTCCCCTTAAAGCTAGAATACATAGCTGGTTTAAAAGGAATAAAAAAAGATTCTGAAGTGGCAGGGAACATGTTCAATGCTTATATTTGTTCCAAAGAAAACATCACAGGCTTTAGATGATCTGCCAAAGGATCACCTGCACAAAAAAGGTTCATTTACACTCTATAAAGAGCTAACAAACATCAAGGACTTTTATAAGCTGCAAACAATTCTTAGATACACGCTTCATGTTCAGCTTATTTCCTGTTATTAAAGCTGTTGTAGCTCAAAAAGAACGAGCTATTTAACCTGTAAAAATCTTCCACAAAAGCTACGTGCAGAGTTTTTTTTTCCACACAGCTTCTGTTTTGCCAAGTCTATGTGCTGCTCGTGCTCCTGGCTTGAGCTCCACTTCTCGGCTCCAGCATTCTGGTGTTGGGGGCAGGGGATCAGAGACCACACACACGCACACAAACACAAGCTGCTTACAGACTATGGATCTGCAACATCCCCATAACCGAGATCCGCCATCATTACGCTCTTGTACTTGAACAATGCATCTGTAAGAGAGTAGTTTTGTTGTCCAAGTGTGTGAATTCACATTGCATTACGATATTGCGAATGCCAGGAAGGGGGCAGGAGAGGCACGGCGTGTGATCAGACAACAGGAGATCACACAGCAGGAGCTCCAAATACACAAGCACACACACTGTTCTGTTTCTGCATCACAAGCTCCGACGCTACATATTGCCAGCTCGTTCCACCGACTATGCCTCTGTTAGTATTGCAGATCGGGGTGGAAGACTTTGCCCCACCATTCCACAACTGTGCTGTACATTTTGCATGCGAGGGGTATCAAGGATGTAAATGGCAGTCCATAAGCGCCAACACTCAGAATCCCATCAGAGTCTTAAAATCACAAGCTACTTGATTGACCTTGTGGGGTTGATTGGGCAGACTTTGGAGGAATTTTGGACAACGTAACGCTTTGAGACATTGCTTATAAGTGCAAAAAGCCTTTTAGAAATTAGGCGTGAAAAAACTGTTAAAACACAAATAGCTAATACAAATGCCCAGAAAACACAATCAATTTTTCATAATAATCATCAAACGTTAAAAAAAAAAATCAAGTTAATCTTTCAACACGATATAAAAACAAAACAGTCGTTTTAACTGGAGCTCTGGTGCCTCTTCAGAAAGATCTGTGACACTACATCTACACTGTACACATACTTTATAGGTGCCTATTCACCTTTCATCACCTTCCATAAGTGAGCCCAGGGAGGCTTGATCGAGTGGGTTTGTGGGTTTCTTCTAACGCTACGAGGACCTCTCCACCCGACCCCAGCACGTAAACAAATAAAGCTCCAGTTTCATCATCTAGAGGGGGCTGTTTCCTGTCCAAAGGCAGCCCTAAGCCCCCCTCCTTTCCACATATACACACACAAAACTCTACACCTCCGCCTCATCAGAGCCGCTCGGCTCCCCCGCCCCCAAAATGCCAGTCTCTTTCCACTGCTCAATTGCCGAGAGGAATGGAGGGATTTGAGGGAAGAAAGAGGGAAAGAGGGGGATGGGTGGTTGCAGAGGCATAGGGGATTGGGAGTATGCACAGGGATCTTATTGCAGCTTCATCCCAGTGAAATATTTTGCTGTGTAGAAGAGGGAGAGAGAGACTTTGGAAAGAGAGACAGAGAGGCTACACTGCTGTGGCATCTAGATGGTGAGAGACCCCAGACCCCCGCCGAGTCCTCCATGACTCTTTGACAAAAGAAGCTTTATGCAGGGGAGTTTATGGTTGTCTTAACAGCCTTTGAAAATAGGAAGGAAAGCAGAACATAATAACACAAGTAAATGTAATTTACCCTTTTATGAAAACAATTAGAGATGATGCACGCTATGAGTGAGTGTGTGTGTGTGTGTGTGTGTGTGTGTGTGTGTTTGGTCTCTTAGTGCAAACACATTTATGCAACTCAAAAAACTTTTTCCATTAGAGCTTCCAAACTTATTTGTTCATTTTTCAGGGAAACAAATGCACTTTCAACATCTGAACCCTGCAGGAAAAAACTTCTGACTGAACACAGTCTTCATACTCCTAAAGTCACGATGAAAGCAACTCACCTGTGTATTCTCTTGGCATAATGTGAGGCGGATTGGAAGACAGAGGGGGCACAGTTTCAGTGTAAGACAGAGACGAGTCTGGTAAAAGACGAAGCAAAAACAAAGTAAAAGAGTGAGATATAAATCCAATACTCAACAACTTTTTACTCAGGATAGAAGTCCGAATAGTCTGTGATTATTGCTTTTGTTATTCGCACTAGAATCACAAATATTTATTGATTTGGAGTTGTTGGCAGGAAAAGCGAATGCTGCTTCCATTTTAACACAGCCCCAAAAACTGCGGCCTGACTGCCTTTTTGCAAGAATAAAGCCTTTCAATTAAAAAGTCTAGATGTCATGATCATGAAGGCGTGTGTCTGTTTCAACACAAGCAGCTTTTCAAACATTATCTCTGTTTTCAGTCTAAAAATATAAGGGTGACGACAACCTCTGTGTCATTAAATTTTACTGGTTTTATGTGTGGAGGCCATTCTTCCCCAAACTCACCCAGTGGCTTATTTTCTTCTGAACGGGACAGAGAGTACGGGGGAGGAGGCGATTCTGGAAATACAAGAAAAATCAAGGTTTAATTAGAGGCTGTATGCTGTTAATCCCAAATTACAAACTGAGCCACATAACTGCAGCATGAAACAATCCAAAACTGAGACTCGCTGTACAAGCTGTGTGTTTTCCCAAGTGAAATGCGCATTTGACACCTTTTTGTTATCATGTGACGCAAAGTGCCAAGTCCTGTCCTGAACTGAAAATTAAATGTTGACTTAAATCATACCTTAATTAAATAATGATGTCTTCTCTTTTCGGTTGATGATGAGCATGGATTGTACACTTTTTTGTTGTAGAAAATTGCAGTTCAACTGCCTTTAATGAAATACCAAAATCAAAAACCTTCAGACTCTCTGAGAATTCTCCTTTGTCATCTCGTCTGAAAAGTGATTACATAGGCATCGTAAAAAATAAAGGTTACAGAACTCCTGACAGCAATCAATCTTTTTACTTGCTGGCGTGACTTTGTAAATGAGAATCTTATTTTTGAGAATAAAAATACCTTTTGTATTGTCACATTTGAGCATATCTTTACCTTTGTAAACAGTTGACAGTTTTTGAATTTAGTATTTTACAAACTTTTGAGCCATGCGTAATCTGCAGAGCAAAATAAAAAGTTTTTACCCAGCTTCGACAGACATTCTGCTGGTGAAACGCTTGAAGAATTTGCACCTCAATGTATGAAAATATCTATGTTTTCTTCTGAAGTCCAAAGCTAACCTGCAAGTCATCAATCACAGACGGTGTATATTCTATTTCAGAGGAGACATCGTCATTCACACAGACTCTGAGGAGGACTTCAGTGTAAAAGCAGGCCAGTAAACACAGTAAAACTGCTGCTGCTGGGATAGTCCCCTCAGTCCACAGTGGACCTGCTTTGTGGCTGCGGCCCCTTTAAGAGCAGAGCCAGTAATTGCCGGAGTCCTCAGTCAGTCAGATACCCAGCGAGTCAGTCTGGCGCCAGCACTATGCAAACTGTATATTATCGGCACTCCTTCGCCTAAATAACAAGAGGAGGACCTCCTTGTCAGAGAAAAAAGAGCCTGAGTGCAACTTGAGAGCGGCCTACAATTGGATGATGTAGGATGCAGCAAAGTTTTGCGCAAATTTAAGTCAAGTGTGTAATGTGTTAGGAATGTGGAGAGAAATCAAAGTAACGTTCCAAGCTTGGTCTGAAAATATTAAAGTGTAGGGCAGGGAGAAAAACATGAGAAAAAAGTCCATGGAATTTATTCTCCAGAGGTTTAGGTGTTTAATTTGGTGCTTTTATATTATTACTATTCAGTTTACGGCTGAATCTAAGATGACCTCATTAGGGATAATTGTCGTAAAATAAATAAGTTATTAGAGGTTTTCTAAGTAATGGTGTTGTGTGAAACTTAAATCAGGACAAGGAACCTCTTTTGTACAAGCTTTGGGCAAAACCTGCATGTGGATCCAATGGGGTTCCTAAGGTATAGTCTCGGGGGCCCCCATTAAGATTACTTAATTTCAGAGCTGCTACGTTTTCAGGGAAGAATCACATTAGTTTATGTACTTCTTTAAGCAGCTCTTACTCCAACATCTGATCAATTAAAAGAACTGTTCTTAAGGGTAAGGGCCTCTTCTACCCCACCCCCCTCCCCAACAATGTTGTGGTCCTCACCTGGCCCACACAAGCGGCTGTAGTGGTAGGGGTTGCAGCAAACTTTTGTGCCGTCCGCTGCTGCAAAGCTCTGGCAGTGGCTGAGTGTTTTGAGCCGTGCTGAGAGCGGCATGTCGCTCCAGCGGTACACCTTACACAGGAGAGACTGTGGAGAGACGTGATGAGCCCCGAGCCGCAGCTCAGAGCTCGGCACCATGACGCACTCACTGTTTATCCCCCCTCTGGCCTCCACAGCCTTCAGCAGCGCGTCCAGAGATCTCTCTTTTAGTCTTTTTAAGAACGCATGAGCGGTGCTCGCCAGTTCCTCCTCCAGTCCCGCTTGTCTCGGTGCGCACTGACAGGGGCCCCCTCCGTCTTTTCTCGGGGCCAAATACGGGCTCCGAGGTCTAAGATCCCATTCCCCAAACAAACAACACGTCACCGTCCCACTGTCGCCCTCCTGTCCTCGCCGGGAGCTTCTTTGCTCCGGCACGCACATGGCACCCTGGTCATCGTCAGGCTGCTCCTCTTCCTCCCTCTCCACGCTCTCGGTCAGCTCTCCAGCTTCCCCCGTAAGTCCCGGAGCGGTGTCAGTCTGTGTCACCGACCGCTGCTCGCGTCTGTGGAGCTTTCCTGAGTGTATGCCACACGGTCCGGTCCGTCCTCCCTCACCTCTTCTGCCTCCATCCCGCCCGTCGCTCTCGGTGACCAGACGGCTTCTCCAGAGTCGCCGTACAAGACCTGAGCGTCTCGACTTGAACATACGACAACTTAGACAGTTTTGAATGCGTCCTGTCGGTCCCGTCCGGGTCCCGGGAGATGCCACATCGATTTACACTCTTCTCTGCGCAAGACTAGAGATGTGTGCACGGTGCGCACAACATGCGCAGCCGGTGTTGACCGCTCCGTGGATCACCCGCTGCATTAGAAAGAAACACTCAACTATGCGCCGCGTTAAACATCATTAAAAGTCTGCAGAAGGAGCAGGCTCCGCTCAGTCACTGATCAGGGACCTGCTGTCGCCAACTCAATTAAGCCACAACTTTTGCAAGACTTGTCGCACAGCCTTCAACTCCGCAACACTCTGGAGATCCCGCACACAATCCACAAACCATAGTTAAACCTTCGGGAGAAGTTTCAGTTTACATTCACAAAAACACTATTAGAAACAGAAATCCAAAACTTTGCCAGTTTCTCCTCCAGCCTTCTGCACCCCTCGATCCGTAAAATCCTGCTTTCACCCCGAAATAAATCCTCAGAACACTGGAATTCCGATGATTTCTGTCGCTGTTCTGGAAGAAATAATCCCGCTGCAGAGTCCTGGGATAAAGCAGAGATGTACTGGGGCTTCAGTGCCAAACTCCGGGACGGATTCCGTGCTGTGAAGTTGTTTTAAAGAGAGCTAGAATTACTCCACTCTCCACTCCCCTCAAAGTCCTCTTCTGACACACACACACTCACATGTACACACACAAACTCACACAGCAACACGCACACATGCTCCTGCACACACACAACAGTCAAGTCAGACGTACTAAAACCAGACCAATTCGCGAAGGCCCTTCAAAATAAAAGTTTAAAAATGAACACAAGCTACATTTGTTTGCTGAGGCAACTTGTCGATAAAGAATCAATAAATAAGGAAATACTTTTAACGTGGAAGCAAATCACAAAGGGATTTTTTAAATGTATATTTCAGTATTTCAATATAGATGTTCAACGCGCACTACAGACAAGGCTGCCAAAAAAATGGCAGATGGAAGTATGGTTATCTAGTTTTTTTCACAACTCTATATTTCACTGTTATAGGTCTATTTGTATTAGTATTTTGAAGCACAATTATATATATATATATATATATATATATATATATATATTATAAAGTTTTATAACCAACACATCAATCGATATTTTAGTTCTTTGAGAATGGTCTTCTTCATGTTTGACTACTTTCAAAGTTGTGAAATTTTTTAAACTTTTTGTACACGTTTGTCTATCATGCATGCATGCATTTTTGTTTGCCTATGGGACTTGACTTGGTATTGAAACATGTACCAATATAATTTGAATCTTACTTGGGTTTAATGATAACACTATAAAAGTGACAATAGTTTAAGTAAATCAAAGGTGAATTGTTCATTTATAGAAGTCCAAGATTCAAAGTTACAACAGGAGCAACGTTCGTTTAATAGAAAAGATTAGATGGTATCAAGATTACTTAAAAACATCAACGTTTTATGTAGTACTTTTATTTTGAAATTCACACCACTGGTGTCATTTCCGTGTAAGTCTGGCTGCCTTGACTCTCTCTCACACACTATCTCTCTCTCTCGCTCTCTCTCTTGCGGGGCCCCAGAGGAAAGCTCTGGAGCCATTGGTTGATTCCCGCCATCATGTGCCAGTCTAGACACTTTGGCGGCTGCTGGGAGCCGCACTGATTGTTGCGCAAACACGGTTTGGTTTCAAGTTTCCCAACTCTTAAAGACGCAACATCCTTCACTGCTCTGCTTTGCTCTTGAACTGGAAATGTCCTGCAGCGTGGTGATCGCTGCAGAAAAGATGGTAATAGATACATAAACACAAACTATAAGTGCCTTTTTGTGTGCGTTTACAGACTACAAAAATGTTCTCTGGAAAAAAAACAAACCCTACAACACACATAGGATTTATTGTGTATATCGTTCAAGATGAACATGAACGAATCTTTTTTGCTGAAATTTGAGTGAAAATATATGTATTATATTTTATAGATATATTTTGAATCAAGTAAAAATGCTGTTCACTAAATAAAAATAGTTTAATATAGCATATGCATAAATTTGTTAAAAAAATGAATAATATACCTTTAACTTTAATAAAGTAATAAATGAAAGATTCCCCTTCAAAGAGATATGACAGCACAATGAAGCATCACATTCTAATCTAATTATTTTCTTCAGATTCAAACCACTTAGTATGTTTTATTTTAAGTTCCAAGATGTAATGGGGAAAATACTTTTAAAGCAGCAATTAATAGAAAAATTGAAACCGTTTAAAAACTGAACATTTCAAAAATATTTACCTGTCGTGTTTGACCTGAGCTGTAAACTATAACACAACACGTTCACTTGTACATCAAAAAGTGTATTGTATTGTAAACAAACAGTTTTCACTGTGCCCTGCTTTTATAGTGTATGTTTCCTTACAAAGGGTGCAGGTCAGGCAGAGTAGAGGGATCAGTCTATGGATTCTGTTCTCAAGCTAATTTCTGTTCTTGTGCAAGACACTGAATCCCAAATCAGGTCAAGTGAGCACTGTATTAATGCAACCTTAATTATTTCAGCTTTAGTTTCCAAGATGAACTGCAAACAGTGAGCATGCACCCAGTTGAAAGAGGATCCTGTTGAGCATCAGGAGTGAAGAGCATGGGAGGCAGATGGAGGGTAAACAGGGGCATCCCCCAGGTTTCATCACGCCAGTCTTTCACTGACCGTCTCTGTGTCAACACGACTGCCTCCACCACTGTCTGTGACTGGCATTTTACAGCTCCAATAAAGAGCTTTATTTCCAAGAGGATGTTGCTGCTGTAAGATCAGCACAGATTTCCTGCCAGGGAAGAGACAAAATGACCCAAACTTTACTTGAGTTTAAGAGATTTTGTGGGGGGGGGGGAGAGCGAGAGACAGCGAGAGGGAGAGGGGTTCACTGGGCACCTGTGTAACTCAATCAGATGCAGAGAGGGAAGTGTTTTCAAATACCTTTATCCAAGTAAAATGTTTCAGTGGCCACACCACTGGGTCACATGATTTATTAATATGATGAATCATATTTTTTTGTTATCAGGTAAATCACAGATTTATAGAAGATTCAGTCGCATTAAACAATCAAAATTTAGCTGATATCTCCTGTTGCAACTTAGTTGTCCTTATGTTGATCCCTTATTACTGGAGTCATTTTTGGTGCCAATTGAAAAAAAAGGTTCACATGAAGTCATTAACGTCACACCAGAGAACACACAAACACATAAATCAAAGTGTGTGTAATGCATTCCTGGAGTCAACACTCGGTTACAGATCATGTCTTCAAAGTTAAATCACAGCAGGTTTATTACCCGGTTCAGGTGGGGCTGGAGAGCTGGTTGCTGGGTTTTTTTCTAATTCTGATTTTAGTGCTGTATTTAGCACTTAAAATCATAGTCTGCACGACAAATATCACGATAGAGACACTTTCATATGAAGCAGGCCTTATCATGAGAATTGAGACAACTGAATTAACTTTGGGAACTACTTTTTGTCATCTGCCCTTTGGTAAGACAAATTCACCAGGAAAACGTTGTAATAACTGAAACTGTCCAACCCAAAGTCCAACCAAGTGCCAAATGACATGAGTCAGAAAACACGGCAATAACTTGGGCAATATTTCCATGCTATAACATCCTACTCCTCTCAAACATCCGGTATGAACTCTTAAACAACTATAAATACAGTTGACATACGCATGCATTCAAAGGCTAACATCCAGAGTTAAGAATAGCCATACCCTAATTCCTGTTTACGCACTTCTTTCATTCGGGAACAAGGATATGGTGTTAATTTAAAAAATGCTTCATGTCATTTGTATACTTAGTATTTGTATATTTTTTGTATTACAGCAACACCATTTCAGCACCTTGTTGAAAATACAGGTGCAAGTAGGTTGGAGATAATGATAATCAAGTTCCCTTAAATGACCTGAATGTACAGTCAATGGTCAGGGAACTGTTGAGTCTGCATAGTGTTAACTCTTGGAGGACAAACTGGGGGGGCAGACCTGAGAGAAACTTGACTGAAAAGCAAGAGTCTGTGCAGCCGCAACATTACTTGAATTACAAGTTCAGTGATTACTAATGTATACAGTTTGGAATGATTCATGAAACCAAAATAAAAAATAAAAATAGTTTAAGAAGAATCAAATCTGATGTGAAGCTCTGTTAGAAAAAAGGTGGTATAGTTAGGCTCATCACACAGTGCAAAAAAACAGCAGTCTGAGGAAGAAGATATGCCAGACACTTTGTCGTGGCATTTGAGCAAGTATACAGGCATATCTACTTTCTCAAGCTGTGTTTGAGAAAACACTTTGGACATCTTGTGTCTTATTAAGATCCAGCAGAGAGGTGCAAAGAAATGAGAAACAAGATCAGAAACAGGCTAAAGGTGCATAAAACTTCAATCAGGCCTCCCATCAGTCTCTGAACAGGACGAAGATGAAAAACATCCTATAGACAGGAACGTCCTCAGAGTCAGAGAGCTGGCTGTAAACAAGCAAACTGCTTGGGGCCCCCAACCAGTAGGGGGCCCCCAAGGGCTCACAAAACCACAGGTGCAGCCCAAAATGTGCACATTTTGCAATAACAGTATAGGGAAACCTCCCGAAGGGTGCCCCCATTTAAAAGCATTCAGACTTGGAGCCTTGTTAAGCAGTGCATGCATTATTACAGTGAAAACTAAAATGTGTCAATGAAAGTCAACTTAGAAAAATGAAGAGGAATTATCAGTCTACAGGAGAGAAAAAAAGAAAAAAAGGGGAAAGGGAGTAAGCATCGGAACAATGGCAGACATGATGGTGATAAATGTAGGTTAAAGTCCGCCCAATTATTTTTTGCCTGGGGCCCCTACACTGCTCAGAGTCTTTGACTTCTTCACCACCTGGATCATTCTCATACATTTTCTGATAAGGATAATCTTTATTGATCCCCCAATGGGGGAAATTTGGGTATCACAACAGCTAAAAAACCCCCAGTAAAACAGGGAATATAAACAGCATCAAATAGCAAAAAGGAAAAAAGAACAGCTATGAGCCAGTTTACATTAATTAATAAAAGTAAAACTTTTCAGATAATAGTTATATTTAACTTTGTTTTTTGGAACTACTTTCTCTTTGCACTGCATTACAGAAGAATGATCAGATTTGTAAACGTATACATGTTTAAAGACCTTGCTGTTAATTTTTCATTCAAACTATTTCTACCGAACAAATAGTCCCTATAAAAACTTTCAACAGCATGTCTGTGTGTGGATTTCTGGAGAGATGTTGATTGTAAAATGTAATATCCAAATGCAATGAGCACAATTAGCACAATTATTTTCACTCTACTTGGATTTAAATGGAAGCTAAATGAGATTTCCACAACTTCAACTTAACCTATGATTGTAAAACAGTTAATTGTTTTGTGTGTGGGTACACAGACCATTTCAAAAATGTTGTGTTGGTTCAGCATTTACTTCTGACGCCATGTAAAAGCCTCCTGGCTCCTTGTGTGTTGGTGATAAGGTGTGGGTGTGTATTGTGAGTGTGGGAAGAGGGGGGAGTTGTTGAATAAAGGTTGGTGGGAGAGTAGACAGGGTGTCCGGCACCAAACCACCTCCTAAAATAAACTCAGTCTCTGTGTCTGTGCAGTGGCAGACCCGCGGCTCCCACGGCTCCAGCAGCAGTAGCAGGAGCAGCAGTAGCAGGAGCAGAGAGGAGTCTGGGGCCAGGCTGCCTGTCACAGGAACAACATGTCATCAGCTTCATCGCTCCCCTAATGGCACTCTTCTTGACCAGAGACATGGCAGACAGTGTGTTGCCCCACCAAGGCGGCAGTTTACTCTGCACTCACACATACACGTACACAAACACACACACACACACACACGTGCGTACATAAACATTCATGCACGCACATACACTATCGCTGTCCACTCCCAGCCACTTACAGGCCAGCACTAGAGAGACTAGGAGGCCCCCTTATGAAAACATGCAGGGGTGCTAGAGATAATGTCTAGCCAGACCTCTGGACTCACGCCAGACTGCCCTCTTAATCTGAGTTCTAGAGGAGTCTCTGCTCAGGAACACAGCCAAGGGTCAGTAACATTAGCGAGCCAAAATACTTATCTGTTTGAAGCTGATCGTGACTTAAAGAGTAGTTCAACATTTTGGGAATTACTTATTCCCTTTTGGCAGATACCTGAATAAAAAATGTGTTCCTTTCTCATATAGTGTCAGTAGCAAGTTAGTTTAACACAAATATGTGAACTGAGGAGATGTCTAGCTCAGTTCCATAGAAAAAGAAATTACAAATAATACAAGCCCTAAAAACTCAATTATCATTTTCAAAAAATCTAAAAATTGGTTTTGTATTAATGTTGATGCTAAACTAAGCTAAATGAATATACTTTCAGCATGAACTTTTAAAACCAAAATCACATTTTCAACCAGGCTGTAAACATGCTCTCAAAACCGGCATTTTTTACATCGGCTTTGTATCGGTCTTTCAGGGCTTTTGGAGTCCACCTCAATTGGACAGTCAAGAAACTGCAGTTTTTTTGCACTTCCACATGGGCTCCTGAGATTACCACATGGTGCATATGAGCTTAGCTTTGCATAGGAACAGCAGGAAAAAGCTGATTGGATTCTGTCCAATTTTAGAACAACCCAAACACCAATGACTCTAAAAATCATAAAAAATTAAATGCTTTTACATTTATCATATAAACTAGATACTTCAAGACACATCACTCCTTTTAAATATGCTTTGGAAGTACTAGTTGGCTGAGCCTTGACATTCAAGCTACTAACTGATGGAATGAATCTGAGATAACCATATTTACCAAAATGTTTAAAAAATTCCTTTATTTTATTCAGATAAAGGTTACAGCAGGGACATCTAACAAATCATATTAGACACAACAGGAAACAGTAAGCCTGGCTTCACCGACCGACAACACAGAAACAAATCAAATCTCTCAAACTGACACATTTTTTGGGGTCCAAGACAATGAAACAACAAATACACAACCTCCTTATCAGCGGGCTTCAGAGAAGATGAAATGCAGTTTTTTTTCTCCCTGTTGTCTTAATGCTGAAATCAGCTAATTATTTAATTCTTGATTGAAGAAGGATGCAAGTGTGAGCCTAGGGATGCTACAGTGTCCCGCCACATGTTATAAGCTTGAAATAAAGAAACAACTATCTTATCTCCTATAAAACAAGAATCATCATACCAGTACCACTTCAGTTAAAATATGAAAGTGATATTGATCTTTCATCTCGGCAGGAACCTCACACCTCAAGAGAGCAAAAGAAGTCAAGAAGCCGCCTGCACTGCCCGCCTTGTTAACAGATCTCAGTCCAGCACACACCCATGCCTGGTCGTCTGCTGGACGCCTGGCTCCAGAGAGGGCGTAATCAGGCCTTGCTCTCTGCCCTGTTACTCACAGTTCAGTCCTAATGCCTCACTATTTCTTTGAAACAGCACTCAGCTACTCTTTAAATGAATGTCCATGCACTTTTTTTTTCAGGGGCCACATATTTATTTATTTTTTATTTTCTCTATCTTTGTGGGTTGGGCTCTCGTGCTCAGCTCTGATGCTAGGCGAGCCGCTGGCTGCACAAGTTAGATCATTAATCACTCTTCTCGTCTTCCCCTCCACCCCTTGTCTTGTCTCCCCCTCCGAGAAACAGAGTCACTAATTAATGGAAAGCACTTTATGACAGAACACAGGGGTTTCCTGGAAATTAACAATTAATCTCGACTTCCATTATAGGTCTAATAGCATGAGGTGGGCGGGGACGGATAGGTTTTGAAATGGTTGAAATGGGTGATGGCAGCAACACAACTCAAGAAACAATGACTGCATAAAAGTGTGTTAAATCTTTTCAATATCAACACAGGCATTGGGTATGTTAACACTTGTTAAGGTTTATAGACTCATTACATTCAGTTGCAGGAGTTTGTCTGACCTCATGCACATGACATTTTAACCATGCCAGATTTCTCTGAATAACCATTTTACAAAACTGCTGCATGGCATAAAGAGATGCTGGAGAGGAGCATAAATTCATCTCATCTTGACATTCACCTGTTGGTTCATTGGAAAGATGGCTAACACACTCTTTCCTTTCGCTAAATATTGCCTTACAGTTAAATGTGATTTTAAATGATTACAAATAGCATTTATTTTGGCAAATATTCACATTATAGCATCGTATAGCAGACTCTGTTGTGAACAGCCAGATCAGGAGGAAGACAATTTGGGAATGGGACAAAATTCAATGTGACGATTAATCGAGGCCATGGCTTGTGTGATCCATTCATAGAATACCTGGTACAATTAATGGAAATTAGTTTGTTTATATTATTGTTAAATATGACAATTTGAAGAGATTTTTTTGAAATTCTACTTTCTTTGTCACTACTTCATCACTCCTTATGGTGGCGCTTATGACATGAATGTAGGTAATGTGAAGAGGAGATAAACGGCGGAGAAGTGCAGGAGGTCAGAGAGAGGTGAAAAGAATTTAAGAGATTAGGGTGATAAGACGGTCAAACTGACTAAATGCAGAGCAGTAATACATCTAACGGGCAGTTTACCGGTTAAAAGGATATTATATAGCTATACAGCTATCATCATAGATCTTTTATTAATTGTAGATTTTTGGTCTTGTGATATTGTCTTTATTGTTGGACAAACGTATGCTATACCATCTATTGTCTTTCTGATTCAGCTCATTCAATACATTTTGAAAACATTTGCTAATTCAAACTCAGTAATTTTACTATATCAGCGTCACAAACTACAAACATTATTACATCTAATCCATGTTGCATAACCTAAGTCAGTGACCAAACTTATTAACCAGAACCACGTCCTTGGATGTGCATAAAACTGGGTCTGATTTTGGTGAAGGCCAAGGCTGTAGACATGATATTTGTACATTTGTTTACTTTCACAGTATTGTATTTTGTTTAGACTTGCATTGGGGGGAACAGTATCTAAGAACACGAGGAAGGAAATGTGATGGAAACAAAGGAAGAGGAAGGGAACCCAGTGTGATGGAGCCGTCCCTCACTGGTCCTGGTTCAGCTGGAGTCATGTGGACAGTGGCGCCACCACTGCAACTAATGGCTGTGGTTATTCACAGAAGACCTTTTATTTATTTATTTATAATGAAAGCTCAAACAAATCAGGAAATTACAAAATGGGGTGAGGATTGATGTAGCCTTTTTAAGTTGTTACTCAAATTCCAAATTAGACGCCAACACTCACAGACGTTGAAGAATTTAGATCTAAAAAGGTTTCAAATTAGTGTGTGCAAAGCATCACTGAATCATTTAGTTAATATAAGATAATATTAAGCTAATATAAGAAAAGTTGTGTGCTTCCTTTCTTAAACATGTTGGAAGTTTGTGCATCTATTTGAGAATGTACAGATGGGAAAAACGTGTGTGTGTGTGTGTGTGTGTGTGTGTGTGAGAGAGAGAGAGAGAGAGAGAGAGAGAGAGAGAGAGAGAGAGAGAGAGGGAGTGAGAGAGAGAGAGAGAGAGAGAGAGAGAGAGAGAGAGAGGGAGAAAGAGAGATATTTAAAGCCCACGGATATTTTTGAATTGGGATGTTATTGGTATATTCTAGCAGTTATAAAAGCTCCTGTAAATAACCTGAAGGTTAAAAAAACAAAAAAGCAGGATTGACAACACACACAGATTTGACAGAAAACACATTGAACCATGCAGTGTCAAAGAACCTAATCTGGAGAGTATTTGATGTTAGTTTTTACAGAGTTTGTGAATGCGTCACATCCCTCGATACACCCTTTGTGTTTGATTTAGCTCCAGAGCGTAACATCAATCAATTACTTGAGGTTTCTGTGCATATTCAGATCTGGGAGTTTGTTCTTCAGTTAACTCAAAAAGAGAATAGCATGTTCTTTTCTCTAAATCAAGAACACAATGTGCCTAATTTAGTCAGTGAGATGGACGTTGCATGGGGTTGCATGCTAGAGTCACCAAACTGAACTGCACAAAGCAGGACTTTAAAGCTTTTTAAGTTTGTGAGCTTCGTAAAAGATTTGGCAGACAGCAATGACTAACCTATCGATGATGTTCCCATTGAGTCTACGTTAAATTGCTGGAGTTTTCTTTACTGATGACTACATTCAGAGGAATTTCCTGTTTAATTTCAGCTCTGCCAGCTGATTTTTGTTTTAATGCCTGACCATAAACATCATGGGGCACTCAAAGTGTGTTCAAAGACGACGTTTAGAGATTTTCCCTGAATGACATCACAAAGGGCAGTAACCCTACCACAGGTAGTTATTTTGACAAACAACTGAACAAAAATATGTTTTGGCCTACAGGTCCGCTACCTGCATAAAATTGCCATATTGTTGTCTCAATATGAGCATTGCAAAGCACACCCAATGCAAAAGTCTCAAGTACAATTATGTATTATGTAAAGAAGCAATGCTCTTCAATCAGTAAAATGGTAAATGGACTAACAAGAACTGTGGCCAGTCTCACAGATGACTGGAGCAGAGTCTGAAGATTTGAATCAAGAATCCAGAAACATTTTGGATCAAAAATAGATACGTAATCGAATTGTGACCCCAACAATCAAAATCGAATTGAATGGTGTGACACCCAAAAAATATACGCATGCTGACTAGGGCTGGCCCTAGTCAGCATGCATATATTTTACCTATAGATTGTAAGCTTGGGTATAACAGCTGTCCTTTTGATGCAGCCAGATGAAGTTCAGGATAGCTTCAAACTAATCTCAGAAAATTGGGACCAATTTAGCGGTGAAAAAAATGGTATTTGTGTGTCATCTGGATTCAGTTCTGTATGTTGCAAACAAAGGTACAGGCTACACATAATTAACAGCAGCTAGATAAAAAACTTTGAGTTATATGCTTTCTTTTTGCACTTCATTTTTATCGCAATATAAACCAAAATACTCTAATAGTGCATATTGTTCATGTGCAGTGCAGGCCGAGGAAAGGAAGACTTTGAACTGCAATAGAAAAGAACACAGCATTTAATTTAATCAATGTGACAGGAAGTCGCCAAGGACAACTTAAAGGGGGTCATTTATGTGCAGATCATCTATAATGTTAGGACTGATTTTTCTGATTTCTTTTTCTTTTCTTTTTTTTACATCTAACTCTATAAAAAAGTCTTAACCCTAAAATCAATGTAGTAGCCGTGGCACATTAACATTTTTTTCTATTGTTCCAAATCCTGTTCATGGCTTTACTCAATTGGGTGTTTAGTTTGCAGTGTGTGACAAACAGGAACAGATGACAGACTGGCGATGGAGATAGGAAGATGTTAAAAAGAGGAGGGTGGAGTATTTGCCACCAAGTCGAGTGCACAAGATGCTGTCAGACACACACATACACGGCAAATGCTGCAGGAATTCTTGACAGCTTCCTTTTAAGGCTACAGCCTGACCCGCGAATGCTGCCTGTTGGCGTCATCCCTAACCTTAAGGAAAACTTTTTTTAAATAGTTAAAATTAACAGCAACCTCAAACTGTGAGAAGTTTTTGGGTCAGTCATAGTTTGAGTCAAACACGGTCAACACAGAGCACAGATTATAAACTTGAGGCTGACTACACCCACAGTTCAGCCAAACACACTCAGAGAGCTCTGATTCTGTTTACACAAGGGAGGCTAAATGTTCAAGGGAACACACTCTGCATCGTATGTAATTACTTGTGATTCTCTCTCTGGACTTCAAAGTAAGGGGAGCGCAGGAGTTCAAGGGTCAAAGGCTCGCCTGTTGCCCAAATGCCCCTGAATTTCCTGTTTTGTCTGGCCATGGGAGTGTAAAAGGATCTAAAACGTGAGGGCCAAGATCTGCTGGAGCCAATGAGACAATAGGCTCTCCACGGATCTCTATTTTTCTATCTAATTTTGTTTACTTAAAAAGCTATTTTACTCTGAAAAAAAAAACAACCAAAAAAATGTTTTAATCGGTTAGAGGTGGGGGTTATAGCAAGCAAAGCTGCACATAGAGCCCGGAAAATGACCTCAAGTCCCTTATTTCATCTTGTCAGGATGAACCCTTTTTTACTGCCATGGTAAACAAGAACCTCTCTCTCCCACTTTTTTCTCCATCTTAAATCAGAAGCCATGACAGGGGTTATTCCAGGAGATCCTACTCTATTTTATGTTGCACCTTAAAGTAAGAGCAGGGATAATTTGGGGTTATTAAGAAAAGGGGAAAGGCAAGATTGTCTGTGAAAAACCTAAAAACAAGCACAATCATGTGTCCTCTTTCCTGCCTTGAGGGACAGGTTTTATGTGTGTACAAGGGAGTTTCCAAGCAGACTGGAGATAAACATAAATCAAAAATGCCCATTTCTGCACTTTTTTCTGCAGAAAACACAGACCATGTAAGTTTTGAGGGAGAGGGGTTACGTGCAAGTGAGAGGCCACGGTGGTAAATTACATTGCAACATGGTCCCTCTCAAAGCCCACATCTGGGATTGGCCCTGACAACTGGATGCTGTGCTGCTCTAATTTTGGTTACTTTGTGTATAACCCTATAATAGAGACAATATAGGACCACAGGGCTGGAATGAAGGAGGGCAGGACAGAGGCAAAGTAAAAGCAGTCATTTCATAAAAGCTTGCAGGAATAGTGACATTAAAGAAGATCTTAAATTTAGGGAAAAAAGAGGAGCATGGTGGATTAAAGCAAGTGTGGTAGTTGCCTTGCTTTTCTTTCTCCCAGTAGGATTCACGCTGTCACACTTCAAGTCTGCATGTTGCAGCTTGTTGGATGCAACAATAATACTTTGGAGCAGATCAGAGCTTTGGCAGCCCACTCAATCTCTTTGGATTCTAAGCAGGAACATAATCACTGAATAAACTTTGTCCACACGTGATAGACAGCGTAAAGACGCTTAGGAAACTTGATAATAAACAATGCTTCCCCCTCCAGGGCAAGGCTCAGCTTACCGGATGGAAATAGAAATGTTGAAAATACCTGTGGGCCAAGCGGTTGACATTTCTTCAGTATTCAAGGATTAAACTGTCATCTGTGCACTGATACATCAGCTATTATCCAAAATCTCTAATCTCAAATATGTGAGCAGTTTCCATCTCAGATGAAGACCTTTGAAGGGCTGCAAACAATGACTTTAATCTGAAGTTGCACCTTGTTCCTCTACCTCTTATATCACAATCTAATTTTATCAGATTGTTTTCTTGTCATCAATTTACCACCATAACGTGCTTACTTCTCTCTAAAGCCTTAAGCTGCCCATCCATCATGGCAACTACTTTATCACATCTAAAACTGGTTTAATTAAATCCAGATTTGATTACTGGATCATGAAACAAACTATTTTCAGAGAATAAACGTTGATTTTTCTGAGAGGACTCAACCTTAAATCAAAACATCTCACTGTTTGGTGAAAACCACTGTTAGGTGCCTCTTTGTTAGACAACATGTGGAAGTGCATCTATCTATCCATCTATCTATCTATCTATTTATCTATCTATCTATCTATCTATCTATCTATCTATCTATCTATAAACAGTGTTCCTACTTTTTCTTAAATGAAAATAAAGACTGCTAATAGACATTTAAATGTAACCCTGATTTCAGATACAGTTAAAGATTATGTGATCCATGTGGATTGGAACCTCTCTTATGGCAAGCTGAGCTGGAGCTTTGTGGATAGGCCTGGGCTAATCCTATGTTCATGTGCTGCTCGGGTGGTCCAAGTGAGAGTTAGGAAGTCTTTCACTTGGACCAAGATCTCGCCTTTCTTTGGAAACAGCCTTACCAAACGATGAGCTTACAGCACAGGTGCCATACCTTACCTGAGAAACACAACAGAGGTAATTTAATGTACAACGAATGCAGCTCGGTCAGCCAGGCATTGTCTTTGTCCTCCTCTCTTCTCCACTATTGTATTATCATAATGTTATACTGTTTTCTTAAGTTAAGAAGCTGACATTTTCCCATGTGTAATCAGAATTACAAAGTTGTCTCTAATCATTTGATCAGCATTAGCACATTGGAAGGCATGACACTTGTTTTTCATTTTCACGACATTAGAAACGTTTAGACAAAGAAATGTCTAAGTAACATGTTATTTGTTTCCCACAAACAGGAGAACCATGAGGAGAACTTGCAAAGGTGAAAAATCATCGTGGTCGTAACGTCATTACGTCAATACTTTAAGCATCGTGTAAAAACCTGGTAAAAGTAAAAAAAAAAAAGAAAATAAAAAAATAAAACACATTAGTTTCTTCTAAGTTCTTTGCTGTTTTAACCTCTAAAACCTCCAGACAAAAATGACCCCAGTACGCTTTTAATACTTAAAAAAAAAAAAAAATCAAGGGTTATGTTGTTTTCAGGAATCAACTCATAATGCAACTTGTGTCTTTGAAAACACGTTTATAGTTCGAGACTTAATTCAATAATTAAGATTTACAAACCAAATTTTAAAAAAAAGCTTGTTTGATTTGAGATAGAACAAGATTTAAGCGTGCAGCTCCTGGTTACTCTCAGACTTTAGCATGAAATGCTCCAATTTGTTGCTCCAGTTTTTGAATGAGGATGAATAATTTCAAATGTTTCATGTCAGTGCAATCTCTCTCACACTCCTGGCCTCCCAAATATTGCCTCCAGAGAAATGCAAAGAAATCTAACTACCTAGCCCTATGGCAAGATCTGCTGGAGCCAACAGGCATAATTTGAAAAAGTAGACACCCCTCACCTCTTATTCATTTGATTTCACTTAACTCTTAAGAGCATATGCATTGAACTCCTTCCTTTCTTAATCATTGTCATTTCAACTACAAAAAAATATGTTCAATGTCTTTGTTTGCTGTTTGTATAGTTATCTTCCTTTGTTGTACGTTTTTTTCTTTGTCTGAACTGTTGTACTATCTTTACTCATTATCTCTCTTTTTTTCCCGATCACATTTTTAGTCAGGTTACTGTAGCTACAGCTCAAATAAGCAGATCATTTGCTGACAACAACAATTATCTTGAAACTCCAAACAGTCTGGAAGAAATGTTTTATTGCAAAAATGTTCCTTTTACTCTTAAAACGTGTAAAACGTGTTTAACGTGTTAAATAAAAATACAGAGAAAAAGACATGCCATGATGAAAGCTGCACTGACAGACTTTTTCCAGCTAATGATGGTTTGACTCACTTCCAGCACTGCATCACTGGATTGTTGGGGGTTATACTGTATTTGATGGAAATCTTCAGGGGAAATTATGGCAAAATTGTGCAACAAAAAAACTCTTCGAACTCTGCATGAGTATAAATGATATTTGGGCCGTGACATTAACTTAATAGGGAACATTTAATTTGATGGTTTTAGAAGAAAATTACATTATAGGAGTAAAGCGGAAAAGAAAACAAACATGGAAAAAAAAATTCCACAGTATTAAGTTTAAACTAACTTTAACTTAATAACAGAATTTCTTCTTGAATAACTTATGAGATTCCTGCTGTCTGTATATCAGATTCCAAGTATAAAAATACTGCTCTGTCTGCTCTGCAGCATCAGAATCTCTTCATCTGTCTGCGCTCTTGTCTTCTTTGCTTCTTCTCATTCACTTCCTCAGGTGCCGAGGGGCTTTCTGCCATAAACCAGGGGCCCAGAAAGTTTACCCACAGCAGGTGCACGGCACGCGCGGGAGCCTGACACACACACACACACACACAGAAGACAGGATCAAATTATAAGACATAAAGAATCAGGTAGGAAAATAAAAGCCATCCCAAAGGATACACCATCAAATATGGCTTACAATATATTCTAAAAAAGCTCTTACCAGCAGCCAAAGATACCAAAAATAAGAGGAGATTACACTGAGGACTTGTACTATGGCTGTGAGCAGGATTACGTCTTTCAGGTGCCTAAAACAAGAACGCACAGACAATTATTTAGCAATAACAAATCAATTTTTCCGATGCATACTGAAAAAAACACAGGTGATTAGGGGAGACTGAATGTGGGGCACCATGAGCGGAGGTTATGTCCTGCAAGCAGGTGGTTCAAATCTCACCTGTGATATACCACTCTCTCTCTGATTTACAACGTTATCCACTCTCCTATCTCTCTAATAAAGCCCCAAAAAATATTTTAAAAAAAAGGAGAAACTGAATGTATACAGATGAGAGGTAGCCAAACTATCAGCACAGGTATCAACACCAGGAGAGCAAAGTAACAATTGAAGGCAGCCCTGAAATGACATTTCGGTGTATGCACACCGACCAGTTTAAATATAGGCTGATGCATTGTTTTAAAGTGTACATAGACCTAACATGGAGTTACTTACTCTGCCATTCCCTGCTCCATGTTTAAGTCTATTCCTCCATCCAGGAGACTTCCATCCTCAGCAAACGCGGGCTTGGCCATCGCTGACATGGAGCGGTAACTCCCGACATACACTGCTAGTGCGAACATGAACAACAGCTGCAGGGATACAAGGTTTAGGAGCAGTCAGGTAAGTGGTGTAACAACATATTACTACGCATATAAACATCTCAAAATGAAACACTAACTCACCCATGTCCAAAATGTAGATGAACTGTAGAAAACCAAAAGATTTACAGCAGCATAAATCGCCTGTGGAATAGCATTTTATTACTAAAAGTGGAATAGAATCTGGAGCCATTTTGCTAAAAGAAAGTTTGAACAAGTATACAAAACCACGATGCCAATGGAATAAAGTTCACACAGGAAATAAATCATTGATCTGATGTTTATATCACTCAACTCTAACATTCAACGACTGCAAGGTCAATCTTATCAGTTCAAAACATGATAATGTCCTTACATTAGCTCCGAGGATGACGCGTGTGTAAAACTTTAGCGTTGCCTCATTCTCCTCATAGATCTGCTTCTTTCCTTTTGTGCCAACCTTACCTTTGGGCTGTAGGGCAAAAACAAATAAAGAATGGACCGGCATTAGCAAAATCAGACTGTATCTCAACAATATCAACCAATCAAAGCTTTCTCAGTCAGTTTAGTAAGTGTGAAAAAACTCCGCTGAAATGCCATTTTGTGTGTTAGTTGATCTGACATCTTACTTCATATCTCAAATTATACACAGGTAATAACAAAGACACCTCCCTTAATCTGCAAACCTGAGGATTTATGAATGTCAACCTGCTGAACATCCCAGAATTTACAAATATAAATTCTCAATGTAAACAGAAATCCGGCCTATAAAATAATGGCACATGGCAAAATAAATCCAAACTTTAGGATCGCTCCATATTCACTTGTTTTAACACAGAAAAGTTTGAAAAGAGCAACAGTCACAATTTTTTTAAGTGCAAGTTTGTTTCCCCCTTTATTAGATACAAGTGTTTTTTTTTGTTTTTTTTAATCTGTGTTCATTTTTTCAATAAGTTGTATAGCAGATTGAGTTTACATTGTATGCAATATGCTATACAACGATGACTGCATTTAATTTAAGTTATATTCAAGGGTTAATGCTGAACAAATCAAATCTTAGACGTAACGATTTTCAGGAGGTCATCAACACGTCTGAATAGATTTACACCTTATATCCAGGAAGTAATAATTTAGTTATAGATTACTGTATGCCACTTTTAAATTACCAAAAATGAGATATTACTTTATCAGAACAGCCTCAATGTAAACTCTCGTACTTCAATGTTGTTGTCTTTATTATTATTATTTCCAATTCCAAAATAGATGGGCAGCTTTTTCTGCAAATATTTTTACTGCAATTTGGTCAACTTGCACGACATAAATGAAGTGTTTTACATGAGTGTGTCAGTGTTGCAGCTGCATGTGTTTGAGTCTCTCACCGCCATGGGCTCTCTGTTGATCTCTCTGCGTGTTCTTTCACATCGACCTGTAGCCCGACACTGTGCTTTTTTTCCTCCGTTTTATTATATTACTGCATTAAAAAAAAACAATCTCAAAAGCCTCTCTGCGGTGTGATTTCTTGTTACACATCAGCATTTGGCATTTCTTGCAGTCAACATTTCCGGCGCATGAACTTAACGTCACCATCTCGTCATCAGCTTGCGGTAGCTTTAAAAGGTGGTGCCAAGATGCCATCTTCTGGTCATTTCAAAAATAGAATTTGAGTAATAAAATAGGCCTACAGCTACAGTCTGAATAATGTGTTGCATACTTAAAAAGGTATTATGGTGCAAAAGTCCTGTGCACCTGTGACATTTTTCTTATAGTCACAGAAAAAAAATGCATCCTTGCAGATTTGTTTTCTCTTCTGCAAATCACAAATTCTTTAACTTTTTTTTGGTTTTCCAACCACTTCCCCCTAAGAGGAAGTTGAATGCATTTTGTCAGGAAAAGTTGGAACAAAGAAGGGCCATAGACATGTATTTTTTTATACATTATGTTACATGTATTATGTCTTATACATAGACTATGGGCCTACCAACCAAGTCAATACCCAGGAAAGACAAGCGACTGGAAGAGGAAGACAATGGAGCTTCTGGGACTGAACGAGGTATACTGAGGCCCACGTGGGTTAGAAAGAGGCCCGGCAGACTAAGAATAATTTGCTGTAAATAACAGAGCTTTAAAGCACTTCCACATCAGTTTCAGCTTCTGCAGTTAGAAGTTCAGGTCAGAACAACTGCACTACCTGAACCTCCATCCTCAGTTTTCAGACTCTGACCCATCAAATGTGGAGGGCTCAATACTTTACAGAAACAGTTATTGAAGTGGTCATCCTTGTACAATATTTGAGAGTGTTGTCCCCTGAGCTCAGTGGTGATTGAAGAGCCCCCCCCCCTTTTATTTGTCAATAAAAGTCAAGACATTACTTGACTTTTATTGACAAACTTTGGTTTTCAAAGTAAAAATGCATGCAAAGCTTATCAAGACAATGAGGGTGAGTGCTGTTTTTTATATTTTCCCCCCGGGGACAAATGAAATGAAATAAATTGAATTGTCAGATATAGGGCCCCATAAGGGAGGTTTCGTTTACTGTTGTTGCAAAATTTGTATATTTTTGGGTCATTGCATGGTTTTACTTTGTGAGCCCTCAGGGGCCCCCTGATGGTCTGGGACCACAGGCAGTTGCTTGCCTTGCCTTACCTTAAAAATGTGCATCCCGTCAAGACGTTTTCAGGATTCAGGGAAAATCTCTCGAGTCCTTTCAATGTGGAAGCTGAAGGAGGTAGTAAAAAGAATGACATGCCAAAGACTGTCCAAATTGCTCTTCTCTGTGACTGTGAATTATTTGTTTTCATGAATTTTAAATGTTCTATTTTAATATTTCTTTTCTCATGATGCTTTGGATGCTGTAAGCACTTTAAATTTCCTTGTTGTTCAAATGTGCTAGATAAATAAGCTTGCCTTGTACACAATTTGCTTTGTATCACAGTCTGGCCTTGATTGACTCTGGGAATAATTAGACAGGAAGTTTATACCACATTCAAAGTGAAACCATCTCTATCTGTTGTGTTCATGGAGACAAGAAGCCTTATCGAACAGCTGACGTGTACTGGAAGATCAAACTTTGCCTTTTGATGCTGTCCTAGGAAAGAGACCTACCACTTATTTTTTGATTTGTTGGAGCCAGAATAAAGCAGAAAGTGTGATGCTGTGGTGACCAGAACGGAGGCCAAGCAATCCAATGAGATCTCAGCAATTCTCAGTGCCCTGCTTCAGCATTGTCTTTGACGTCTTTGAAGGTGTGGGCGTTTCCCTTCTCCAAAACATGCTTTTCCTTTCTGGTTAAAAAAAAAAAAAAAAATCACCCATGGTTAGTGATGGTGTTACTGATTTTAGCAATGGTAGCCAAGTCCCATTTGCGAGGATGGTTTGCTGCACGTTTTGGGAAATTACGGCTGGTCTTGATTAGAGGCCCCTATTCGTTTATTGTTGAAACAGTTTTCAGATCACAGATGAGTAGAAGAAGCAGTAAAGCAGGTTGGCATGGGCTGTCTTACAAAGCAAGATCAAATTAGTGATTTCACGTTATATATATATATATATATATATATATATATATATATATATATATATATATATATATATATATTACGATATCTCAAGTCTGTACACTGTTAAATATTCTTTCTGGTTACAATTTTTTCATAGGCGTCCACATCTTTGCTGTGCAGCAGTTTGATCTGAAAATAATGTTCCATCTCAGATTAAGTTTACCATGCACTTTGTCCACTCAAATGGAACAAATAAAGCTTTTACAACCAGATTAGCGTGACGAAATGGAACCAAATAAACCAAGTAGCCTAAATATAATTTTGCCTTACATTATTATTACTAAATTCATCATTACATTCCGTTAAATTGCTTTGATTAATTCAGGTACTTTGATTTTATGCTATTATTTATTCTACCGTGTTAAATTATGGGCATTATTTCTATTCAACAAAGTCATCCATTTGCTTGGGAGTCAGCAAGCGCTTCGGAGAGAGAGAACTACAATTCATGACTTTCGCGATTTTTTTGTTTAGCCTTGTCGGCCACCGTAGCCCAAACAGCGCAGGCTGTGCTTTCCATATATAATTCTAGTGTTGATGTTTTCTCAGTGAGACTCTCATCGTCTTGGGGCCAGCAAAGTCCAGTTTCATAGCGTATCAAATGAAAGCACAGTTAGTTAGTTTGCATTATTCTTGTGACAATTAATGCGACAGCATGGACTACCTGCTCGGGGTGAAAGTAGGCTCTCTGTTTGGGTTATTGTTTTTAACTCTTCTTTTTGGATTTATCCCAGCTCGAGTCCTGTGGTTCAGAGACACAAACGCCACAGGTATGTATACTACATCAGCAGATGTAAATATTGTAAATAAAATACTTATATGACTGTTACAGCCTATTCATAGAGAGCCATACATACAAACAGGTAAACAATGAAGGTTATGGAAAATACATGTGACTTTTTACTTAGATTAGAGTTGTGTTTTCTGTCTAAAACTGCTGCCGATCTGAGAAAGGACACACCCTTATAATCAAATCGTTTTCATTTCTGTTCTTCTTTATATTTATATCCGCAGATAATAAGCCTAGCCTTAAATTGCATGAGTTTTGAATGAAGTTTGGTTTAGGGGTCCCTCCTCTCAGTACATGAGGTGGTCTTCACAGCTCGACTGTCTGATCACATATTGTGAATAGTGCTACGTTGTTGTTGATACTATCACCTGTGAGCCTTTATCGAAGTGATAACCGAATGAGTGTTTTATAAAATGTCGGGTCCCAATCATTCACAATCAATAACCATGATAATGTAAACATCTTAGTTCTTTTATTTTCTTCGAACATTTTCACATGCCCTGTCTCTGTTTATTTCTCCCTGCACCAATACATAGCTTCTCTAATTTATTACAACTTAAATGGGCACGAAACAATAATACTAGAAGTATTAATCAACCCCTCTTTCAAGTCTTATAGCTGAAGTCACCTGATAGGGATGAAGCCTGAGGCCCAAAGCCCTCTCTATGGTCACATTTGCCTTCAAGCATGATGAAAAGGAGAATGTTTGAATAGTGAAGTTTGGCCTTCTGATATGGAAGTGAAAGTACATTCATATGTGTTTTAGTGCTCTGTTGAGTTTTGACCTCTGTTTCTTCTTTCACAATCAATATGTGTTATATAACCTTGAAAAACAAAGCAAAACAAAACTTTGGAGGGAGTGGCAGTGATACATTACATCATTTTATTATTTTATCAGTTGATGAGAAAAAAAAACATTTCAAGTCTTTATTAATGATAAGAAAGCTCAAGATAAAAAAAGAAAGAAAATGTGCATTCTTTACTTTGCAGTTCAGGGAATTATTGTGTGTTACAATGGTACCATTGTGTAAAACATAATGACACTTTTTAAAACAACATTCTTTTCATTTGCAGAAACCCAACGGACAGTTCTCAGTCTCATTAGCTGTTTTGCCGGCGGTGTTTTCCTGGCAGCATGTCTACTGGACATCATTCCAACTTATTTGTCCGACATCAGCATCGAGCTGGAGGTTCGGAGTGTGGAGGTACATCCAGGAATGGAATTCACAGTATTACACATTTTCAATAAAACTAACAGGGATTTTAAGAAGATGTATGCATCAACATTCAAATGATTAATCTATCCTTTGGAGTAAAGTGTCAGCAGTAGTATAAAAATGCCCAGTCCAAAGTGAAATTGCCAAAAACATGTTCAGATGAAAAGTAGAAAAAAGTGAAATCTTGTTCAGCTGTATTTAGCATGTAAGCTAGTGAAGAAAAATACTTTTATAAACGTTATCCTCCTAAAATAAAGCTGCACTTCCAGTTACTTTTAAATAAAAATAAACAGTCTCTCCTTGATGTGGAGGGGTCCTCATAGACATAATTTACTTAAATCTGTTCTTTTTATTAGACCAAGCCTGACAAAATAGTAATGTTTCTTTGGTGGTCACAAACAGACCAACTTCCCACTTCCAGAGTTTATCATGGCTTCTGGCTTCTTCGCTGTCCTCATACTGGAGAGGATGGTCCTAAACTGTGGGGGGATGAGCGGAGCTCAGGACGAGAGGGCGCCTCTGATACAGGACAACAGGAACGGTCATGGACACGGGCACCACCCCGTGGCGGACCCTGATGTGGAGGGCAGCAGCCAACACGTCCACGTTGACTTCCACGCTCACTCCCCTTTTCGTTCCTTCATGCTCTTCTTCTCCCTCTCTGTCCACTCGATATTTGAGGGCCTCGCTATCGGCCTCCAGAGTACAGACTCAAAGGTAAGCAGACATTAGTTCTCTTTCCACTCAGTGTAATTCACCTTGAGGTCTCACAAACACTGTTATATTAAAACATTTCCATATTTGAATTCTGAATATTTTGGTCCTGGTGTATCTTGGAACTTGCCCAGAGACGAAAATTGTCTGTGTGAAACAGCAATAAATACAATAAAATAAATGAGTACATGTTGTTGATTTGAGGCATAAATCATGCAGCAATAACTGGAGGATTTCCTTTGAATGGTGACTTTTTTTGAGTTGATGCCAATAAAACATGTCCAAGGATGTTTCTGTAAAACAAACGCAAACGAAAATAATTACAGGCAACTGGGGCGAGCAGGGAAGGGTATAAGACAGCAAATTTCCATGCTGTATAAACAGTTATCAGATAGCCCCACTCCCCTTCAGTGAAGAGCCGGAATAACTCCCTGCTACCAGGGGACTGGCTGGTTAAAGTTAGTTTAGGGTTAGGATGATATTCTAATACGCAGCCTGGGTAATGTCAGGACACATACAGGAGTGCCCAGGTAGTTTCAAAAGGACTACAGGAAAATGGCCAACCTTAACCCTTTATCCTCAATCTGCATAAAGAACTTACACAAGCATTGTTTTCTCCTCTTCCTTTTCTCCCACACTTAAACAAAATTGAATAATTACATCACCGTCCTGTCACAGGTTCATCAGACTTAATAACATGTGATACACTTTGTTTTAAATTCTTAGATCGAGGATAATCAAGAGCACAGTAATCCTATTCTAGCCTTTGAGATCAAGCCTCTCAGTTCTAAACATTGTCATGTGAATAGTTAATTCCCCCGCACTTGGATGGTCTTTCCTTCAATCCTTTTGTCAATATCCTTTGTTACAACAAAGTGCATGATCAAAGACAATATAAGTTGTGATGAAAATGATCTGGTGTGGTGCTTTATGATGCGATGGTAGTACTTTATAATACTGAAGTGTAAGAAGCTTATGAGGTCAATAGCCAGCTATTAGCTTAATCCACAAGCCTCACAAATAGTCAGTGAGGAGATATTCGAGCAAATGTGAAAAGACATCAGCCAGACTTCAGTCTCCCAGACAGTTGATTTGCACACTGAGGAATCATTTGTTTAGAACAGTGCTGTTAGGATAAAGTTAGGATGCTATTTATCAGCACTCTCTTCAACACAGAGGGAAGCAGGCTTTGGGTTTACAAGTTCATGACACAGGTCAGAACACCTCGCCCTCATGCCGATCAGATCTGAGTCTTCTGGTCTTAAGACATCCTCACGAGCTCCAGCATGCCATCAGTGTGCCCTCAGGACTCTTCAGCTCGACAACACCATTTGTTGTTGTGTTTTCTTGTTGGAAATGGACTCCCCGAGCTAAAGAAATAGATTGCAGAGAGTTAATACAATGATTGACCTTTTAAGAAAGTATTGAGATCTCATGTTCAAAGGAGACATACACTCTGAGGTATATACTTCTAAAAAGGGACACATTTTTACACCACACACCTGGTGTACAATAAAAGATAAGCTTTGTGAAGCCAAATGATTTCTTCTGTATGGATAGTGATTTCTAATTCTCTCCTGTTTTATATTTAGAAACGAAAAAATTAAGGCGATTTGTAACGGTTGCTTTATATTTTTTTAAATATTGCAAAACTGCACAGAGCCAAAGAATAGTAATAGCTGATCGATGACAGGAAAAGATAACACAATTTATACTTCGAGTAATGAAACAGACACCAGGTACAACAACACCATAAAAAGCTTTACTAAATGATGCCTACTGTAAAACACAAAGCTACCCTTGTATAAATAGCTACATTTGCATAAACTCTTCAATATCTTGTGCAGATGTTTCTAATATCATGAAGTGACCATTACATGTCTGTGTTTTCTCCAGGTTTTAGAGCTCTGTGTCGCTATACTAATCCACAAGAGCATCATCGTGTTCAGCCTATCTGTGAAGCTGGTCCAGAGCGCCGTCAGTCCGTTATGGGTGGCTGCTTACATCGGAGTGTTCGCCATGATGTCACCCATAGGCATCGGCATTGGCATCTCTGTAATGGAGGCGGGGCTAGCAGCTGGAGCACTTATCCAGGCTATCCTTGAGGGCCTCGCGGCAGGGACATTTATTTACATCACATTTATGGAGATCCTACCGCATGAGCTCAACTCCCCTGGCAGACAGCTTATCAAGGTGCTCTTCATCCTGCTGGGATTCAGCGTCATGGCAACTTTGACGTTTTTGGGCTGAGACTGAGACTCTGTGGCAAATTCAGCTGGCCCCCATGTCAGGATGTGACCTGGGTGCTTTGTGCAATCTACTAAAGCTCCCACAGTCATGTGGGTAAATTCTGTACAGAGAACTTTACTTTTGGTACATCCAGATCAGAAGTCTTTAATTTCAAAGGCAGCATGACAACAGTTGGTGGTTTTATTACTTTTAATATACTTTAAAAAACATTTCATAAAATAAGATTCCCCAGTATCACTTATTGGGTTGGAAGTAAAGAGGAAACAGTTACAGATAAGGCAAGTTTATTGAACCACTTTGAGAAGCACAGGGAAAAGATCACTGTGTCTACTCATTCACCACTGTCCTTGTTTTCAAACATGCCTCTGACCTGCAAACAAAAGCACAATCTAACCTTTGTAACTATTGAAGAAACCTCTAGAAACAAAGGGCAGAGTTGAACGTATATGATACCTTATAATTAATCCAATCACACTAGTATACAGGCCCCATCAGATGTTGAAGGTTTACATTTAATTATAATGAATCCAAACAAGAAGCTTCTGCACTTTGGTTTTTAGTGTTTTACTTGGTACGACTCTCACTACAGACCCAGCTTGATGGTTTGCTTTAGTGAATAGATATTTTTAATGATGTTTCTACTGACATAAGTTAATTTGCTTAATAATGACATTTTAGTTAATTCCTGTTAGCTTTAGGTTTCACTTTTGTAACGCTTTTACGCCTCATCTTTACTAACTGAATTATTGTTTAACATTAGTCCAGAACAATAGTGTGTACATTAAAACTGACTCCATGGTGCCTTTAAAAGTTACAAAGAGAGAAAATAAGAAAAATGTTCCAATAAAGCATCAGTGGTTATTGCCACGGATGAGAATGAATGACATGTACTTGGCTGTATTTAAAACTGCTTATCCCTGTTATTGACTTTCTGTTGTCCTTTGACTGTGTTCACTCTTTTCTGTTTGCCACAATGTTCAGTATTAAGTTTAAGTATATCAAAGCAAGCAAGACATAGCAGGGCCACACATTGGGTACTTTACAGTCAATGTTCTTGATTTTAGGGCCAAAACTGTACTTTAAATGTCCAATACTTTATTTAATAATATAATATATTCTTTCCCAAAGTATTAAATGTTGTGAGAATACATCTCACAAGGATACACATAGTTAAAAAAAAAGGTCTAGTTTATCTGTGCTTTCAGCCTGCTTACACCAATTCAACTATTATGCTAATTCCATCATATGCAGGTTATTAACTGTGCTCAATCACATTTCCTGTTTTAGTCCCTCATGTGAGGGTCTGATGGTTTCATCAGCAGGACAAATAGCAGAAGGAGGTTGTGGATTATTTGTCACACAAAGAAGTGCACATGTCAGCAGAAATGTTTTTGTTGTAAAGCGAGTTTGAATCAGGCGATTTCTTTGCATGCACATATCAACCAATGTGTTATGCAATGTTGGCAAGATAACTGTCGTCTTAGCCAGGCTATTAAATGTTATGACATTACTTGATGTGTTTATTTATCAAATGTATTTTTAACATAAAGATTGGCCTGATGATCCCCTGGATTCCACTGTACATTGTAGTTTATTGAGTTGTTTATTCACAAATGCTTTGACAACAAAAACTTGACAGATTCCACAAATGTAAATGTTTTGTACGTTATCGGCAAACCTTAAACTCAAATGTACAAGTGTATAGTTTTGTCCCAGTAGCATCAGGACACAGCTTGTACAGCATTTTAGCTGAATGTGATGCAGAAGAAAATGGCCATCATGTGAATTTTGTGATTTAAACCTAAAATTAATACTTCTGATGGTCACTTTACAAAGCAACCCTTTACCATCCATGTGTGAATGGGTGGGGTCGACATGCGGTGGTTAAACACTTTGAGTCATCAGAAGACTAGATAAGAGCTATACACGCTTAAGTCCATTTACCATTTACTGTACAACAAAACAATGAATGAGGCCACTGGATCCAAGATCTAATCACGTACTTTACTTCAGGCATTGTTTTCATTTCGCAGCCTCCGCTTATGAAATCATTTCACCATTCCCTCCAACCACAAATCATTAAACTTTACAGAATCCATTTTATGCTTTTTAAAGATCAACTTTCAAGCAATCTCCCTTCAAAACAAAACATGCATTTTTACTTTACTGACAAAAGCTAAGCCGCTTGTTTCAAGGATGGCTATGAGTCCATTAAACAAAAGGAATGTGTTTAGTTATTGATGGTAAGCTTTAATTGGTAGCATAAATCTGTGTAAAGGTTTTAAATGTTGGCAACATCCTTCAGATAAAGTCTGAAATGTGTAAATAGGTTACTTGAAAAAATCTTTTGCAGGCTTATTCTTCATGGCTCTAAACCATGCAAATAAGGCGAATATTTAGGTCACCAATTTGAACAATATCTCTTTATTAACAAATGAGAAAAACAGTTTAATTCAGGCAAAATACAATGGAGTATTTATTACCAGAGCATCAACAAAGATTTTCAAAGCATTAACCTTCCAGATTTTATAGTACTGTCAAACACCAAACTGATGACATGATTTATTAAATGTGGTAGGTCTGTTATGGACAATGGATGGTAAGATAGCCTGATTATTCTTTAGAATAATGCCATAATATGAACTATTATAGTTTTAAGTGCCAGAGTTTAAAAGTAAGAATAGGGGACTTGTGCTTTGACGTTGAAGAAGTACAAAAAAGTGTCATCAGCATAAAGAGAAAAGTGATATTTATACAAAAGCATGTATTAAAAAAAATACATTTAAGGTCTTTGTCTGAGGCTAAGGACTAACAATTCAACACTAACTAAAAAAAGAAACCTTAACTGGTCACAAAATTATTTGAAAAAGGTGAGAAATATTGAGATGAACAACAGTTTACACGGTACTTTTTAGCTCATCTTCACTCGATCAAATGTGATACGTCTGAATCAACAGACAACAGTTTCCTGTTACACTTTAGGAACAAAGTATTGAAAAGAGGGAAGAGATTAAACTTCAGTTCTTTACATAGTACAAAACCAGTTTGGTAAGAATGAATAATGAAATCAGAAAATGTGTTTTGTTTGTTCACAACTTTTCCAAGAGTTTTTGCTTTCATAGGCAAAATAAGAAATTGGACAATACATTGAAAGCCTGCTGTTGAATCAGTGAGATTTGTACTTTATAATGAGTAGATGGCAGCTCTGAGCTAAGGCCATACTGGTGTAACATGTTTAAAATGTTAGAAGATTAATTTTTGTACCCAATACTTTAAGGAATGCTGTTCTGTTATTGAGGAATCTCAATCTTATTAAGATTAGTATTTCGGCATTAACTCTATCCTTTGATATGGGGTAAAATTAGGTTAACAACGTTTATGTTGGGGTTTACTTTCAACCATTTATAAGACATAATTCTCAATAGAAGTACATGAGATAATCTTGTATCACAACGTTTATTTATCTGCTGTTTCTCCTTTTTGGAATGACGATTACAGACGTGTACCCCACGTGCTGGCAGAGTCATATTGTCTCTCCCGTTGCGCAGAACGTTCATGGTGGTAGGCTGTCAGCTGTAGTCTATGAGGTGTGTTCTAGGGCAACTTTTTGGCCAAGACAAAAAGCGTTGTGTGTCGCAGTCAACCTTCGTCGTGATTAGTTCTTTGTCGTCTGTTTGGTATGTCAGGGCCTTTAAATAACTTGAGCTATCAGAAAGCATTACTTGTCTAACAGGAACCTAAAATGAGGTCCTTAGGGTGTATTCCTATATGGTGCAAATGCAGCTTTAGGGGGCATGGCATGGTATTCTACAAGAGTATTCTTATCTGGATAATGAGGTTAAGAGCTTCAAGCAGGAGAAATCTTTCGTTGTGGTGTAGAAAGTCTCCATATATCCACTAATGATTGGACTGCATTAGGTGACTGAATGTTTCGGTATAATAACAAATAAATAGTTTGGGATTGCTGACTATTGAGGACATAATCAAAGCACAGTTGAAATCTACAACCATGATTATGTACTCATCTGAGAAGTCAAGTATGATTCCAAAAAGACAATCTGAAATAGAAATATGGAAATATATTGAATCATCAAATGCTGATAAACATTCTCCAGTATAGTTCTTACAGAGTTTACTGTCACACTAACTATTGAATATCTCGCTCTAAGGCATGAGAATGACTTAAATACTATTCCTTATCATAATTGCAAAACCTGAACCTGAAAAACTTACAGAAATCAGAATATTTGGAGTGGGCTGATCACTGGAGGTGCCACTAGGTGGAGATGTTGATCCTATAATCCTCCAACAAGGAGAGTACGCTTCACAGAGGCAGGTTTAGAGGAGTGAAATATGACTTGAAGAATACACTTTTAAGTATGCATGTTATCAATAGCATTCAAACAATCAATTGCTTCATTATAGGAAAAGGTCATCAGGAATACACACTTAATGAATACAGGCCAAATCACAAGCCAACATTAAACAGAGCTTTGTTAACAATTCATATTGCCAACACTTGTCTTTGCTTTCCCGACTAAGAAAAGTCGAAATGTTCCATCAAAGAAAATGATCAAAGGCCTTTATATATACTGTAGCAAAACATTATAAGGTATATCTAATGATAATGATGCTATTTACAGAGAAACACTTGACCTACCAATGATCAAGCATACAATCATGTCCATGAAAAAACACACTTTTGGGTGGCAGAAACCTCCAGCAGAGGTTCATAGGTGGACGGTCATGTGCTGTGCCATCTGAGGTGAAGAAGTGATGTGAAAGCATTTTCTATTCCTTAAAAACATTCATGTGACTTTCAATTCATTTTGTCTTGAAACAGCCTGCTCCTTCTGAAAAATTTCACCTTCACATTTATTATTTACTGTTACTTAGAAGGAGGTTTTGATTCAAACAGTTTCTGTTCAACCCTGACTCCTCTATCCATTGATCTATTAGTGATCTGCTCATGTCTTATCAATTCAAACAGCAGAACAGTTTAATGAATAATGTCTGTACAGTAGCCTATGCATTTGTTGGTTTGCAGAGTGACATACTGTAGCACACAGCAAATTCCTTTACATCAAAGAACTTAACTATAGAGCGGAGACAGAAACACTTCCATGGAGGCATTGTTAACCCTTGTTTGTCTCTGCAAGGGAATAGAAGGTCATTCATGAGCTTCTACTAATGAGAGAGTTGATGATAGAAAAACAATGAAAGGGTACAGTAGGTCTGCCAGTTCTGGATGACAGAGGCTTCAGTGTGTGGAGGAGGAAGACCCATCCATCGGGGCATCAAGCTTCAGTGTGGCATGGACGCTTCTTGTGTTCCCCAGAGCTCATTAACCTCTTCTCTCATCTCAGCAAGGACACTAAACTGAATTCTCCTCTTTTGGAGAATTCTCAGGCATGATGCAGATTTTATCCAAATGCCTCCAAAGTCAGCTTTTTTCCACACTGTGATTACATGTTGTAATCAACATGTAGTTGATGACGTCTTTGACTGACTGAAACTGGCAACAGAAGATGTTGTGACCATGGTTTCATATGCAAACTTCTGCAAGTGAAGTAAATGAAAATAAATGACAGCTAAAGCTTGAATTAAAATACATAGAGAGAAGGCAGATTTGTTTCTGAATATCAGGAATAAATGACCAACAACAAGAGAGAGGCAGATTGTCTTATGTTGTGCAATCATGGATAACTAATCCATGATCTGGGTACCAAAACAGGCGGTCCCCTCTGATGAGGATTTCAAAGAATGTGCAGAAAAGAGTGTGTAATGTGAAGCTGAAAACACAAGTCCCTCACAGGTGGTCGACTCTCATGACATTTCCACAGGAACAGGAGTCTCAAGGTCACCTATAAATCCCACCTTTCATGTCACATGTGTTGTTCTAGCGTGCAGTAAGACAGGGTGACAGCAGGCTCACCAGGTGACACACAGGATAACTCCGGTCAGAGTAATACCGAGAGCTGGGAGCTGAATGAGTGCATGAAGTAGCAGGACAACAGAGAGGAGAACAATATCCTGGGAAAGAAAAGGAAAATGTAGGAGACACAAGTGAACAAAAATGGCCCTCCCAGATAACTATCTATCTATATATATACTATATATATCTGGAACCATTGGATACATGGACCGCTGTTTTTGAAGTTTGGCATTTTGGCCGTTATCATCATCATTATTGGAAGCAAAGTCACCATATTTGGCAGCAAGAGGGATACGCATAAATACACTACTATCCCAGTTGAGAAGTAGCCAATCCATTGAGCATCATGCTTTATTGTGTAATTATTTTCAATGGAACCATTATTTACAGACTTTGAAAAGAGACCATACTGCACAGTCAATGGTCAAATGTTTACTGAGGTATAAATAAACTGGAAGAGAAGGTCACATTTGTTTTTCATACAATTGGAGATTATCAACCTGTGGACTTGCCCCCTACTGGCTTTTAGAAAAGGACCACGTTAAAGGCATTGGGCCCAATTTTGATCCACTTCTTATATAGTCTTAATGGGGTCAATTTTTCAAACCAACTCATGTGTTTTTCCCCTCAGCAGCAGACAGTCCATATGATCAAACCTCTCCTCCAACCCTGTTCCCCTTGTGTAGATTAGCCAATCATTGTAATCCACTATGTCATTTTAATCCTGCTCTGAGTGGTGTTTTTTTTCTTCCTGTAGCTCCTCCCCTGCTGGTCCTCTCTCCTCCTGCTGTCTCCCCCGTCAGTCTGTCTACTCCTCTCATCACGTCTGCTTAAGGTAAGTCTGCCCAGCTCTTTCATTAAATAACCCAAAGGGATAATGACGATGGAAATAGAGACAATTGAATATGTGTTGTTTACTGTGATGTCAAATTTGATGACAAACGTTAAAACTTGGATTTTAACATTTTTGACATCCATGAACCATTGTTGCTGTAAAGTTTAAAATGTCACTGTTTCAGATCTCTATTATCTTACTATATCTATGAATGTTCTTTATTAGACCCAATTTAGATACTGGGGAAAGTTATTATTTTGAAATTGTTTGCTAGTATTACAACATCTGTGAGTGGTGGATAGACTCATTTAACACTTTCACTGTAGAGGATCATTTAGTGAACCTGTGTTTTGTGTGTTGTGGTTAAAGAAAATTAAATGAACTTTATACCTTTAAAAAAGTATCATGATATATTTTCACTGTTTTACTGATCTTGAAAAAACGGATTGAGGTAGATTGCTGGATTGAAAAATTGAAAAACTCAGAACAGCTGTGTGAAAACACTTTCCCAGTCTGACTGAAGGTGTCTCCATTATGCTTAAATTATCTGCGAACCATCTACATGTTCAACTTTTCTGATTCTTCCTCTTGTGTCTGCATGATTTCATAAAAGAATAACATTATTATTTTAGTTAAAGGGCAGAAGCACAGTCTCACTCGCTTCTTACAGATCATAAAAAAAAATCCTTACTGGGGTTGTACTTGGTTTCATGGGGAGCGGTGATCTAAAGATTTGTTACTGTATTGTGTCAGGCTGTTACATAAGAAGATGTCTGCTCCACTGCTGAACATGAAAACCTTTTTTTACTTTAGCATCTTTTAGACCCCTTTATGCGGATTGCACAATCTAATAACTGAAAGAATGCATTTTTGATCCCATGACCTCTCCTAAACAAACTCTGGCATGAAAAAACTAAATGTCTGGACGACTCTGAAAAAAAAGGTTCACACTCAGAAGTTTAATGAATGAGTTCATGTTCTTTGTGCCAATTCTCCTTTGTTCACAGAGTTAGTGGAGCTGCTGTGAGACGCTGCAACCATGGCTGCTGTAAGTTTAATCACTTTGCAACAATACAGCACTTGAGCGTCTCTGTTGGAGCCAGAGGTTTAGTCAGTGACTGGCCTCACTTTCATCAGCTCACGGATTTCCCTATAGCTAAAGCTATTATTGTGCTATAATTGATTGATTCTGGCTCCAGGATGGGCCCTTAAGTTGTTTTTAAGAAGAAGGCTTTAGAAGTCGGTTTTGTAATCATGTGAAGCAGATTAAGCAGGCGTCCACTGGTGTGCATCGTTTGGGGTGTGCAGATGGGCCTTTTGTTTTTTTACACTTAAAGGTCTTTGAAATGAGCTGCCCTTGAAGTATTCAAGCAGTAAAGTGAGTCAAATAGTTTCACTTATAAATTTGTTTCCAAAGACAGCAGCCAGTGAGGCTTAAAAAATGTCTTGTCTTTTTTGCAGACTGGAACTTTCCGCATGGTGTCAGAGGAGGAGCAGGCTATGAGGGCGAAGCTTGAGCATTTGACAGTGAAGGATCATGGGCCGGTGTTTGGGCCTTGCCATAAACTTCCTGGACACACTGTGCAGAAGGTAACAAATGTCACTATATAAATGGAGGACAATAAAGATGATTTTAAAGAAGAAAAATTAAAGAATCATACCTGTAGCATCAAAACGTTCCATTTTCCAAACGTTCCTCCAGGCGAAGGATGAGCTGAATGAGACGGATGACAGGCGGACATCGTCCCTGAAGGAGCTGCGTGCAATGATGAAGGACAGAGCAGCCGAGGGAGATGACCTGGCCAAACTAGTGATGGAGCGCTTTGGGGACAAACCGGACTCTCTGCTGCTGCGCTTCCTCAGAGCTCGCAAATTTGACGTGGTCAGAGCTCATGAGCTCATGAAGGGTTAGAATACACATTTTATTGCTATTACACCTACCAAATATTTCCTATTCAAACATAATATGAGATGATTATATTTTATTTTTTGCTTGTATTGCACTCCACATTCTTTGATTCAGTTCATTTTTCAAAAGCTTGAGTAATTAAGAGTGAGTTCTCTTTTGTGCTCCTGGTTTGCATGAATCCTGTTCATCACAGAGACAGCGAGGCATGTGTTCATTAATTGGGGGCTTTTAGATACTGCCTGAGTTTCTCCTGACAAAGCCCTCCTTTGTGTCCAAATGGGGCAGGCAGAGTTTACTTTACTTGTGAACCCACAATGTCCTCCTGGGAACTTCTGAGCGCATGTGTTGAGTTTGATGCTCTTATTTTACGATAAGATACTAACAACGTGATTATTGTTTGTGTGGCTATCTGTCTCGCTCGCATCTATTTGGTCCTCACAAAGACACAAACACAAATTTATGAACAAAGTGGCTGAACCTGTCAGTATGAGAGGGGACTCTGATGTGACAGTAAACTTGTTTGTTGGGTTAATTGCTGCTAATTGCGAGTAAGAAGCGGAACACATGCATGTGCTAAAGTCCTCACATACCAACACCCACACATGCACTCACACACATGCCTCCACTGTCCTTCTGGGTTAATTGGTGCCTTGCTATGAAGATGCTCAGAGCAGCTCCGCAAATACACTGAGACACTGGTGTCATTGTGTTTGGAACTGAACACACATTTTCTACACAAAGGCATTGTGAACTATTAGTGTTTCAAAAGCGAATGCAGCTGATATTTCATTTTCTGCGTGTGTGTGTGTGTGTGTGTGTGTGTGTGTGTGTGTGTTTGTAGGTTATGTGCGCTTCAGGAAGGAATATCCTGAGCTTTTTGAGAACATGACCCCTGAGGCTGTCCGCAGCACCATCGAGGCAGGTTACCCTGTGGTCCTGCCCAGCAGGGACAAGTATGGCCGTGTCGTCATGCTCTTCAACATCGAGAACTGGGACCTGGAGGAGATCACATTCGATGAGGTAGCTGTGAAACACACCTCTTTGACATAAATGCATTAAAGACGGCGGTGGTATAATAGATATGTATTTCTGTGTGTGTGGCAGATCTTAAGAGCATACTGTGTCATCCTGGAGAAGTTGCTGGAGAATGAAGAAACCCAGATTAACGGCTTCGTCCTGATAGAAAATTTCAAAGGCTTTACCATGCAGCATGCCTCAGGCATCAAACCAGCTGAGCTCAAGAAGATGGTGGACATGCTGCAGGTCAGAAGAGACTCTACAGATGAAGCAGAAACTTCTTAACGCAGAAAAACCCAGAGCAAGTTTTTTTTTTAAATCTTTTGCTGCTTTGTGTGTTTTTGTGCAGGACTCTTTCCCTGCCCGTTTCAAAGCAGTCCATGTCACCCACCAGCCGTGGTACTTCACCACAACATACAACGTGGTCAAACCCTTCATGAAGAGCAAACTGCTGGAGAGGGTAGGACTGGTTATTTATATCAATATTAAAACGAAACTCATAGGAATATGTTAACCATCTTAAAAAAAACAAAAACAAAAACAAAAAAAAAACACTGTGAAAGACGCCAGTGAAGTCACAAAGCTCTATGAGCTGCCATTTGGAGGTCTCTTGTTCTGCATGTTGGCTAATCCAGACTACGCTAGAGGCTCATTCATAAGGTTGCTGAGTAGAGTAATCCCAGTCTTTCACCACAGAATGAGATTCTATTTGCAGTGACCGCTGACTGCAGTAGTTGAACTGAGTTGTTCTCTAAATGGACAACTGGTGTTGAGGTAGATTGCTGGATTAGTAACACTGTGTCAAGTCACAGAGGAGGGTATGTATGTGATTTCTAAACGCTCATCTTTGAAAAAGCCAGAACCCGACCTGTGGCTCCTTTCCAACACGCCACTCTCTCTCTCTCTATTTCTGATTTTCCACTCTATTCACTATCTCTTTAATAAAAGTATTAAAAGCCCAAAATGAATCTTTAAACAAAAATCTGATTTGAATGACAAGTATGAACATTAAAAAAAAAAACTTTTTTGGTGGTCTGTTTTCACTACAAACACACCATACAACACCATGTTTCTAAAATGTGCAAGAAAATTTCCAAATTAAAATCACAATCACAAAAAAGGAGATATCAAATTTAGTCATCAATAAACTGGGATTACAGCGGTATTCACATTTCACCATTCACCTTACTATACACGACTTTAAGGCTTTATGTAGTTTTATTTATTTTTCAGTTTTCATGAAAAAAGAAAATAACTATTGAGGCCAACATTATTTGATGCCCCATGCTGTACACGTGATTATTTCTTGCTGTAAAAGTTGTGTTTAAAAACCTTATTATGAGTGGTTCCCTCGTGGAGATAACCTCAAGTGGACGAAAGCATTGGCATTTCTGCATTGTCCTCATTTTTAATTTGCATTCCCATCTCCTCTGAATTCTTTTTTTATTATCTCCTCAGGTGTTTGTTCATGGTGATGAGCTGGACAACTACATGAAAGAATTCGATGCAGAAATCCTGCCTTCAGATTTTGATGGAAAAGCATCGGTCGCTAACTGCCAGGCCATCGCCACCAAGCTTTTCGGCTCCGAAGACACTGCTCTCTGAGAGACAGTCCTCTCGTTTCATACACATGAGTTATAGTGCCGTCCACCCTAGATGCTTCTCACTGATCAGAACAGATGTGTGGTCTCTTCTAAAGATAGGTTGACATTTGTCTTATTATTCAAGAGGTTCCACTGAACAAAGAAGGAGTATCTAATGTTAGGAGCAGAGGCTGGTTTGCAAATGAGTAATATGTGACATAAATGGGGGAAAAAAGGACGTTTAGATATAACAGAAAGAATAAGTGATGGTTCTATTTTACAGTGTTCACATGTCTTGCAACTTTAGGAGCAGAGGGTTGATGATTTGATGATGTAGCTCACATACTGAATGAGGCAGACTATAGTTGGCGCTCTTCTTCTCATTAAATTTCACAGGATACAGAACAGCCTTGTGTCTACATTCGTCATCAGATGAATGAGAGCACCAGTGCTTTTACAGTCACAGGAGGGAAGATAAGAGGAAGGAAAGCTGATGGATATGTCTGCATTTGACAATTGTAGGAGCCGGAGCCTCCTGGTGCAGTGCCTTGGAAACACTTCTTTGTCTCAGTACCACAAAGATCCACGTTGCAGTTTGCATTGAATTGGAAATGTTTAATTAAATAAACTTTTTGTGTGTCTGTAGTTGAATTTTTTTGTCTTCAGGCCATTTCTCCGTACACAATGAATGTTGCCTAAAGCTGAGATGTAGGTTAATCTGCATCAGAATATGTTTGCTGCCAGAAGATTTTAAGAAATGTATCAAGAAATTGAAAAAAGAGAAAGGACCAAAATTACGCTCCAAGTATATAAAGCGATAAAAAATATTAGTAGCCATCTTGCCTCAAGAAATAAAGTTTTTCATTCCTCCACCTCATTGTGGAGTCAGACTTATATTATGAAAACCTATTCCAGTTATCAGATCATAAGACACAAGGTGTGTAGCAAATAGCCTTTATGTTTGATATTTTGTTTTCCTTGAAAATTAGTAAAGTTTATAAAAACTACATTTAATTACAACAGGGCCCAGGAAAGTGATTACTGGAGCTAGCAGTGTCTGTATCTTCCATTTCTAGTGCCAATAATGTATGACAAAACATTTAAAAACAAATAATACAAAGAGTAAAACAAGACACAATATCAGGTATAGAAAACACATGTATACACCTCAGCTGTGAGGAAGAAGATTATTGCTGATTAGACTCAAATGTTTTAGGGAAGAGCACGTTCATATTCAAACAGCAATACAACACTCATGACACTTAAAACACTTATAGCGACCACCTGCTTGCTTGCTGTAGCTAAAATTAACCAGAGGCACACAGCACATTTTAAGAGTTGTTCACTCATTATGCTTCCTCACATTTTTAATGCGGCTTGTTTATTATTCATAATCATTAACCTCAAGGTTTGGCATCACGTTGTCCTGCACTATGTTCACCCTCACTGTAAAAAGAGATACACATTGTCTATTCAATAAAATTGAGGCAACAGATTGCACACATTATTATTAATCAAATCTAACTTTGTTAAAAGTTGAGTTAATATAACTTAAATCAGTAACTAAATCAGTAAACTCAAATAATGCACACAAACAAATTACCGGTAACCAAATTTAAACAAAAACATTAAGAAGATGTCACAGTAAAGAGCTGGCAGCAGAGATGCCACAAATATATCAAGCATTTGTCTTGATCTGGATAAAAGATATCAACCAGTCGAGGGATGAGAGTGGCAATAATGATCATACCCCTCTGTTTTTTTTGGGGGGGGGGGGGGCGACCTTCGTTGAAACTTTATGATTTTTCTGCCCTCATGGATGCGAAAAAGTCATCTTCATCAGACTGGCTGCTGTTTGTTTGGGCATCATCATCATTCAGCTCCAAGTCAGTGTCCAGATGATTTTTGATGTAGTCAAAGCCTGTGAAAAGATCAATTGTTTTCAAAAGAATTAGGTGCACATCCTTTACTGTATAGGCTTCCCTCAGTGCTTGTAACTCTTGCCAACCTATAGTTTGTCACTGACACAATAAAAACCTAAATGACAATTGCATTGCATAGGTTCATATACACTCACTGGCCACTTCATTAGAGATACCTGTACAGTATAATGCAATAAACTACAAAAAGCCTGTCATGAATTCTACTTTAACAAAGCTCACAATTTTCCTGTTTTTTGTTGACACTGCCAGAAAGGTAACAATTCTACTTTATGTTTATTATTGAAGTGTTAGTGGGTGGTGGTGTTGTACTAGAGTACTGTATATTGACTAGAAACTTAAGAAAGATCTTAAAACAATACAGTCTGTTGCAACACTACTGTGCAACCTCAACAATAAACATGGTCAAATCAATCCTTCTCTGACAGTGCCAATAAAAAAAAATACTTTTTTTTGTCTTTGTAAAGACAGAAATCATGGCAGAGTTTTTGTAATGGATCAAATTAGTACAAGTGGACCTAATGAAGTGGCAGGTAAGTGTATGTCAAGGTCTACAGATTCACATTTAAATTGATACATAAGTATATTTACCAGCTTTTAAGACGCTCTCTTCAGAGATCCAGGATGTCCTGAATTTTGATACGAGTATAGCTGCAGCAATCAGCTCAGGTTCTTTCATGATGTCTCAAAAACATTTCTGGATCCCATCACTGGTGAATAAATCAAAGAACAACTATCTACCTGACTCACTCACCACTGAATGGAGTTTGGCTGACTGTCAAACTATTAAGCACATAGGGAGGACTGGTACAATCACTCAAGGTTTCCTAATTTCCTTATTTTTTAAATTGTTAACCATCTGCTTGGTACAAACGTATTGTGTTTAACCAAGATGATTCAAAACATGCAGTTCTTCATTCTTACTATCCTCTTGGAGAGATCAGCTTTGTGGGGAGTGTGTGGAGTCGTAGGGGAAACATTACCATGTAGCCACAGATAGGGGGCTCAACTGTGTTACAAATCAAAGGTCTAATGTTCAACAATGGTTATCTCATTCTCATGTGAAGTATAAACCCTAATATAAATCTGATAACTACCTCTACAAAACATTCATGCTTAGAAGTTTTCTATGTAAAAAAAACAAAAAAAAAAAAAAAAAACAGCCATTTTTTCTCTTGAGAAAATAATTTATTCGGGAACACAACAAACATGTTTCCTCACATTAGTAGATCACACACACCACCTTTCTTCAACAAAATCACCCAGTGTTCAATAGCAGATTACATTATGTTGCGTTAGTCAGTGTACCTCTTGAAAACTTCACATAGTTTACCCTTTTTTTGCTGCTTTAAAAATGTTGGTTACTAATTAAAGCTGTGTAATAATGAACTTTGAAACACTGGGATTAAGTAGTGGAGCATATTAACAAGGTAAAACAACACTTGGGTTCCAACGCTCCATGACAAAATGATCTTGGTGTATCGGACATGATTTGGTCGAATTTCGTCTTATACTATTTCCTTACACATTAGTATTGAAACAACAAGAGAATTCCTCCTAGTTGGTTATTGCCATTATTTTAGTTTGTTCCCTTAAATATTTAAACATAGGCATACACTTTTTAAATATATATACATATATACAGATATATATACATATATATATATATATATATATATATATATATATTGTTGCCTTTGTAGAGTTCACGAAAATACGTTTTGGTTTTTGTTGATCAGAAGTGGTGACATGACACAGTATACACTTCCTGTATGTTTACTCATCAACACCCACACTCTGATGCGTTTGCACAAGTAAATGATACAAGAAAAAAAAAAGCATAACATTACAAAATACAAAAAAAGATACCCAAAAATAATCAGATATAAAAAATACATCCAAATTATACATCAAAACCTGCAATTTTGTGCAAAGTTGGGGTGAGGCAAAAATCTAAAAAAAAATGAAAGAAAAAAAAAAAGAACTCAAATGGCTCTTACTGCAGACACTGGGTTTGTGCTGGTGTCGTCATTGTTCAGCTTGTTTTTTCAATGATCTAGAATAAATGCAAACCACACCTGATCTGTCTTGAAAAGAGAGCTGCAGACACTGTGAACCATAAACTGTGTCATCTCAGTTAGGTCTCTCTGACAACAGATGGCGACAGTGACATTTGGTTTGTTTGACACAGGATGACCAACAACCGATAAGTTGAGTTACTGAGAGTTATTTTCACCTTCAGATACATTAACCTGCCACACAAGGCTGCAAACGTTCAGACACAGGCCCATGAAAAAATAGGTTCCACATACTTTTATACAGTGAGGTTTACAGATTTAGATGCTGGGGAAAATGAGGGCATTGTGACTAGATCAGTTAGTTACATATCTCTTAGTTGAAAGGGATTAAATTGACCAATAGCATCTCAAACACGAGATCTCGATAAACTGTTCGTAGATTCATCGTCCAGCCAGAAAACTATCGAATTAATCCTCAGAAGTGTTAGAGCTGAAATGATTAGTTACTTAACGGATATAACAATCAAAAATGTAAAGAATAAGATTATGAAATGTGAAACCTTTGCTAGTTTAGTCTTTGATTTGCTCCTCTTTTTACCACTAAGAGGAGGACATGTTTTTGGCATTTGAAGATGTAACTTTAGTCCTGAAAAATTGTTAGTCGCCGCATCCTTTTTTTGGAGGTTAACAAATAAAGTTAATGCTCAAAACCAATATCATCCTTTAGCCACAATGTTTAGAGCCTTGTTTATATCAAGACATCATTTTTCAGTTCTACAGTTTTCTATAGTGTAGGGTCTATTATACGCCTGTTTCTAGTATGCAACTCTTCCTGCATCTCTCTACACAATACTATAAAACCCAGGTCTTAAAAAAAAAAAAACCTAAAATGCCTCACAACAGAGGTGGTTGTCAATTCTCAGGTATCCTTTCGTCATTTCAAACCATCCATCTGTTTCATCACAGTGTTTCAGAATACAGATTACTTGGCTAGACTGGAAGAAGCTTCTTAAGACTTTACATCAAAGCTCTTGAAAAGATCGGGCTTCTGAAAAGTCTATAGGTCCCATTATTGCAGTATGATTTCATCGAGACACGTTTGAGATGGATTTCAACAATTCACTGCAGTGTTCCTCCAGTCCACTGCTCCTCCGAGACAAGAAAACAAAATATTCCCTTGAATTAAAATCTGTCTCATCCCTATTGCATGCAATGCTCTCCATCTTATTACACAATCACCAGTATTTGACTAACATTCCACTAAAATAAACATTTGGTTTAGCATTTCTCAGCCCTCTTACTCGTCACACCTCACAGCTCAGATTTCAAGGAGAAAGAACTGCTTCCTTTTGAAATACAGCCCGACATTAGCCAATCAGCTGAGAGCATTTTCCCAAAATCAGACACCAAAAAATCATTGGCAAGGAAAACCATACTAAAGTGAACTGAGACGGTAACACCTACTGAGGTGGGGGTTTTTTTCTGTTTTTTTTTTTTTTTTATGTCAGTGTCTGTGCAGAAGGAGAGGGACATCAGAGTCGTGACCGCAGCTGATCAAAGGCAGAAGAAAGAGTAAGAGGGCTCGAGGACGAGGACAAAAGATCACACAGGGAACACCAGAGTCATCTAACTTTGAGTTATCATCCTTGCGCCCACCAGTTCTTTCTATTGGTGACTCGGAGAGCTAAACCATCAACAATCTCCTTGCCTGTGCTTTAAATAATAAGAAAACTAAAAAGGAAAAAGCTGCATCAAAAAGGGTGTAAAGTGCATTGAATCAAAGTGATAGAATGCGACTGTGGGAATGTGCATGATTCCCTTCTGGGGTTGATTCCTGCTCATGTCTGACAAACTTTCTTTTTAAGTGCCAAAGACAAGAACCAGGAGGATGTTATGAGCTGAAATAACGCGTTGAATCCCACCGTAATACTTAATTTTTCAGTTCTACATTTTCTACACAACAGCCCACTCAAAACAACAGACAGGAAGGGGCCATTAGACCACCAACAGAGAATTTGGATCACACCTACCAAACACAAAATCACATGCTCCATCACGGGTCTTTAGCTCTCGGTCCACACAGGCGTTCACACACACATACACTAGATTTGTGAGTTACACACACACATACACACACGCGCATACACACACACACACACACACACACACTACAAAGACGCTGTGTTGATTAAGACAACAGACTAGGCTACATGGCCTTGGCGGTGATAAGCAGTGAGCTTCGTACAGGTGCAGTAGGTAGGCACCAGCTGCAGCACAGTCCTTGTTTAAAGTCATAGGAGGCTTCTTGTGTGCTCTTGTTTTTCACTGGACTACTCTAAAGTGGTGCTCTCACTTTCTCTTCAATGCCAGTTTGACTTAATGTTTGTCATATTTGGTCAAAACCTCCTTTTTGCCAAGGATCTTTGTCGTGCACACACGGAGAAAGAAAATGTTCCTGCTTTGAAATCTTCCCAACGGAAAAGAGCACAAAGGCAGTTAGTTGTTTGTGTTCCTTCACATACTGTAAGGTGACGGTGATTACAAAGGGAACCGTGGGGAAGGCGTGGAGAATTGTTTGTTTGTGTGAGTGTGTGGGTGTGTATGGGAAATGTGGGTAGCACCAGAGGAGAAGGCAGAGAAAAGAGTTTAAGGTTCAGTTCAGGTGTCTCCTCAGGGCTGGGTCAACAGGGGCTGGAGAGGGTTAGAAGGGGGGGGAAGGGGAGAGAGAGACACACAAAGGTTTATGCTTTTTCCTCCGTACAGGAGCTCTCACTTAGGGGGCCACTGAGGCACGGTGGTTTCTGTTTCTCCCACTGGCACATGGAATTGGCGTAACCCACAATCACTTTGTCCATCCAGGTGAGGGGCTGGGGGAAGAGCACCGCACCCTCGAAGAAGCCCAGGTGGCCTCCGTGCAGCGTCAGAGAAAAGATCACATTCTGCTTCTTTGCTAAAGGATGACACAACACACAGGAATTAGGCCTCTGTACTCTGGACAGCGTGTACACTACAGTATCTGAAAGCCAACAGTCGACAAATGACCAAATATGGGTTTAAGGGATTGTATTATGCCTGTTAGATAGCAAGGGTGTGTTTGACTGGTCAAACAGATAACAGCATCACTAACACATAGGTGCAACCAACAGGTCTGGACGTTTAGGCGAGCACACTGGGATTTTTGATTGCTTGACTGACAAAAAAAAAAAAGCCTCAAGAATGTATTTACTCACATGTGGACATGCCTGTCTATGTGAGTTTGAATTAAACATGTTACTTCATCAGAGTTAAGTTTGCTTTTAAGAAACAAACAGTCAGTGCCCTGAGCTAAACCCCAACATGAACTGGTTTACTGCTGAATCATTGACATCACATCTTCACTTTAGCAGCTACAGTTAGTGTCGAAATAATGTGAATGGCCTTATAATAGCCGAGCAGCAACGCTCATAGTGTCGGAATAAAACGTTCAACAATCATATATGGGTGTAATGATCAGGTGTCAACACCTTTGGCCATGTTGTGAAGTGAAATAATTACCGACTTTGAAAACAGGTCTGAGGGCTCCACCTACACAAAAGATGTTTAAAGTCGGCGTCAGAGACTTCAGGGTGCTGACAGCTGTTACATTTGTATTTAACCTTAGTCTTTAAATAAATCTGGAATTACCGCATCAGGGTCGCATACCTTTGCAAACCAGTCAAGTTGAAGTTTTACACTCAGCCACGTGTTTCCAAAAAGTGACTTTAACATCAGCTTATAAGGTTGAGGGTGATTTTTGTATAACTAACACGTTTGAAGGAACGAAGTACCTAAAACAAAGCAAGAGCATAAAGATAAAGAATAAAGATCACACCACAGTTAGTGCGTGGGGGAAGAGATTTTTCCACTGATTGTTTAGGGATGCTGTAGTTCTCATACTAATGCAACATTATAAAAAAACTAAAGACAACATGTATGAAACTGCCTCCAAGCGTTGCTAAGATATAGTTTTCAAGAGAGTGTGATGGACGTGAAGTCACAGTGACTTCATCTTAATCTTTGAACTCTCTGATTGAATCAGTCAGTCTTGAAGTCCAAGCGAACATTTGTGCAACATGGGAAGATATTCCAGCCAGGGTTTTTTTTTCTCTCCAGGAAATGATGATGTCACAGTAGAGTTGAGCTTGATATCTAAACATGTTTTACTCTATCATTAAATTCAAATAGAAGAATTGTGCGTGATATCGTGTCATAAAAACTGTATGAGTGCTTTAGTCCTGATCAAAAACCAAAATGACTGGAAGCTTTGAACACTAAACTCTCATGAGTTAACCTTCAAAATGGTCATCTGTGTCACGTCTGAAGGAAATTATTCCCTTCAGACATTCTTGAGATAAACGTCTCTTTACATGTTACACAGGTGAAGCTGTGGAGAGGCAGGCCAAAAGGTAACCAGAAAACACTGTGCCACCTGCCACAGTTGTCTGCATAATAGTCAAGAACGGGGGAGTGAAACTAACCACCCTTAAATGACTTCATGAAAAAAAACCCTGCAACAGCGCTACAGCTGTGGACAACCAGTCTGAGTGGTCCCATGGAATGGATTAGCCTGAATCTTTTTAATGTCCGGCTTCTATCTGGGTTAGTGGGTGAGCCAGATGCGGTTGACAAGTGATTAAGATCCCTCAGGGTTTTCACCACCGTGCACTATTCATGTCAGCGGCTGAGCTGCCCACGGAAACAGCCGAGTTCTCAGTCAGACCTGTAGCCATTTTGAGAACAATCTCTGAGTGACAGGTGGGAACAGAGCGATCTGGAGAACACTGTGTTCTTCAAAGAGACGCTTGAACATGTTGCGTGCGCAGCCACATTCTTTACATTCAGGCATTGGAACCAACGACGCACTTATGAATCTGGGGGTGCCAATAGCCTAGTGTTTAGTGAGCGTGCAAAAAGTACAGAGATGTGGACTCCAAGCAGGGTTCAAGTCCAAACTGTGGCTCCTGTCCCTCTCCACTCTCTCCCCGATTCCTGATTCTATCCCTTGTCAACATAAAAGGCACAAAAAGCCCAAAACAAACCAAAAATGAATGAGAAGTGTTACTAAATCTGAAGCAGTAAACTCCTCTTATCAGAGATTTTTTATTCCAATCTTATCACATCACCAACAGGGAGTGTACTTCTGTCCTCTCCTGGTCGTCTTCTGTCTAAGTCACTGTGACATATTTTAGGGCAAAGGTGATGGCAGATCCTCTCTACAGTAAGCGTTACTTTTTAGAGACACATGCAGGATAGAGTCACATGAACTTCCCGGCACACTAAGAACCTCACATGAGGGATTTTCCTTTTCCAAAACAGTGTAAGAGGCCAGATGATTAAATATAGCTCAGGCTGATGAAGAGGGATGCTTGATTAGACACTATGTAACGTGGAAGCAGTCTAAGATTAGATTACCCGTAACTGTTTGGTAAATGAGCTTTAAATACACTGTGAAATCATTAACAGGTAAAAAGTTACATAATGGGAGCTTGTGGAGAAGTGCAGCTATGTGGAGTGTGTATGAGTGAGTGTTACAGCTGTTTTACACACACCCAGAGACATAAATCACTTCATAAATGTGACCTATCTGTAACACCCGGGCCTCCTCAGGGTGTGGAGCCAACTTATAAGAAGGCGTCTTGAGATCGCAGACTTTGGTTGTCGGCTGCAACCATTATAGTCAGACAGGACAAACATGTTGCATTCAAAAAAGAAACAATGACTCAAAGGGGGATCAAATGTGTGACACAATGAGTCGATAAGAACATGACTAACTCCAGGGCAGAGTTTCCCTCTACAAAGCTTCCTACATAATTATTATTTTTGGCACAGGATTCAATATTCAGGACATTCTCGTGTCATTATGTGGTTGAAGAAGTCAGTGTTATTCAAGGAAAGATAATGTCTTGGATGTTTTTAAAGGTCTTCTTAACGATCTGGAGGCTGACATATGTGAATGTAGATGTTTTAACAAACTCGTATTGTCCTTTTTAAAACGCATTGTTGTTGATGATTTACAACTCATTTTGATGAATGGTTCATTCTGTGATTCCTTTATTTGCGTTAATTTTTTAAGAGAGACTCTGAAGATGGTGCTGCTGCCTGTCTTGGCCAGGACGCTCTTGTAAAAAAGATTCATTGCAGACACAAGAGGAAAATATGAGTCCCTCCGTCTTGGTCTCAATAAATGAAATGTGAACAAAAACATTTAAAAGTTAACGAGTTATTGCCCAATACAACATCTCAGGAGTGCCATACCATGGTTTGAAAAAGCTTGTTAGAATAACACTCAGGTTGAATGCTTCTGCGGTTGTCACAGGGCATGCTGGGAGTTACCTGCTAATGTGCGGGGGATTGTGAGCAGTGAGTCATGGACCAGAGGATCATCTGCAGAGTTCACTAGCAGCAATGGCACCTTTACCTAAAAATACAAATCAGCCCATGAATCGAATACACAAACGAACTGAATAGAGAAACATTATATGATGATGTGAGTCTGTAAGCAAATCTTACATTGTGGATATAATGTACACAACTCTCCTTCTCATAGTACTCTTTGAGAGAGCTGTGGCCGTGGAATTTTCTGTTGAAACCCAAAAAATGAAGTGTGAGTAAACCGGAAAAAAACAGGCGTCCCAGAAGAAGTCATTTACTAACGTAAAGCAACCCTGAGAGGGATGAGGTTCCACTTATCCGCTTCTCAAAATACCTCATGATGTTGTCGTCGATCTGCATGAGGGACGTCGCTGTCCACAGTCGACCAAGATCTGCATCTATCCTTTTAACGGAGCTTCCTCCAAACAAACTGTGCCTGTAACATGCCGAAAATACACAGAAAGACAAACATCATTCACAAAACTTGTTAAAAAAAAGTGTCTGTTTAGAGTGCAACTACTTAACTATTTGTGAAATGCAGTAAGGGACTTGGCCAATTCACTGGGTCTGGAGGGGATCTGAACATTATGTTCTACTTTTTAATAAAAACAAGACACTCTTGGTATGACATAACATGGGAGGGATTGCATGTGAGAATGTAATATGTTGTGAGTTTGTGTGATGTCACTGTCCTAGTGTTCTCTGTAAGCAAGTCGGTGAGTTTATTGTGTGGAACAAGCTGCAGCTGCTGATGGGCACTAACTAATGTTTAGAGACAAAAGATACGTCTTATTTTTTTTCCAAAGAAGTGATGTTTGAGAACTACCTCCCGGAGACTTCCTAACAACAACAGCAACAACATTTCACAGGTCACTCATGTATACTTTGGTGAAAGAATGTGGACTGCATGTGCAGGACCAACAGGTGATACCTGTGTGAGAGGATGATTTTCTTCATGTTGTCAGCCATGAGAAAATTATAGAACCGTCTGAACTGGTCCCACTGCAGGAATGTTTCCTGGGCCCTGGGAGGGAGGGAGGGAGAGAGAGAGAGAGGGAGAGAGAGATAAACACACAGGAAGTAAGCTTTGTGCAGCATGTCTGCGTTCCAAACAACACACTAAATGTCCTGTGTAATCCACTGGACAAAGAGTCACGCTGGTGCAGAGAGTAGCAATGCTGTCAGGCATTACCATGCAGCTCACTGACAGAGGCGGACTGAACAAGCACATGGACAAAAAGATCTTTAACTAATAGCTGAACATTAGATCACGTAGAAGTTAAAAGGAATACAAAGTGGCTGTAATTAAGCACACATTATTTGTAGAGAAGAGAGACAGCTTTAAAGAAGAGCTGACAAAAAGGCATGATAGGCGGCAACACTGATGTAAAAGAGGATTCATTGAAAGGGAAAAAAAAAAATCTGGATGACAATTTTAGAACAGAGCAGTGTCTCCACGACACACTCATCCCCCTGCAGACACACACGAGCCAGCCCGTCGTGTCTGCCGAGAAACTCTGGCTGCATTTAAACCGAGAAGGTGTGGCTCAGTCCAGTGTGAGCACAAGCTGTATGCTCAGCTCTTACGCCCTCATGCACTGATAGTTTACCTACATGTCCTAATTCAGGGTGGTTTTGTTTGCACTGTGTTCCATAAATGTGCCTCACGTGTTCACAAGGTGTTTATCCTGGCCATGTTGCCAGACCATCAGTTCAGTTCATTTCATTGTACACACATCAATCCTTCTGCTTTACATCAAACTAATCAAATAAAAAGGTTTCAGGTCAAATGCTGAACATAGAATATCCAGGCTGAACACAAAGACCGTCCACATTTCTGAGGGAGAGCAAACTGTGAAGAAAAATGTACGCGTCAACCGGTGCAAAGCTCTAAAAAGAACTGAGGCTGAGTTTTTACGAGTCTGTGACTTTAAAAAGGGTTACAAAATAATAAATGGTCATTTAAATAGTTCAGAAAAAAGCTGAAAGATTGGGGATGTATTGAGGCTCAGTCCTTGCGCGGGCGGCCCGGGTTCGCATCCGGCCTGTGGCGGTCTTTCCCGCATGCCTCTCTCCACTCTCTCTTCCCACTTTCCTAACCTATCCACTGTCCTCCACTATAATAAAGGCTAAAAAACGCCCAAAATAAATCTTTAAAAAAAAAAAAAAGATGAAAGATTTAACAGCTGCAAAGAGATTCGAACCACACGGATCTATTATTCAATCACTAATCATCCCTTGGTGTTATGCTGAGCTTCTTCCATATTCATTAAGTGTGATCATGTAGAGCTTGTGTAATAAAGAGGCTGAAATGACAGAGTGCATTTTAATTAAGAGATGAGAGGACAACCCACCTGAGAGCGCTGTAGCCCTGACAGACGCTGACACAACACAGCACTCGCTCCTGGTTTGTCATACTCTCTCCCAGGAACTTGCACACAATGTTTCCACCCAGACTGAAGCCCACCACGATCAGCTGGGTCTGAGGATATGTTCGCTTAATGTAGCCCACCATGGACGCAAACTCCCATGTGCATCCTGAAAGAAGAACAGTTCAGTTTTCAATCAATACATATCACCTCTGTAGGATGGAGCTTTGTTCTTTGCTCAGCAGTTCCCTGACTCAGGGCTTTACATTAGTGTCTCCATCAGACCTTTAAAAAGAGCTCAGGCCTGAAAACTCTCATTATCTCTTATTCTGAGAGCTTTAGTGGCTCATAAAGCCTTTAAGCTTTTACCTTGATGTTGTAATGAGATTTGTCTGGATGGAAGCTTGAAAAAAAAAACCAATCTCAAACCAAACCAGATTAAAGCAAAAGAAGTTAATATGTCACAAAAAGATATAAGTTTAAATAGCTTTGAACATATAGTTCAGCTGCACTCACTGCTATGAAAAGAAATAGTAGCTCTCCCAGATGATTAGATTAGAACAGCGACAAAAAAAAAAAAAAAAGAAAGAAAGAAAGAAAATGCTGAGTCAGTAATACTGATCATTGGACCAAAGAAAATCCCTTTTTCATTGTCAAATCTGGGTTGTTATTATTTTTCAATACTCCTATTACAAAAATGTGATCCTGCGCTTCATCTCTCAGATAAATGGAGAGAAGTCAGCGTGTTTTCCTCACCGTAGGTAAACATGCGTGGAGAGGTGAGCTCAATGTTTGGAAGAGCTCCCAGGTGGTTCAGCACAGCACAGCGGTACCCTTCCTTCTGGGCGTAATCCACGAAGGTTCGGACGTAATGCTTCTCACTGTGGTTACCAATTCCAGGGCATATCACCATGGTGATGTCATCTGGTGAAACAGGCAGACGGATCAGAGAGAGAGATTTTCATGTCAAAGTGATGTATGCTCAAATAAAGACTGCACATGACATGGAGAAGGAGCCGATCTAAAATAAAGGATCAGGTTGTTTTTCTGTCACATTCAGCACCAGCAAAAAGAAAACAGAGACAGTAACACTACTTTTTTGGGGGGAAACTGATGCCATGTGTGTCATAAGCTTTCCTAGTAGATCAAAGTTGAGGTCAGATTTCAGCTGAGACATCTAAAGAGAGGAATCAATCTTTAAAACTGATCTCATCAGAAAAAAAATAAATGTTCCAGGACGAACACACTCAGTGAGCGGAGCATAAACAATACCACCAAAATATTATAAAACATTTAAAAGGGAGCATTTCAAGGTCTTCCACAACATAGATGAGATGTCTCTGTTTGGCACCACAGCAAAGAGCCAATTAGCGCTCGACTGCTACAATAAACATTGTCCAATAAAGAATACAATGTTAATCACCTCCTGTTCGGTGGTCCCCCACTGGCTCAAACAGGTCAAAGGTTGCAGTGGCCCCGTCCTGCATGGGTATGTACTTCCTGATTCCACTGGGGTGAGGTGAACTAACCCGACCCAGTTTTCCGTACAGAGCTGTCTGGAGGTGACCGCTCTTGCCCCACAGTAAGGGAGGAATGTATCTGCAAAACACAAACATGGTATCTGCTGTTACATTTGATATGGAAATATGAGCTTACTGTACTAATGCACCCAATAAAAGCTCAAGGTAAGAGCCAAGAAATACACTATGTTATTGTGAGCGGACACATTTGCATTCCTGGTTTATTACATTGACATTCTTGCGTTTGCATTCAAAGTCACCTTTCTGTCGTAGCTTTTGAAAAACTGCTTTACGCTCCCAACTGACACCGGTGCTTTGTTTTCGTAGGGTATGCTGAGCATGGGTACTTGAGTCCCTGTGATGCCTCTGTAGGAGTTAGCTGTAGGAGTCAAGTCTGTGGATTACGTAATGTTCCTTTGAAACATTGTGCCTTGTGTTGTGCATTATCATGAATCACCATCTTATCCACAAGTCCTAAAGGATGAGAACAACCTGACAACAAAACTGTGTTGGCTGTTTTTTTTTAATTCTGAAGCCAAGGTTCATCAATATATTGAATAATCACAATAAGAGCTATAGAGATAACACCCGAGATGAGTGTGTTTGCTTTCCATGCGATGTCGTAACCCTCAAAAAGGGGAAGGCGCTGTTATCACGGCTGCCTGACCATCCTGTTTATTTTATGGTTTCTTGTTTAACATTCTTAAGTTGTTTCTCTTCCTAATGCAATAAAAGAGTAAGCTTGTATTTCATTTTGTTCTCCGAAGCACTACTAGAATAAAATAATACATAAAGAAACACAATGAGGTTTATTATGGTGAGTTCCTGTGACACTCGTTTTTATGGGTTTATAATCATTTCAGCACAAAGTTTCAGACAAACCCGACGACATCTGAATCCAAGGCTTACAACAGCACAAATGGGACTTGTTGAAAAACGACACATTAACAGGCATCATGGTCCTTCTTTCTCACTTTCATTCAATTACATAACATCTTATCTGGAATATTCTTGTCACACTTGTTTACAATGCCACGTAGAGGGGCCATCTTGGACGGCCATCAGACAAGATAAACAATCTAAAGTTCACACAGAGTGGACACTAATGGTGTTTTTACTGAACTGAAGACCAAAACGCAGAGATAGTAACACAGACACGGAGCACAGGACGTTCAACCTGCCGCTGCTGCCTCAGACTGACTGAACCAACCACAATCACTGCACCTAGAAAAGCCCCCTGATACATTATGAGACCGTCAATCAGAAAGCTGACTGCTTGTATTTGAGAGTGTAATCACCTGTAGCATGCAGTGATACTGTAAGCATAGCTCAAGCTTAACCCTGCTTTTCCTGAAGGTTCTCTGCAGGATAAATCTGACTGCTGGGAGAGGATAACCTCACTGTTGTAATGAGGACAGTACATAGTCGAACCACAGGTTGCATGAGTTCAGGAACAGACCAGAACAAAACACAAGCAGCATGTTATTGTGTTGATGCAGTTTGAAGAAAAAAAAAACTACAAACAGGATGATTCCTAAGATAAATCTTTAGGTCAGAATTGAGGAGTTTTGCTCTTTTATAGAAGATAAAACTTCGATTTTCTTAAAATTATTAAGATTTAAAATGCAGGACTTTTATATTGCCACTAGAATAAAAGCAATGTTGCAAATCTTGAATAAAAAACAACGATGTGTACCGGCAATTGTTCTGAATATGAATCACAGAGCTGCCTTTTGGAGCACATTTCAGCCTTGAATAGTTTGCACACACGTTCGATTGGCTTTTAAAGCCAATAAGTAACAGAAGAGGGAAACAGACGTCAGTGCTGTTTGATGAAGAGAAAATCGCATGTACAGATCAAAGTTCAAATTCAAAGGCCTTTGATGCTCAGACAGTCTGAAAATACTTACTTTGGAGAAAAATAAATGAAGACAATAATGACATGTCCTGACTTTCTGTGAAAATGGACAGAGGCCATCAGGTAGCTCAGACAGCTACAGGGACAAACATCACTTGTAGTAAATAAATGATTTTGGCTTGTAATAACCTGTCTTTTTAAACTTTTTCACTACTTCATTTAAATATCTTACTGCTAACAGCCCATTGGCTCTTTATTATTAGCTCTCGGCTTGATATATGCACTTGTTAGATTATTGTTGAGATTATACATCTATAACCAAAATTTAAAAAAATAATAAAAAATTAAATCCTTATCAATGAGCTGATGAATGTCTGTGCCTGTGATTGTCAATATGTTAATATAGCTTTCCTTGTAGAGAAAAAAAAAAGACAACAAAAAACAAGCTAACACCAAGATGCACTCCAAGTAATGGTCATCTGTCCTGATTCGTCCTCCACAATCCTTGTTTGATGTTCCCAAACACAGCTGAAGAAAAATGTGTTGTTGACTCAGCTAATCTCACAACATCCCTCCTATGCTTTGCTCTGTGTAATTGATCTTTGTTACGCAACACTGCAGGGGGTCATAACAAATGTGACTTCTCAACCACACAAAGACAGAAAACAGATGATGCTAATATCAACAATGCAGACAGTTTCCAGGTCTTGGGTTATCTCAGGTCCGGCTCCACTCTGGGGCTTACATTTGTGTGAGCAAAATATGACTGTCGAGGAGGGAAGGATAACAAGTGAGGCATAAACCTAAACATCCCAGTGCCCTTATGATTCTGTGACACTGCAGCTGAAAGGCAGAGGGCTCAGTAACAATCGGTTATGTAAGCAGGCTTGTGATGGCTCCAAGGGAGAACACCCTGCAGAGCTCCTCTGGAGTATTTCAACAGCAGCAGACCACAGGACATCTGCGATGATGTTCATGCCGCATTAGACAAGCAGGTAGATGTTTATGGCAAATTACTGGGCATTAGTGTCAGACTGCTGATCTGGTTAAGCCTACCCAGGTCAAAACCTGCTCCCCATTGCCCAACGATTGATTGATATCAGTTATTATGAATCTGGTAGGCAGCAGGCTTTCCCTGATTGGAATCATTAAACATGCAACCATGCTTCCCCTGGAGTGAAAGAATATATATTTGTATTGCAACTTTGACAAACCTAGTCTACCTCTGGGATAATCCCCTTAAACACAGCCTGATGTTTATTCATGCTACATCTGACGGTGAAACAAGACATCTCTGACAGAAAAAAGACAAACACTGAAACAGTGACGACAGATGGGACCAGCGCCAGACCAACAGCTACCTTAACTGCAGCCCCAGATGGCTAAGAGGCAGTACCATGTTTTTTATGGTAATGTCTTTGTGGCGGACACAGAGCTGAGACAAAACTCACTCTTTGGTCAGTTGAGGACAGGACTTGAGCAGGAAGCGGTTGAGAGGAGTGTCCTGGTAGGTGAGGTCGGGCGGTGCAGTGGGGCTCTTAAGGTTCAGGCAGCGGACAATGATGTAGAGCACCGTGGCAACCGCAGCCAGCTTCATGCCGTCAAACATGGCCGGCAGCTCCGGGGAGATGGTGTGCACGTCTGAATCGTGGGTGTTCATGATTATTCTGAAAAAACAAACAAGTGGACAACATCAGCACTTTCCCTTTTGAAACACAAATAAAAAAATATTGCTTCTAATACATTTTGTATTATACATTTTTCACAAATACCTCCCGAAACACCTCCAATTAATTTAAATAGCATTTCTAAAACAGATATTCGCTTCTTTAATAGGAAGCATTTCTTGTGCTTGTTTATGCCAGATAGGTGATAAAGCACAGAGATGGAAAAGTGAAATATCTGATGATGTCTGACTGACCTAAATATCCCTCCTGGTGCCCAATGCCCCGCAGGGGAATAAAGAGGAGGAGCTAAACAGTCAGATAAAGCGCTGTCAGTTACTTAAAACACTCACCTTAATTACATTTCAGCTTAAAACACGGCAAAAGGAAGCTTTGCTAATAAATAGAGGATAGAAGCGCTCATATTACTTTAAATAATTACATTCACATTTCATAAGACACACTATAATCCTGAACTGAGAAACATCTGCATCCAATACAATCCAGTTATAATACTTTTAGTTCATGTTGAGACAAATGATTATCTTATCTTATCTTATCTTATCTTATCTATCTTATCTACAAATGAGCTGGGAAAGTAGTAAAAAAGAGGAACTGTTTGGAGTAGACGCAGCTCCTGTTATCACCATGAAAGAGGAAGTTGAGTGTGAACCGAGCAGTCACATGAAACTAAAGGGAGGTAGCCACACGCAATACTGAACACGCTGACAGATGATTATGAAATGATGCATCATTACACAATTAGGTATTATAAAAAAAAACTGTTGCCTTCTACTCACATTTGATGCGAACACAAGTTATCCCCAAAATAAAGACTGAAGATGGGATGTCACAGTGTTGTGGTCAAACCTAAAGACAAAAACAGGAAATACATTGAAAAACATTTAAAGCTTTAAACCTTTAAGTATAAAATGAGGAATCGAGTAATGGATTGTAAATAGCCAATCATGCTCACATTAGTTTATTTTACTGCAAGTCTTTCCTTGACGATGCAAACATTATTCTAAATGTCGCCTTTGTGTGGAATCTAAGGTATTAGCATATGTGTATTGTGCTATGGTATGAATTTATATGAATTAGTGTATTGTGTATTCTTTGTTGAGCTGCCCCGGGGACTCCAGATGGAAATTAGTAAATTGCTATATCTGGTACAAAGCATCTATTCTCTGTGAGATTGATTTTATTTTTCTACATGGTCCCTGATAACTAAATTAATAAACACAACTAAACTAGTTTTCCTCCTCTGTTCTAAGTTTGGTTGAATTGTCTCTTCCAGTCAACCTGAAGAAACACCATTTTCCTTTTTTCCTGAATCTGCTCAGACATATGGAGAGGTTTTGTTTATCTGCACCTGGTTTCTCTAAGAATTACACTCACTCTTATAAGTCCTTTAAATAACTATACGTACCAGCTACCTTTTTCAAGCTCTATTCCTTTAAGAGTGATGTCCCGACACAAAGAGGAAGTTACATCCGATGCTCTCAGAATATGTCGCACATTATTATCACCAATGGAATAGCTTCACTTGTAAATACATCTCATTACCTCCGTTAAAGGTGCACTGTGGAGTTTTGGAAGAGAAATATAAAGTTGGGGAAATGTACAGATTCTTTGGTACATGTTCACAACTCTATACACAAACTGTCCTCACAGGAAAACGTGGTCCCTAGATCACAGTTTGAAGATAAATTGCTATAATGGGAGAAGTTATGGTGGGGGCCACAACAGAGATACCGTAACTCTCTGTGTAGCTTTACACCTTCAAACAGTGTTCAGGGACCTATTTATTAGTTAAAGTTTGTGTATTTATTTCAGAAAATATAGCATAAAATGGGACTTTTCCAACTTTCAAAAGCCACTACTAAATCTCCAATAGTGCACCTTTAATAATAAGAGCCTCCCAGCACTGACACAGTGAATGCCAGTCTGGTCCACTGCAAACACACCCAGTGAGTAACACTCACACACAGTGTGAGAGAGAAACTGTGTTTATTAAAAGCCATACTGTGCCAGTAAATAAATTATCCAATTGAGCATGGGAGCAGCTGCTAAGATTAGCTCTTTATTCTCCGTCACGACTTCTTCTCTCAGCCTGGAGAGAGAGACAGCAGGTTACATGATGCAGACCTGAAGGACACTACGCTGCCTGACACATCGATAAAAATAATGATAATAATAATGTGAATTTGATTTTTGACGGGCACATTTCTCTATCAAAGAAAAGAAAAAGACATCATCACCCTGGGATTTAACTTGCATGTTGTGTCTCTCTCTCAAAAAAAAAAAGAAGGCCAACAATCCCCTTTGCGCATCTCTGCTCGCTCATGGAAAATGATAACCATGAAGCCTTTTTTTCCCAGAGGAGCTTGCAGAATATTTTGCGCAGTAACTTCACATTGAGAAAAAAATTATGCAGCCGAGGTGAAATGTGCTTTTTTTTAGATGGATGATATCCATCTTTAAAAAGCCTGGATGTCGATGAGACTTAAAGGTCCGTGTGTTTCTGCCTTTAATTATCGATCGTCTGCTCGCGGACACATCAAACAAAAACATCCTCACCATCATCACACTCACCTTGAGGAAAATAAATCCGCTCCGTGTTGCTTATAAAGCGACAGGTCTTCTTTTTTATATTCGTGGCATTTCGTTGGTTTGTTTGTTTTTCTGTGTAGTGCTCCTCTAAAGTGTGTGACGCCCTCTTCATTCACAGAGTCGAAGCTAGCTACAGTAACCCGACAGCAGCTCTGACATAGCTACTTCCTGGAAGAATCTGGAACTTGGATGCCTGATTTGTCATTGGCTGAATCTCACTCTGACGTAGCTGTCATTCCGACTTCCACGCCCATTAATTATCAACATAATAACTGGTACATTTTTTCTAATTTCCTTTCATTATGTACTATTTTGTTATCAATTGGGTTTTTAAACATTACACGTTTTTGACATTTTGCTCTATTTGTGGCTGTTTTAAGGGAAATTGTTTCCATTAATCGCCGTAAATTGCTCAGATTTCTTGACAAAATTAATGCAGCCAATTTACCAAATCCATCATTGATGTATTCAGTTCATTTAACATGTGGATGGATCAGCATTTTAGGAAAGTACAATCGACTCGAGATCTTCCTAAACGTGACAGGAACGTGAGCTGAAACATGTTACATAACATTTACTACACTGACCTCCATACAGCTGCATGGACGCAGACAGGAGGTTTTATTGGGCCATGCTTGTTGATAACGATTTCTGCATCAAAAAATAGAAAAAAAATAATAATTTCTTTACTCGTATTACTTTAGGGAACAATTGCATGCATGACAAGTGTAAATTCAAAAGAGCTTGTTTTACACTGTAGGACAGTATTCTGCGGTTTAACTAATTAATTTGAAATGACAGATGAGTCTTAAACTATCCGTGGCCATCCATAAAACTTAGTATTGACAACCTTAAAAACAGCTGTCCATTTTGTTGTTACATCCACCTGATGGCGACAGAGTACACTATATTATTTATAAAGCAAACGATGCAAGAGAGGAATGTTTCCTAAAAAGTTATCTAAAATGTAAGTTCCCTTGAGACAAAACAGCAAATGTTTAATATTAAAACCATTCTGTTCATCTTGATAATTACACTTTGGAAAGTAAAGAGTTGAAAAACCATCCTTTGATTTTAGACTATGTTTGAAACATTTCAAATTCAAAACTGTATAGTATGCCTAAGGACTGGATTTTCATTTTTTAATTGGATGTAATTGTAAGTAACCATGTCAATGCAGTAAATGATAACTGTTTTTAGGCCTTTTTGGTTCTTAAAATTTATTTTCTGGGTTGGTAGGCTATAGCCTGTTGATTGACATCAGAAGGGCTTTACTGCTGCCAGGGCCCTTGACCAAAGACAATAATGCCCTTAGAGCTGGAGTTGGTTGGCCGCCGAACTTTGCCTTCTTTCATCCGAAATAGGTTACTTGGTTTTCTCACAGGGATTAATTTAAAGGAACAAAATTAGTAGATCATCAAGATTTGCTCGGTTCTATTCTCAGATTCAATGTCAGGAAAAAGGGTCACTGCAAGACTGGAAGAACACATACAAACAACTTAGTGTCAGAAGCATTGCTCTGAGCCGCAGATATGTCATTTTACTTGGAAAGGCTTCACAAAATAGCCAACCAATAATCTCTGCATAGGGTTTATTCAAGTTCACGCCTGCCCTGTCAATTTGAGGACAGTGGTGCCCTTACAGGTTCAGCTGGTTACGTATTTGATTTCCATTAGGCCTAGTTGGATTTTAGATCACTTTTATTTTAGAAAAAAAAAGTGTGCTGCCTGAACCAGTTTACATTTTGGTTTATAGGCTACAGTTAAAATAAATTAAAATATGGTGGCAAAAGCATCTTGACTAAATGTGTTTTTCCAAACTGAAGTTATAAAACTTATCGGAAAGGCAAGACACCTCTATGAACATCACAAAACATCTTCACAAACAGCAGGCTTCCACTGATTTAAATGCCAGGAAACATCCCTTTCTGTTTACTGACATGGCTCCGCCCATACAACGTCACATGTAGTTACCCGGGTATTATCGAAAAATCCCGATGGCTCCCTCCTCTGCCGCCCTCCCTTCACACGCCGCTTTGAATAGCCAAATATCCGACGGGACTTTAAAGCATCTTTAGTTGGAGGTTTAGCGACATCGCGTCGCTGCGGACTTTCAAACCTGTGAAGCAAACTAATCAAGCCAAACAAACATGACACTTCGGGGAAATGTAACAACAGTAACCCTATCTACATTAACTCTTCTGCTTTGTCTGTATTCAGCCAGAGGTAAGACATTTTGCAATCCACCTACCTACTCATAGCCTATCTGATAAATAGTCTACAGTCTGTTCATGTTTAGTTTACACTGTAGTTTAAGAATAATAATGTTTTATTTTATAAAGGCTAGACTAGTCTGCGGTGTATTTTTGTTATAGGCCATGTCTGTCACTCAACTTTTTTACTTTTTCCATAACCCACAACTTTACAGTGCCACCTAGTCTGATTTTCCATTTTCACTTGACTGACTCATGAAAATGAGTATTTTAGCTTGGTAGTGGTAAAAGATTAATGTACAACTTAAAATGAGATGAGCAACAAGTTGCACTCTGGCATTATGTTGGTCCTTAGAGTTTCTACATGTCAAATGCTTCAATAAAATATATGTTAATACAATAATTATCTGGTAATAATAACTTCCTATCACTAAATCCCCTGGAAATGACGTTTTCATTCAGGGTTCAGGCAATATATAATTTGTAAGTTCCTCCCCAGACTCTAACTTATTATTGTCATGGTAGAAAGGGTTATTAAATGGTAGACAACCCTGTTATTACAGACGAGGCTGTTATTTTCAAAGTGGTTATGTTGTAAAATACTGCTTTGTTTTTATTTTGTTTTTTAGAGCTAAAGAGATGATATGTAATGATATAAGTGATATTTTCCCCTGCAAGCACCAAAGTAAAGAGCAGTTTGTGAAATGTCATGATGATGCATCTTTTGGGGTAAGCAATACATTTGAACAAATGTTATTTCTGCGTGTTTTTATAAAGCAGCACTGCCCCCATGGAAACCTCTTTGGTCACGCTAATAGGTCGAGCAGATGGAGAGAAAATAACACCATATGTGCCGTAGTCTGGAGCCAACATGAGACAGTTGTCCACTGACTCACCTACCTTAAATTCAACCTAGAAAATGTGCTGTGAAATAGGAGCATTTTGAAATAATCAAAGTCAAACTTAAAGAAGTAAAGTTGTTTTTCCTTGTTTCCTTGCTGTATGTAGCTGTGGCATTCATTCAGAGGATGTATGGATTATCACCCACCTGTCTGTAATTCAGGTGTGCTGTCTGTCCTCAGCCACTCCTGAGCTACTGCACTATCATGTTGTGTAACTCAGGCCTCGTGCATCTGTGCAACCTGGCTAATCCTGCAAGCTCTTAATCCTGTGCACAGATACAGTATGTTGTCAGTTGTTTGCTATATACAAATAGCTTGTATGTTTTAAAAATATAATGTTTCCATTTGAGTAAATCAGATTCCAAATATAATTTTCAATGCAATATGAAACATTAGCTGTTTTCATGCTCACAAAGACACACTGCTTAAAACTAGAGCTGAAAAAGACACACGAAATACATAGAATACTTAAATACTTAATAATTAGGTTACTAATTTCCCATTTGAATTAATTGCAAACTACTTCAATGAAGTTTACATGCTAACTTTTTATGGCTGAATAAAGTGTTTATTTTAATCAGTTATGTTGGCAAAATGGTTGCATCTGGATTTCTTCTTATGCAATAAATGTCTTTTTAGTTGTAAAGCCAGTCCACCCAGTTCACAGAGGTTTGACAGCTGCTGTTAGATCTGTGCCATACATTATGGTGACAAAAGCACATCCACAGAGTTCTGCTTGGATTTTGAATGCAGAAATATGACGTGGACTGTAACGAGTCAACATGAATGGAAAAAAAAACAAACACAAAGATTAAGACTTTAAGTTTTGTGATTTTTATGAGTATGTGACTCATTGTGTGACTCATTGGCCTGCCACTCCCACTGGAGGTCTGCCATCATTTTCCTGATCCAGTCAGCAGCACCTTTGAGTCAGCACTCTGGGCCTCACAGCCAAACCTGCAGCCGTGCTGTTTTTGTCAATGTTTAATCCCAACTTTTGCTCTAGATCTTTTTTTTTCATTCCTAATACCGTTTTTTTGGTTTAAGGATGTGACTGCATCACATGCATTTATACAGTCCCAACATTTCAACATTTAGAACACTGAAAAACAAGCAATAAATGAAAATAATTTAGTTAAAAATATTAAAATATACACAGCATATGGCACAGTAATCATTTATTAGAAATTCATTCAACATAATATTGACTTTAATCATAGTATATGTTAAATCCTGTTTGTTGGGATCTAGATCTGCATTGTACCAGTGAAATGATGGATATCTCATGTAAAGCTGGACCTTGTAATCATTTAGTCAATTATCAGAAACACATTCAGCAACTATTATCACAGTAAATATTAATTTAGTCAAATATCTGTGGGAAAATGTTGACAATTATCTCGAAGTGTCTCCAGTGTCAGAATTACACTAGTAACTATTTTTTCGAGCATTTCAATGTCAGAAATGTAAATGCAATTTAAAATGATCTAATTTGGCTAAGGACTGTGAATTTTTTTCATCAGTCCAGAATTAACCCATTCAAAATGCCAAGCCCAGGAATCTAAATGCAAATTTAAATTGAAGGCATAATCTCAAGTTTTTGTCTTCCTGGTTTTCAAATAAACTCCTTGAATGTTATTTTTTCCAGTGTAATTCTAATTGTTTGAAGGCACCATTTATTCATTGAGTGAATTGCATTCACTTACGCTAACTTCCTACCTGAGACTACTTCATTGTCCCCGCCCGGCATGAAACACCCGAGTTCATCTCTTGCCCAGAATGACTTGAGACACTCTCCACAAAACAAGAAGGAGCTTGAGCTTTTGGCCGGTGACTTCAAGTTTAAAGGGTTAAGAGGGAAACAGGGATAGCATAACAAGATCAGGAGGGCACGAGTTACACCCACAAGACACAGAGAGGGATTCAAAACAACAACATGTGCTGTAGTTGCACTGGAGTCCAAAGTAGCTACTGGCAGGTGTAGTTTCTTTGGTATCCAAGTAATGAGCGAAACATGCCGTCACTGAACAAGGAACTGGGTCAAGTCTTTATTCTAAAGGGGTTGATGTATAATAGTTGATGCAGCTGGATTTATGTCTTCCACTCTTTTCTCTTTCTCTTTTCTTCAGGTGACTACTGTGAGGTGAATGTTTGCCACAATGGAGCAACATGTGTGACAGGTGTAGGAGATGATCCATTCATCTGCATCTGTCCAGATGGCTTTAGTGGAGACACATGCAACCTGACAGAGACAGGTACAGCAAAGAGGAACTTTATTTGGAGAAAAAAAATCAGAATATATGTTGATTTAACATCTTTCTTTCTCTTAGGACCCTGCAGTCCAAACCCCTGTAAAAACGAGGGGTCGTGCGAGGTCATCTCTCCCACAAGACGAGGGGATGTTTTCAACGAGTATGTCTGCAAGTGTCAGCCCGGCTTCGAGGGAGTGCACTGCCAGATCAGTATGTTTTTTTCTGAATGAGATTCAAGAGTCTGAGCTACTTCTTCTTGCTAAGCGGCCTAACAGCCACACATTTTACAACCACCATTCATTTCTCTAAATCCTGCCCTAAAAAATAACACAGAAAGCAAATATTGAATTTTAACATACAGGAGTTTTATGGTCTATATAAAAAAAAGCTAAGTACAAAAAAACCAAAATGATTGTTTTTATGTAAATGCAAAAAAAAAGTGAGAGAGAGTCTACGCAAATGTGCAAACTATGTGTCCAAACTAGTCATTTCTAGATTTCCACCTTAAGTGTAAACACATGACGTTTTTCCATCCTGTTATAGCCCTAGTGCAAAACGTGGCATCTTGTCAGTTCAGCAGTTTCATGAAAGGCTCCCTTTCAGCCGATTCTGCACTCACTCTGTGTTCCTAATTAGCAAAGCACCACTCCAAGTCTCTTAGCATGCGAGGCCATCCTCTAACGCTGCGTCTGTTTGTGCTTAAGCTTGGACAAATAGGTTGAAGAATTTGAAAGCAGTAAAATCCATCATATCCTCTTATTATATTGACTAATTTGGCTCTGAAATGTTGCTAAAGTGTGCAGTTTGGTCAGGGAGAAAAAGGAAAGGAATTAGAGGATTATTTTGTCAGTGTGAAGGTCCTTTAGAAAAACAGCTTCTAAATTGAAACAACTCTAAACTTTGTATGTATGAAAGTTATAAACAAAACTCAATAGTCAAAAAGAAGGACTTTTAGTCATTCAGTGAAAAGGCATCTTTTTTGTGAATTAACAACTCGCCTTAAAGCCACACCCTGACCACCAATTGTAGCGTTTGTGCATTCTGGACGTCTACTCCCAACATTTTTCTAAATTTGAATCAGTCAGACGTCATCGGCTGGATGGGTGTCGGCAGGAAACAGTGTCCCATATAAATTATAATGTTCAGTCAATGCACATGAGTAGTGAAAACATATAATAATAGCTTAATACTATTACATGTCACAATGCCAAAAATAACAGCCGTGTTACCTGCAGGTTAAACTAAAAAAATCAGTATCCTGTCAACAGTGTTGCCAAACAAGTGGAAAATAATCCCAGAGAGAAAATGTAGCAAAGCTGTTTCACAGTCTTTCTCTTGATGGGATCATCTCCTGTGTTGTGCCAGTTTTGTCACAGCCTTACAGTTATTTATTTCTAAGTTGCGACCAATCCTCTTAGTGTTAACTGGAACCAGAATTAAATAGACGCATGTGTTTTGACGTCAACCTGTCGTCTGAGTTACTTTGATTCACTTCCTCAAGTCAAATGCATATCGGCTTTGTCACGTGACGCGATCGAGCTAGGTACATAAAGCATAAACAATGTAGGGGTTTACCTGAAGGAGGTGCTCATAACTGATGGCAAAAGTATCTGTGTGACAGAAATAGTTATTCCCAAATGTGCCTATGCTATTCTCACAAATGTAGCATAAAGTAGACTTTTAATTTGCAACCACTATGGCTTCCTTTCCGAGAGTGGTATTAAATAGTGTTGTCCATAATCTGTGCTTAAATGAACTGTGTTAATGGTGAGAATATTGAATTACGTTGTTAGCTGCTTAACAAAAATATTTTTGTAAAATAAAGCCAATTAGATCATTTCCAACACCCTCCGTAAAAGTTTTGCCCACGCTATAATCCAAAAACACATGAACAGATACAGTTAGTATTTATATGTTACACTCAACATTTATATTTGTAAATGTTTTAATGTATCGGCCTGTTTTTTTAGTGGGTCTGGTTTGATCAGAAAGGACCCAGAGCTGCACTCAGACCTGTTGAAAATTTGTACAACCAGGCAAGTTCAAAACATCAACAGTCAAAGAGTGAGACTTTCACTTTAGATTATAAAACATCTCATGGTACCAGTTACTTGAGTACAAGTCATTCTGCAACAATTTCCAAGCTGCAGAACTCCCAAAAGCCTTCTTCCCAATTTCTATCCAACTGTTTGGACAACTGTCTTAATGCAGAAGTTATTTTTAAGGAAACTTAATGAACCACCAACAATCATAAATTTTACTGATATATTGTTCATACTGTATGTATGCAAAAACTATAAATGCAGGTGGATCTAAAAAAATAATCTTATTATATATTTTTTATTGATTAAATGAGCGCACTTCTCCAGAAAAACTCATCCAGATATGGATGCCACTGCATGTCTGCCACCTGGTGGAGATTAATGAGCACTACAGGTTGACTGGGGATCTGGGGAGTGACTCAGACGTGTTTATTTTTTATAGTTTCTATAGAGGAGAGTAAGACTTGTATCTGTAAACAGCATCCTAAGTAGAAGGACATAAGCATTAAAATGTTAAAGTATCCTGTGTGGAAATAAAACATCCCTGTTTGCTCAATCTGATTATTTAGTTTCCGTAATATGGGTTGTTCGTGGATGAAGAAAAAAGGAAGATATGACCTCTTTTCACATTCATACAGTCATCACAAAACAAAACAAAAACATTTATAGTATGTTGTGGCTTTATTTCCAGATGTGAATGAATGCGTGGACCAGCCCTGTAAGAATGGAGGGATGTGTCGAGACCTTGATGGAGACTACACCTGCCAGTGCCCCTCCCCATACGTCGGAAAGCAGTGCCAGCTGCGTGCGTTAACCATTTAGCATGTCATTAACATGCAAAAGATAAATACTGTGTTTCTGTAGTTTGAAAAAACAAAAAGTCTTGCATCATGTAAAATATATGGTGGTTTTTTGGTGAACATCTAACATAGTTCAAGTGTGAAACAGACAGTGGCTCAATGAGTGATCAGAACACAAATTGATGATATTGTAATGGTTGGGCTTCAGGTTGCATTTCTTTACTGGGGATGGAGGGAGGAGCTATCGTGGAGTCGCAAATTTCATCCTCCTCTGTTCACTTCGGCATTCTGGGTCTTCAGCGGTGGGGTCCGGAGTTAGCACGACTCAACAATCAAGGCATCGTCAACGCCTGGACATCGGCCGCACACGACAGAAACCCCTGGATTGAGGTAAAAGATGGGGCACATTTAAAAATTCCGGGACTGATCAGTTAAGGCTTTTAGCCTATCTACACACTTGACTTCTTGTTTCCAACAGATTAATATGCAGAAGAAGATGCGTCTGACGGGCATCATCACACAGGGTGCTAGTCGTATGGGCACAGCTGAGTACATCAAAGCCTTCAAGGTGGCGAGCAGCTTCGATGGAAAAGTTTATACCACTTACAGATTGGATGGCCAACGCAGAGACAAGGCAAGTAGATATTTATGAACATCATGTCTCATGCTCTCGTACCAGAATAGTCTCAAACAGTGGATGTTCATTTCCTTTGTTTTTTTTTCTCTAGGTTTTTGGGGGCAATTTAGACAATGAGAGCACAAAGACAAACCTTTTTGACCCTCCCATTGTGGCTCAGTACATCCGAATCATCCCTGTGGTTTGCCGCAGAGCTTGCACGCTGCGCATGGAGCTGGTGGGCTGTGAACTCAATGGTAAACAAGCATTAAAACACATGGAGCAAATGTTCAAGCATTTTTAGATACTCCACAAATAGAGATAAAAGTGGATAGAAAAAAAACACATTCCATATTACAGCAAAGAGACATAAGCCACGTTAAGTTCAAGGTAAAATGTGAACTCTACGTTTCTCCTGAAGTGGCTTATTTTACTGACTTGTTTCTGTCTTGCTGTGGTTACAATGACAAGCATAATGACAGTGGAAACATTGTCTCAATCAAACGGTGGTTACATGGAAATGTAAAGTACATATGTCTAGTATGAAAATGGTCTGAGGTTTGAAAAAGCACCAATTAAAGCTGTAATTCCAACCACAGTTCACACAAAGACAGAAGCACAACGACTCCATCCTTTTGTCTTTATTGTCTTTGAATGTTACCGCAACAACTTTTACAGAGAAATGCCGGGGCTGAACACAAACTGCATGTGTATCTCTTTGCAAAGCCTGTTCTTCTTCTCCTTCTTCTTCTTCTATTTGCATCTTTCTGTTCCATCTTCTTGGTTCTTGGTTGGTGCAAAAATCAATTTTTAATAAGTTGTTTTCCTATAAATATATCTTATTTCTGGTAAAGTAAATTTATTTTTCTTTGGGTGTAATCAATTCTTTCTTTCCTCTCTTTGTTGCTTCTGGTTTTCTTCCTTCCTCCCTCTGTCCGTCTCCTCTTTGATTCACAGTTTATTCAAACACGGCAGGTTGCTCAGCCTCTCTGGGAATGAAATCTCGTCTCATCTCGGACGGGCAGCTCACAGCCTCCAGCACTTTCCGCACGTGGGGCATCGACACCTTCACGTGGTACCCTCAGTTTGCTCGATTGGATAAGCAGGGAAAGACGAATGCCTGGTCTCCTGCTCACAATAACCGCTCGGAGTGGATACAGGTGAGGGAGACCTCAGCTACAAAATGTACATTTTAGTGAAATGTTGTTTTTGAGTATATAACTGTTTTCTCTGCACCTTTACCAGGTTGATCTGGAGAAGACAAAGCGCCTTACAGGCATCATCACTCAGGGGGCAAAGGACTTTGGTGTTGTGCAGTTTGTGTCGGTGTTTAAAGTTATTTACAGTAATGATGGAGAGACGTGGAGTATGGTGAAGGAGGAGAACAGCAGTAATGATAAGGTCAGACATCTCTATTACTGTTACTATTTATGACTCTCTATTACTATTAGAAAAATGACTCTCATTTGTTAAAAATAATAATGAAAAAAAAAACTAATAGAAACTAGTAAAAACCTATTTTCTAAGGTGAAAGTCTAGTTTTGGAAAGGTCCAACACATTTATTTATTTACAAGCAGACTGGCAGAATAAAATAATATTTCAAAACATGAAGAGCGTCATGCAAAATAACCTTTCAATGGACCAAAGGACGCTTAGTTTCATGCATACATCTGAAGAGCAGTGGGAAGAAGTAACAAATACACATTTGTTCAAAAACTGCCCTGTGATAAATAACTTTTGCTCAATTCGTATTTTTTTTCAATTTCTAACCACAACTTTAACATTTACCTGCAGCTTTTCCAAGGCAACATCGACAACAACACCCATAAGAAGAATCTATTTGAGCCTCCGTTCTACGCTCGGTTCATCCGGGTCGTCCCCTGGGAGTGGCATGAGCGCATCACTCTACGTATGGAGCTGCTGGGCTGCGATGACTAGAAACCAGTCAATCGTTTAAGCTTGCTCCATATTCGCTCCATATCTCCAAACCACAGCAGATGATTGGATGAAGAATCATCAGTTCTGACCTTCATTTGTTTCTCTGGATAAAGATCCTGTTGACTGCTGGGACTGTTAACACTTGTAGCACTTTCTGAATACTGACCTTGTTTTGTTTACGTACACAGACTTGATTGAAGGATTTAATCTTAATTGGCATCAGACCTAAATGTTTTTTGCATAGACGTAGATATAATCCTCTTACATTTGAAACCATTTCAGGTCCTCTTACGTCTCGAGTCTCGAAAAGTAGTTAAAAATGTCTTTCTTCTTTCTGATCTCAGTTAACAATATTACTTTTTGTTTTCTTTTTATCAGTCTGAACTGAAAAGATGCACAAACTCAAGGTCATGGAACAAAACTTTTTTGCACATTGTTTAACTGCTACTGCTAGCATAATGGGGGAAAAAGGCCTGTGCAATATATAATATTATCTGGTAACTGTCCTGTAAAACAATAATGAAGACCGAGAGTAAAAAGGTAGACTCTTTAAGTTTAAATTGCTGCACGCTGTAGGGGTTTCTTGTGTGCAAAATTCTGTTCAGCTTCATTCTTAAATATGATTTAATTCTGATTTTATCCTTTTTACAAATGTGAATAGAAATATTTTTAGAAAATAAAACATTGTTTTTTTATTCATTGTTGGTCTTGATCTAAGATCAATTATTAAATGTTAAAAGAAATCCTTCTTTTGTTTGTTGTTTATCAAGATGTCTTTGTCATGCCGCAGTATGAGCTGTGATGGATGAGAACCACAGTTGTGACTACAATACTACATACGTATTACACTCATACAGTATGACCTAAATATATAAATATATGTAATTTATCATTCATTTTTATTTATCCTTTATTTCAGCAGGAAGGACACACTCAGACTGAGATGTGCTGAGTTCATTTAAAAACATAAGAACACAGACTTATTACATATACAGTCATTAGCACACTCACACTTCCAAACCATGTCTTTGTTTAGCTCAGACACAACACGTCATGTGATAGAGAGGACAGCTTAGACGTGATTTAGAAAGGGTTCCATGTTAAAGGTGGAACAATACTTAAAAGCAGATTTACTGAAAAGCAGACTTTAATAATTCAAACCTGGGTATTTTATGGTGATGAGGGTTGTATGGTTGTGAACTTTTCATAGATGAGAGAGTAGTCATGTAAAGAGGGAGCTTACTAATGAGTGCCCGGAAAATAAACAGCAGCTTTCTTTTTTGAGCCAGTGTGAGCCAACCTACAGAGCAATACAGGAGTTTTAGAGCAACAAGCACTTAATGGAATGAATTACATCCATAATATACACAGTATTATTAATATCAGCATGTGTAGCAGATTGTGTTTAAATCAAATAATCTAAACTAAAACCGAACTGTCGCGCTTTACAACCATTCTCCCTCGCTGGCTCTTCGATCAAACATTTGACCCTTTGAGGGTTTTTTAAACTTCGATTTATTTTTATTTGAATGTTTGACCTGTTGGTTTTTAAAGAAACTATTTTCCCTTTTCTGTATTTATATTACACGCACCGCTCATTAGTCAAGACTTACATTAGTTATGTAAATGTGTTTGCTCAAGTATAGAAATGACTCTCACATGGTTTAGTGATTTCTTACTTCAGTATTGTAGGGAGCAATAAAATTATTTCTAGCAATTTTTCATGGATGCTCCTGAAGGCTCAGATAACATCTTTGTGTATGTTTCAACATTTCCTGTCTATTTTTCTTTCTTTCATGAACACTGTAACGTTACAGCAATGCTGCCTCAACCCTACTGATAAGCACTCTTTGCACTTGAACTGACGCTTAAGAGCGCATGCTGATGAAGATCTCCCGTTTGACCCATTAGCAGGTGGTTTTAACTTAACGGAAGATGAGATCGAATCATATTTGTGCCACAAATACCAGAAAGATCCTGGCTCACATGATTTCCGTCTGACTCTTCACACAGAAAATGAACTCCTCCTTTCACTGAAGGATCACTGTAAGACCTTTATTTAAAAAAACACCTTATTTAAGGCTTACAAAACAACAGTATAATTTCTTTTTTTAAGACGCACATGCGTAAAAAAACCCCTCCTTTCTCCTATTGTACATCTCTTGGTTGTAGTAATCTTATTGAAGTCATTTTTGGTCATAACATTACAAAGCAAGCGGTCAGTTTTGAACAAGTTAAATGTTAGTGTTTAAATCAGCGGATAGGCTCGCTGGTATAGAAATCTCTTAATCCCAGGTTTTTAAGTTGTACTAAAAACAGGAAAAAGCAGCAAACCGGACTGAAGACTTTCATCCACCTTCTGTGATCAAGTCTTCTTATCCTATAGTGTAAATGAAGAATAAATCAATTTGTGAGAGGCCTCAGAAAAACAAGCGGGCAATTCAGTGGAAGTAGAACAATTCTTCACCTCCCTTCAAGCTTGAACACAAATGAGATTTTCCTCCAGTGAACACGAGGAGGGTGAGCACAGAGATATAATCTGTCCTCATTGTGTAAGAATAAGAATTCATAAAGCCCGGAGAGGAAACTCTTCTTCTAAGAATTTGTCCCCTCAAACATGTGATTAACTCTGAACAATAAAACACTTTTTCATGTCAACGTGTCTGAAATCCTGCTCACTCAAACCCTGCCTCCAAGAGGATTCTCTCGATTTTCATCCTTACGTCGGCTTTTTTTGGAGCGGATAACTTTTTGAAAAGTTTGGCGAGGTTCATGAAATAGAATTCGTCACAGTCTTGTGGCTTGTCAAAGTTTGTCTGTACAGCTTGGTGACATTTAAAAGACACTGGCTTCTCAGGTTCAAATCCACAGTCCCGGACGGTGAACTTGTCTTCTTGGCTGTTCTGGTCGTCTGAATCTGAGCTGAAGTTCATGTCTTCAAAGTCATCGCTCTTCTGTGAAGGAAAAACAAAAATTAAAGTGAACAAATCTGCATGGTTTATTAGCCAAATCACACGATCGTGCAGAGCTAGTTTGTTTATAAGAGGGGACTATTTATGATAGATAAGACAATGTCCAAGGCGAGCTATCATTTATTTAAAAAGTCCGTAAAACATGTTTACTGTAATTTCGTCAGGAAAATCTTTCTTAGACGTTTGCAAAGAAGTTGTTTCAGTTGGTCCATTATACAAGGGAATTTATCTCTACATTAGTCTGTAAACAAAGCAGCCTCCTTCTTCATGTGTCTTATGACTGCACACAGACAGGATGGTGATTGATCATTTCTTTGTATCAAACACAATTTAAGACCCTTTAAAAGATGCTACAAGATCACTACCAAAAAAAAGATACTTTTACACAAGTGTATGACTGAAGTAGCCTGTGTGCCTCTCTTTACACTCTTTGCCCATTTACTCATTAACATGCAAAGAAAGGGTTCAAAATGTGACATTGACTGTGAGAATTATAACACAAAACTTTCACAAGAGTTTCTTTTTTTCACAAAGAAAAAAAAACAAGCTGTATTGACAGCAACGACTGAAGTCACTAGTGGGGGAAAAAAAATCCTGAAGGTGCTGTTAAATCTGCTTTGTGTGAGAAAATGTACATAAAACATGAGACATGAACAAAAATTGTTATACATCTGCATGAGTTCAGTCTTACCAAGTCAAGTGACAAGTTTTCACTCCCGTCAACGATGAGCAAAGGAGCCATCAGTCCCCCAGCTTGGGCTTGTTGGCTTGCTCTCTGGACATGCTGCCCATGGACCTTGTGGCATGACAACACATGTTTCTTGAATTCTCTTTTCCGAATCAGCGTTGCCGTACAATACAAACAGTGGAAATGAGGCTGATTCCTGCATTCCAGTCCGCATTTGTGTATTGTGTACTCTGAAGAAGAAAAAACATTAGATAGTTTATAAAAAAGCAGCAATAACTGACAGACACTGCAGCTTAACAAAGAAAAGTTTAAAACCCTTACTTCCAGCAAACAAGGCTCTCCTAAAATGATTTTCGATATGCTCTCTGATTCTGTAGAGCTTTGCTGGCTTGAACAGAGCTGGCGCACAAAATGGACAATGATATCTCGGAGGAGAGCAGCAGCTTTGGCATTTTTGGAGAGGAGGATGAGAAAATCTCTTCTGGATTGAGACATGAGCCTGTAAAGTTTAGAGAGGGACAAAATGAGTCAAAACATAAATGTAAATCAAACATGGTCATTTAACTTGATGCAAAACACTGTAAGACCGTCTGACTCTTCCCAATCACACTTTAATGGTCATTAGGCGGCTGCTAAATTAGCAACGCTAACTTTTACATCGTGCAGCTGCAGATTCATGTTGATGTTTGGTAAATTTGGCTTTTTGAGGGTCAGCAAAATGTTTTATGCATCTCTCCACTGATTGCGCAGGTTTAGCTCAATGTTCACAAACACACATTACTATTAGCTGCATGCAAGTGGTCTCGAAGAACTAACAGGATAACAACTTTAGTCAAGTCAAAAAGTCAACTTCTCTGAAGATTTGAGTCCACGTGACTAAACCACATCAAGTTAAACACGTTAGTCTGTTATTTGTGCATTAATATAAATATAAAAAAAGTAAATCTATTTGCCTACTTTTAGCTTTTGAGTCTCCTCCATTGTTTCCATAGAAAAGATCAAAAACTCCTTTTCTTCAAAGTTGTTTTCTTTCTCCTCTTCTTCTGAATCAATTGGAGTTAGAAAACCAGCAAACCGATGCATTAGCGCCGCCTACCGGACGAAAAGCGTAGCAAATTAAATGTTCCCTTCAACATATTTCATATTAATAATTGACATTTTAAAAGCCCGTTATTGCAATTATGTTAACTGAATAAAAATGTTAAAGGTTAGAATCCTCATAAAATGAAATAAAGGTGTGTGACGTTGTAAAGTTTTCCCTCATAGTCTTAATTAATGACAAACACTTATATATATAAACCATATATTGTAGATAGATAGATAGATAGATAGATAGATAGATAGATAGATAGATAGATAGATAGATAGATAGATAGATAGATAGATAGATAGATAGATAGATAGATAGATAGATAGATAGATAGATAGATAGATAGATAGATAGATAGATAGATAGATAGATAGATAGATAGATAGATAGATACTTTATTGATCCAGAGGGAAATTCAAGTTGTTGTCTTTTTTGATAGTTTTTTTTTTGTTGATAGTATATTATATTTTGATCGTATATTATATTTTGCCATCTCTCTGATTACATTTATTAAGCTACAGAACAGTATACACAATATGCATCAATGTTCACATAAACCTGTTTTATGCATTCCTGGCAACATTGTCAGGGCGCAGTGAAAGTTAGAGAAAGAGCAATCAACTGTGCTCAAGTTGAAGTCTGTTAAAAAATGAATTGTCACCTTCCTACAACTTCACACTACACTTCTGGATTGCCACAAAGTTTGTTTAGCCAGTCTACGCATCCTTTTAGTATCCAACATTAAAAAATACACATGCTGTTTAAATGGTGCACAGCACTTGTAACACTTGTTGAGGACAGAAATGCAGAAAAGCTTGACTATTGTATCTATTTCATGTATTGTAACCCATCTCAGGGGTGAAAAATAGTGTTTCTAACCTGTGAGTATCCCAACATAATGAATGCACATATCATATTTAAAACCAAGTCATAAGAAAACAGCCACACTTTTCACTTGGTTAGGATTTTGTTTATACGTCTGAGCACATCCACCCTGAGTTCAAACATCACATGAACATTTGTTGTTGGGTTTCCTGTGAGGTGATACTGTGAGGAGTATAAAACAATGGTAGACAAAAGGTGACTTAACATAATCTTTTGTATGCACATGGGACTCATTGTATTGACCAAAAGAGAAAAAATGTCAAACGCAGCCATAAGATGGCAGTCATGAGTTTCTCATTACTCTGACTGAAAAATAAGTGCAGGACAAAATATGCAGAAGATACTTAACTTAAGTTTTTAGTTTTGTTTCAAATGAACAACCTTAAGAGAAACAAGTTCAACTAGTTCAACACTTCCCAACTCATTGCTCTTTGTGCTTCAGCATGACATTATCCAGAAACTGTATCACAGGGTCAGATTGGAGAGTAGATTTCTTGAATTTTCTCTGAGCAGGCTGCAGTCATGCAGAAAATCTGGCATTTATGGAAATACAATCAGATTAAACATGAAGAATGAAGGGTGACACAAATGTGACTCTTTGAAAGTCTGAGGTGAAATGTGACGGTGTTACAAGTACAATACAATACTTTATTGTCTGAAGGGGGAAATGTGTTTTCACAGCTTTGCACAGTTAGTACGCTGGAAGAAAACACATAACCGCAGGTAGAAAAAAAACGTAACAAAGAAGGGGCAAGTCGGTGTGGAAGCATGTTTAGGGCTTCAATGGCTCAGGGGGACAAAGCTCTTTTTGAAGCATGCCCTCTTCCAGGTCAGGGTTCTGTATCACAACCTGATATTTACATTCAGCAGAGCAGAACAAAGTGTACTGTCAGGGGAGGGAGACCACCTCACCCGCAGTATCTGACAGCCTCATGAGACATTCATATGTGGGACTGTGCAATATTTGTTGTGCACATGATTCACCATATTGTCGGGTTCATGTCAGGAAACAAAAGGACAGAATCTCTACATATGTACTGTATATGTAAGCTAACTAATGATGCTAAAAATCATTGAAAGAAAGGTAACGCACACCCATAATGAACGTGTGAGACATAATAATGATGTGTGTTTGTATGCTCATTAATCAGGACATTTATCTATCACAGTGACTTCCCACAGATGTATGAATATAAAAAACATCAAGGTCATGTTAAGGTTATGTCTGTGGCTGCCAAATACAGAAAATTAATGTTTTAAACATTTTCATTGCATAAAGACCTCCATTTTGTGTGTCATTATTCCATCAGGAACAACAGCATTGTGTTGATTTTCACTATCTGTGTCTAATTGAACGTTTTGTTTCATAACATTGGGGCCTGAAGATTCTTCCAAAGGGTATTTCCACATCCAACCATATTATTAATCCTTATCTACATGCTACATTACGACTGTATATTTTCTATTATCTTATACTTGTAACTTTACTTGACTTCGAAGATAACTAAAGCACTTTTTTCCTTACATGTGATAATTATACCTTTTAGCTTACTGTTTTAAAAACAAACATATGATGGGTTATGGATCCGGATAATTGTTTTAGATTTGACTCTATCTGCTCCCATGTGTTTGCACAGTTCTAAGTCTCCAATTATTTATAGCTCCCAAAAATATAAGCCTGAGATGTCATTATTGAAGTTTTTTGCTGATGACACTTCAATACTAGGCCTCTTGTAAATAGTGAATATCAGCGCCAAGTTTTGCTCTGCCCTGTTGAAGGGTGTGAAATATTAACACTGAAAATGTACAATATTTTCAGAGGAGTGCGATAACTCCTGACTTTATAGTTTGATTTACTGACAGTGCATTAATGACTATAATTTATTCAGATTGTTTCATTTCATTTTATCTCATTTTATTTTACAGCTGTGCAAAGGCAACACAGGTGTTCTGTTTGTGACAACCAAAAATGTCACGTGTAAAGGGTAACTTTAAAAATGATCTTATTTTTACTTTTAAGTTATTGATATGAGTATTTCTTCAGCAACTTCTTAGCATATGTGGAACCCAGTGAGATATTTAAGTATTCCTTGGTATCCTCAAAACAGATTATTAGAGATTATCTCTCTCACTTACTAGACACTTCTTGAGTCCCATTGGATTTGGTCGCAATATTTATTGATTTTTTTTTCAGCTTTAGGCACCATTAGACACAATCTCGTAACTTATGTGTTGCATTAAAATATTGAGACAGAGGAAAACTGGTCACCTTAAATCTTACTCAATTCAGACGATAGTGTCTAATGTAACTTTGTGAGCAGTGTTTGCTCACGTGCTAGTGAAAGAAATGATCATATCTTGTAAACAACAAAAGTAGTGATTCACAGCAAAGGCTGTCTGTCACTAATGTAATAATTGTGTGAAATACATGATAAGATATCTATACTGTACTCTCACTACCAAGAATTTGTCTGTGTGACATTTAAAGGTGATGATAATGTTTTAAAATCACATGCTGGTCAAATGAGAGACACTAGAAACGAATGAATATAAAAGTCTTTGTGCAATTTGGAGAAGTAGATTTCAAGAAAATCTAGAAAATCTGAGCCCAAGAATTGGCACAAGAAAGCTGCACCAAACTATGAATAGAAATCTTAATAGCTGAACTGAATTCCACACTTGGCGGCTTCGTCTTCATAGTTGAGGTACTTGAGGGTGTAAACCCCAACATAAGTAATATTTTGGTGCAACCTCAGGAAACTTTGTCATGGAGTTGGTTGGGAAGTTGCTAAACAAAACAGAGGTCAGCTGCAGGATGGTGAAATTAACACCACAGCAATGTTTGTGAGTGAGGAGGTGATGCTGTTTGTTCTTTATGTTTTGTCTCTGCGCAGACCCTGTGAGCCCAGGGCAGAGTGCAGTTGACCGTATCGTGTTTATAATGTGTATACTGGGAAGGGTCCAATAACCTTGAAGCAATAACAGAACAGCCACGAAAACATGACAATCTGACAGGTCATCTGTACAATTCCACAACACCAAGATGGCCTATAATTAACACGTGCATGTTAAGATCCAAGTAGTCACACTTCCTATAGATTACATAAGTTAATGTTAACAACAAGTAAACTGCATGACGTGTATTATCCTTTTTTCTTTTTTTTGTAGAAACACTGTCATGAGTATTTTGTAATTTTCTGTGTGTTTTTCATTCTCTGTGGTGATTTTAAACTATATCTATTTGTAAACTAGATTATGATCTGCCTCTCTTTTTTTTCCTCAAATAATAATCAATGGCATCATTTCATTCAACAAAGAATGTTATTTAGTAGAGCCTGAGTAAAAGTAAAACCAACAACACAATTTTAAAATACTTTAAAAAAAATGAAAACATGTCCGAAAGCATAGAATTGATGTCTGAGTGCTGAGAGGATATAACTTTGAAATGGTTCCTTTCACACCCATGAATTAGTTATTTGTAAATGTAAGTGTTCTCGTGTAGTAAAGCATTTAGTACAAGAGCCAAGTCATTTACATAACTGAATAGTAACAATTTGGTACAAACTGTACAACCAAACAGTACACACTGAATAACCACATATCATTCTGCAGTGAGAGGTGGTGTATAAACAGACACATTTAATATATTCTTATATTATATTTAATATATATATAATATATATATTATAAAGGATCGTTTAATTACATACCATTCATGTAAAAGAGAAAGAAAGGTAAGGTTAGTATAACAAGTAGTTTTTCTTCCCCTTTTTTTTTTTGCATAAAATTTTTTTATGACATCATGAGGTTTGAGAGGGCAGCGGAAAGGAGTGGGCGTTAAGTCGCTCCTGATTTGTTGTCAGTACGGCTCAATGTGTTTAAAAGGCCAATCACGGCCCTCGCTGCAGTATGTGTAGTAGTGTCAGTGAGCAGCCGGTTCTTTCTCGGTGGAACATCGCGTCCGAGCGACACGTCCGTCTCCGCGCTTAACCCCTTACACACTTAACTCAAGTGCCATGGAGGAATCTAGTAGTTGACGTTTCCTTTTGTAACCTTCTCTTTTTAAGCTTTCTTCCCGTCTGATCACTCAGATCCTGAACCGGTTTTGTTTTTTTGACGTTTTGAACTCTACATCCTTCGGACCATCCACAATAATGAAATACATCATCGGCATCGGCGGGTGAGTTACTGCTGCTGAATGAATAGCAAAGGGAGCTAAGTGAAGCTAATGTGCTAACACGTGGGGAGGGCGTTCACGACATCCGCTTAAAATGTTGCTTCGTCTTTGTTTGTGCTGCTGTGTAAAGTGTGCTCCCTTGAACATGCCGTGTGAAACCTCAAACCCTCTCTGTTTGTACATAATGAGCTACAGCTATCTAATAAGCGTGTAATAGTGAGAAGTAAATCCACCACATGCCGGGTTGACCCACCCTTTTTGAACCTGATGGAGATATGAAAGCCTGTCATCGTCACATGGAAAAAAATGTTTGTTTAAAGGTGCAGTTCTGCACAAAATCGGTGATAACTATTCAAATAACGTGCTATTACATATATTAATGTGTAACTTGACCGCCAAAAGTATGCCCATATGCAATCTATTACAGTAGAGTACGAGGGTTTATTATTAACTACACGAAACAATGTCCTACAATAAGGGTTGCATCATCCAATAGTCATAAGGGTTTTTTTTTAAAATTACTTTTCATGCAGCGTAACCAATGGAGGGAAAACCACCCTGACCAACAGACTGATCAAGAACCTGCCCAACTGCTGTGTTGTCCATCAGGATGACTTCTTCAAGGTGAGCTGCAAACACACACGCATACACCTCTCCTTTTAAAATGGTAATGTAGTTAAACCTATGGAATTGCTTTGAGTTACACATGGGTGTTTGCACTTTGCTGCCTGTGCTACAAGATAAAGTTTATGTAGTGTGTAAAAACACGTATCAGAGCCTTCCATACAGCAGAGTGTAGTGGCATGTACCTTGGTACATCTTATCAATGTATGTTTCAGCCCCAAGATCAGATTGAAGTTGGTGAAGATGGCTTTAAGCAGTACGATGGTAAGCCTGGGTTTTTATGAAAGGGTGTGTGTATGCCTGCGTGTGTGTCTTGTGTGTTTGCTCCTGCTATGTTTCATTTGTAATCTGCATGCCATATAATCATGTCAAAACACTAAACACGTGTTTCTTAATTGCTCTTTGCAATTTTCTACATGCTTCTTTTTTTCCTTCCTTGCCCCCCCCTGCTCTGCTTTCCAGTCATCACTGCTTTGGACATGGACGCCATGATGAGTACGATCTACGCATGGTTGGAGAATCCGGTGAAGTTTGAGAAATCTCATGGCGTTAATAACACCCTGGATACTGAGATCGTCCCAAAGTCTGACAACAACAAGGAGGAGGAGACTCACATCCTTATTGTGGAGGGCTTTCTGCTTTACACCTACGAGTAAGCATGAGGGATGACAACATTCCTGTGTTTCAAATTGTGAAGGAAGTATTCCCGGTAAGCGTTGACTTTGTTTTTTTCCCCCTGCAGACCTTTGATCGACGCGCTGAACCAACGCTACTTTATTTCCATCCCGTACGAAGAATGCAAAAAGAGGAGGTGGTAAGTGATCGATTTTGTTTCTCTTCCCGTCTGTCATCTCGTCTCTGTAGTCAGGTGGTTTTATTGTTTTATTGTTGTGCCTCTCTGCAGCTCTAGGAACTACACGGTGCCAGACCCCCCCGGCCTGTTTGACGGCCACGTTTGGCCCATGTATTTGAAACACAAGAACATCATGGAGACATCAAATGTTGACGTCTGTAAGTCTCTTTTTGTTTTACTTGATATGTACACGCATGCATTTTCCCAACTAAAGTCGTACGGTTCTCTTAATGATCAAATGTTGTATTTGCTCTTGCAGTGCAGCTAGATGGGACCAAGTCGAAGGAACAGTTGTTCAACTTCGTCTATGGCCAGATCCTGAATAACATCCAAAATTCTTTATAAAAACAAAGGTAAACAAACAGTCCGACTTTGCTGATACAAAATCTAGTCATCAATCCAAAGGCGAGTTTCTAAACGGTGTTCTCTTTCTGTTGCAGGTCAAACGATCGGCTAAAAGGAGCATATACTCAGCCTGCGAGCAGAAGAACACCTTGCCTTAAGTTCCCACCTGGCAGCTCATATAGCTGACTGCGACAAATTCTTTTGTAAATGTTTATAACTGGCAGCATTCAATGCTGGCATGATTTTATATCTCTTATATTTATTGCTTTGTTACAGCCTACACTCAAAAGAGTTATTGGATGTGTTCAGAGGATGGTTGCTTGAGTCAATAAATTAGCCTCCTGCCAGTTCTTTGTTTTTGTGGTTATTTTAACACTGAATATAGTAAATGCAGCAAAATGTATGTGAGGTTCACTTGCTGTCCTTGATGTTAGCGTTCGTCTCAGTGAGCAGACGGCCTATGTTATCTCATTCTCAGGCAACAGTTGGTGTTGGTGATAAGTTGTATCACAAGGTCAAACTCGTGACCTCACGTTTAGAGCACAAGCCTTATCCTTACTCAGACACCCGCGTGCTATTTCCCTGGAACTATTACTTTCACATTAAACAGGCAGCCCTCTAACTTTCACATTCAGAACAGGGTCAGATAATGCAGGTCAAGCTCAAGAGTAAAATCATACTATTATATGATATATTATAGATGCAAGTATATATTACAATAAAATTATAGATGTATAATATAGTTGAATCATATAAGAAAGTTATAGCATATTATAGATTTGAGTATGTTATATTTTTTTATAAGTTTTAATAAACGAGCTCAACCTTTATCAAGTTTCCCAGAAAGCTGCGGTCGTAAAATACTGTTAATACTGCAAGTATACATAAAATCTCTATTTATTTGTGTGTATATATATATATATATATATATATATATATATACACTGATGATTCATGAATTGGATCTCAGCTGTATAGCTTCAGGACCCACCACTGACTTCATCTAAATTGCAACATTTCTGTTGACCAGGTTTATTTTATTAAAAAAGTGTAGTTTGAACCTCCGACGATACACAACGTGACAGAGCAAAATAAAAACGTTTAAAAGTTGCTTTTCCAGCACGTTATTCCCACTCTATCTCCCCAATTTTCAAATGTTCTTTATCATGTCTCTCAAATAAAGACACAAAGGAAGAAATGCTTCACATATATTGTGACACTTTTTGTTTACAGCCACACATTCATGGCCATCTGAAAGCGGCTCTGTCACCCAGTTTTGGATTGCAACCCACCAGTTGAGAACCACTGATGTACTGTAGATTAATGTCATGTATTCAGTTGCATAGGCAGAGACAGTTTTTATATGTTGTATGACTCTTAACCAGCTAGTGCAGTTATGAAGCTTATAAACATAATCATGTATATAGAAGTGGTATGCGCATTAGTGCGGTCTTTCGCTGTGATGGAATAATACATTTGAAATGTAAAGACAACAGACACAGTCTGAAACCATCTGAGTCATTGTGTCATGTGTTGGGCCCCTCTGAGGGAGTAAAATAGTTTTCACACATCCTTTCTCCACTCTGCTGAAAAAACACACATTATGTAACTTATAGATATGTAGGTCAGAGCTGTGTGGAAGTTAAAGGGGGGAAAAAAACCCTGAGCTAGCCTTTATGTGACAGGCTGCTCTGTGAAACTTAGACGTGAATTTTCTTTCTCTTGTGTAATAACTTCACATCTTAAATTACTAGTCTGTTATGTAATAATTGAAGTAAAGAAAAATCCATCTGCTGGTTTTTAGACTAGCAATGAATCTGGCCAACCTTTTAAAACAATTTATTATATATTTTTAGATCTGTTGCCTGAATTATTTTTCCATTTAATAGTCACTGCTGCATGTGTCACTGGAATAAAAACGAGCCTGAATGTTGACATTACGCCGTATGCAGGACAAATGGGGTTCTGACTAAGACAAAGACACGTGTTGGAGCACAAAGCAGCTCCTGTGGGTCTCTGTGCTTCCAGACAGACTGCAGGATTGACACACCTGCATCGCTGCATCAACACTGCAGACACACACAGATGTTGAACATCTGTCTTATAAAGGCTGTTTTGTTTAAGATTTTGATGTACAACACTGATAGTTTGGGAGTACTTTGTCATATTAATTAATGCATTTCTATGAACTGAAATGACTTCTCTGCATTTCCTCCAACTAGTTCCTTTTTGTTACATTACAAATATCTGCCGTTTGTGTCCTCACACCCATGACTGTTCACATCTGAGTGAACTTCCGGCTTTTCTGGGCTGGCCTGGGATTGTTGAGAAGTTGTTTCATTCATTCTCCGTCCCTTTCACAATACCAAAGGCAAAACAATATGTGGTTAATATGATTTCAACTTTAGAATATAGTGGTGTTTTCAACTTTTAAACTCCAGTTATATGCTGTTTGTAAGACGTTGCATGGACTGAGTTTGACTACATTACTTCAGCACATACAATTATAGAGGAAGGGGAGAGTGAGAGAGAGATAGTGAGTGGGAGATCCTGTTACAATCCCATTCATCGTTTGGAATTTCCTGCAGCCTAGTTTAGTATCAGCAGGAAAAAGAACACCAACATGTACTTTATATCATTTGTCTACAATGCATTCTTTTTAGCTTACACATCTCTTCAAAAGTTGTTTTTGGTTTTTTTGTTTGCTAAGTCATGAGTAGTTTTCAGTTTTTTTTTTGTGTTCTCCATTCAGATTCTTACATAAAACCAAGTACTTTGTGTCCTAACGTCCTCAAATGGCTCACCTTTTTTCACAGCACTTCATTGCTTTGATGCCAGTAACCTTTTTGAGCTGGTGTTAATTTCCTCAGGTGGCAGCTAACTCATTCTAAAACGGGTGTTACTTCACAGCGTGTACTAGCGAGCCGGTCTAGACGTAAATGTGAGAGATAAGCAGTTATGTAACTTTGACTGCTCCTCGCAAGGCCCCTCTTTGGAAAAAAAAAAACAGACTGTTTCATTGTGGACAAAGGCAAGGCTGCTTAAGATTCACAGACCTCTAGCCTTCTGTTACACTTTTACTTTCTGTGACTTTTCTGGCTATACACAGTATATGCATTGTTTTCTGCATGGTCAGCCAAACAAAGTTTAAAATAAAAACAACATGCTTGGATTATATTTTCAGAAAACTGGGTTCCAGTTTGCATAAAGTAGGTCACAGTGAACTCATTGTCCACAGAACCAATATCTCATGGGCCAATAGCACCATGGTGATAGAAGACGTCGTCCACTGACACCCGTACCGCCTCTGGACTGCAGCGAACCCTGCAGTTTTCTAAACCACACAGACAACCACACCATGAGGCCTCCAGTTCTGGCTCTTTCTGGATCTTGTTTGTATACAGGAGTGTGTGTCTGCCTTGTGCCTGTGTTTCTACCATCTATACACACACACACACACATACACACACACACATACACACACACACACACCCCTCACACCCGGTGCATCCAAAAAGCAGAGGAGGAAGCAACAGTCTGCTGTGGTTGACTCAAATAGAGCACATAAACAACGACGTAAATCCTCCCTTCAGACCTCTAACTCCATACAGTTAAGGTTTGGATTATCACATCTCCACCTCACACAGTTCAGACAGGACATGGCCGTGAAACCACTAACCATCCTGACTGTGGAGGTGACTGCAACTCTGTGGCCGGCTGTCTGAAAACAGCTTCTTTGTCCTCACAGTGCTGCATTGCTTCTTTTATCATATGTCCCCCTTTTCTTGTGTTACCCAACAAACAAAAACAAGACAAGACCAGATGGATTTACTTCACATTTTGTGGGTCGGTAGATGCTCAAATGTTCAAAAACACAATGAAAGTGGATTTTTCACATATCTCCTTTATGATGTGTTTCGCTGGTCAAGCAACAGACTGAGGTGAATTAACATTTCTCTGTATGGCCTACAAAAGCTATATTGTTATTATGTCTGAAACCATTGTTGCAGGTTGGCTGCAGGTTTAAACTAATTCTGAAGAAATTGTCTTTATTTCTATGGCAAAGATTCTTCAAGAGTGATGTGTTTTTACTGTTAAAAACAGCAGGGGGCTATTTTTTGTGGAAAAAAATGTATATATGCAATCATTACCTAAACCGTTCATTGTGGCGTGGGGCTGGAGACGACACCTAGCTGTCATTGGTCGAGAAGCAGGGTATACTGTACCCTGGACTGTTCAGTAGGAGGGCTGACATACAGAGACGAACAACCAGCCTCAATAATATTTACACCTATGGGGAATTCAGAGTCACCAGTTGATCGATTGAGCAAGTCTTTGGACTGTTAGAGAAGAGTAATGGAGGAAATGCAAACTCCTGTTTGAAAGGAATTCAACTGTGTAGCCCTCTTCCACAAAATCTTCAAGTAATAAGACTCTCTGCATAGGCACCAAAGTGATCACAAAACAATAAAAAGAGTTTTAAATACTACAACTTTTTGAACTTACAATACTGCAGGATCTGTTGTAAAATGATATAAACCCATAATGTGGGCCACAATTAAAACATCAAAGTCTCTGTGCGGTGAAAGCACAGTCACAATAAATATTGCATTGTGTCATTTGAAGTGTGTAATTTTCTTGCTTACAGCAAACACTTGGCGTGCTGTACAGTGGTAAAGATTTGCTCTAAGAATATGGCTAGTAAATGTTCTTTTATGGAGTCATATGCCCTTGCTACGGCGAGAAAGTTAAGTGACACATTTAAGGGAAGTGGTTTGTGATTTGTTGTTGAGAAAAAACAGTGATTACACATGTGTGGGAAAAAAATCAACAAAGAGACAAGAGGTTCTGCATTGGCTCGCCAAAATCAACTCAAATTTTACATTTTTAGAGGACCGTCGAAAAAATGTCTAATAAAATACACCTTCCACATCTCTTTTTTTTGCATCCATTGAACCCCTTCAACTTTTAGATTTGACCACAGAGGACCTCACAATACATTGACCTATTCTCAGAAGAAGAAAACGAACAGCAACAAATGGTGCAAAAGGCATTTATATAAGTTGCCACCATACTTAAAAATGCACTGCAAACATGTCAAACAAAACCCAGAGTCAAGGTACTTTTACATATGTCCTCTTGTTTTCTTCCGCAACCCCACCAAAGAAAACAACAAGGAAAGACAGGCTGCATTTATTTAATCAAATCATCTTTTCCCTCAACCACAACTACACTGCCCTTCAAAGCCTCCTCCTCCTCCTTCAGTTTCTATATTTACAGCTTTTACTACAGCCTAAGAGGAGCCAATGAAACCAGCCATTCATGCCATAAAACCTTTTGTAATGTTTGAGAGTCGTCGTAAGGACTTGTTTTGAAAATGTGACCCATGTAAAGCCGACATGGTGAGCTGAACTGCGTTAATGCTGCACCTGTGAGGCTTGTGTGAAAACAGCTTTTAGCCTACTGTGTGGCTCCCCCGTCTGTCTGTGTTTACCCAGAGCGGAGCATGAGTTTGGCGGAATTATACCACAGTCCAGACACAACAAGACACTCTGCGACACACACTTAGAGTTAGACACTTAAATGGTGCACCACTGCTGTTGCTGCAACAACACAGAGGTGGTGGAAGAAGTACTTAGATCCTTTACTCCAGGAACAAAATAGCAACACTATAATTCAAGAGTGTGCAGTCAAAGTTTAGGCTAAAAATAAGAGTTATATAAGCATTTAAAGGTCTGTGTATAGTTGTTTAGGCTTAATTTTTTCCTTTTTTGTCAATATTTGATTAAAGAATTTTTACCATCTATATATGTACATATAGAAACAACTGTAAAGCCCAATGACCCCCAATGCTGCAGCTTTGTACACTTTTGATAAAAAAAATTGGGGTAAACTTAAACTAACATTTAAACAATTAAACAGACACATTGTAAAATTAAAAAAATCAGTTGAAAAGATCTCCAAATGATAAAGGCTGTGAATACTTTTTTCTTTTATAAGTAATTGAAAGATTAAAGTACTGGTAAAATAAAGCAATGCTTCAGTATTTCCACGTGCTGCTCCTTGATACATCTACTCGGATACATTTCACAGTAAATTAAATCAAGTACATTTAAATCGACAGCTGTAGTAGTGACCCGTATATTTAATCTGGGCCTGATAAACTAAATGACTCCAAGAGCTCAACAATACCTCTTCGTATTCATCTAAAATCGTATTCATTAAAAAATGTAAATAATTTCATTTCAAGCAGAACTTTGTGAAATCTTTCTGCTTCATTGTACGTTTTTATTTCCTACTTTCTAATTTAGCATATTCCCAGATAAAATTCTTCAATCCAATCCCGACCAGGCAAAATCTGTGGAGAGTTTCTTTCATGAAAAACTGTACGTAATAAATTATTTGGGAGGCCCGAGGTGCTGATATGAGGCCACAGAGTTTCCTTTTGCTCTGTGGAGCGCTGCACGTAAACTGAACCATGTAGAGATGAAGCTATTGTTTCTAACATGCATGTTAAGTTACGTGATCATGTGTTTTCTCTGCAAAGCAACTAATAATGCCATGAGATCAATTTTGATACATACAATAAAAACACCGACGTTTTTAGTTACTTCTGACCAACATATATGATCCAAGTAAATGTAAAATGATTGTTTTGGAGACATGGGGTGGTTACATGGGAAACAGTTCTGTTCTGTACCATCTGTTGAGTCACACAAACCTAATTACTAATGTCCTCCATGCCCACTTATCCAGACATGCGTATGTAGTATTATATAAGACCTGGTGGAGATGGGAAAGTAACCTCACTCACTGTCATTTGGTCACAAACACCACATAGAGATATGTTTTCCAGAAGCTTTAGTTCAGCCCTCCACGTGGTACACAGCACGCACGAGTACTACCACACCAACCAAATGGTAAAACTTGAGGGCAATAACAACATGATGCACATGTTCCCAGTGTGGACTTTAGGACCATATCCTGTTATGGAGGGTCTGGGAGCAGCCTGGTGCTGCCAGACTGGAGCTGACCACAGCCTCCCACTCCTCACCGGTCTGAATCAGTTTACTTAGACAGGAAGGCAGTCCACTTCACAACATCATCATCTCCTGCTGCTCAATGTCTGTGACTCGCTTGTGGCTTTGGTGAAGGGGGGCGTTGTGTTTTCCCCGACGGCCAAGTTTCTAAAAGCAGACACAAGTTAAAACCAAAATGTTGGAGGAGTCGGGCGCAGCCTCGGAAACCACACTGACTCTCTCAGCCGTCTGACTTTGGAGCTTCATACACCCCCAACTGCTGGAAAAAACATCGGCCAATTCAATCAGAGAACAAACTAATTAGGAGCAGATCGTGTTTGAGATGAACTCGGTGTGAATGAGAGAGCAAAAACAAAAGCATAAAAAATATTTTCTTATAATAAATAGGAATAATTGAATCAGAGAACCCTGAAGTGCTTCTTAATGTCCAGGGAAAAGCTACATAGTGACGTTTTTTCTTAGAAATCACAAAAATTGGGAAGTTTAATTTTGGCCAGATTCCATATAGAAATGAATAATTTATGTTCCCGTTCCCTTTATTCATACAGTAAAAACTCCAAAGTACAACAGTGAAGTGGGATCTGCTTGTTTCTACATCACCTTAATTGGCTAGGTTTTCACACATGAGGACTTTGACTCTGGTTTTAGAGTTATTTCTGACACAGACAAAAGAGTTGACAAACACAATACAAGTCTCAGTTGTTACGTACCACATTAACAACAAAGAAATTCTGATAATCTATACCTGTGAGATTCTTTTGACCCCCATTCTTTGAGGTTTATTTTAAGGCTTTTTACACCTTTATTATAGAGATAGGACAGTGGTCAGGAATCAGGGAGAGAGATTGGGGAATGACATGCTGGAGGAGCCACAGGTCAGATTACACCACGGTTCCTAATTTGAGGGGCTTTCGAGGTATAAGTTTGCCTCAAATGTGCTCCTGCCAAACCTCTTAATATTATGACCAAATTAAAACATGTTTCTTCTTTCCTTAACAGTAAGTGTTACAAAAGGTGTTTATATAGGATGTCAATGTATTAATATATAAGGTAAAGACATGTTAAACAAATTCAAGGCACTGAGAACTGTCTTCATTATCATCAGATGGGCATCATGTTGCCTCTTTCTCTCTTTGAATCCAGAACCATCCATGGCCACACAGTGGTGCATTTTCCGCTCTAACATCAACAGGCGGGGGTGGACCATACCGTGTTGGTTTTGAATTTGTTTCCTGCTGTAGTAGTGAGTATAAATTTAGACTTTTATGTGAATTGGACAGGGGTGTGACAGACACATGCTTGTGTTGGAAAAGAAAGGAATGTAACCTACTTTTCTGTCAACAAACTTGTGTTTGTGCGGCTGACACGCGACAACAAGGCTGAAAAACTGTGTGACAAAGAGAAGATGTGAGTTGAAAACATGTGTCCAGACTTGACCATTTTAGTTATGAACTGGTGTTGCTGGTGAAAGATGACGCAGTTAGGAATCATGAAGATAAGATTTGGCAAAGCTCAATCCTGGAGCATCGTTCTTCCAGTTTATTGATCACAGTTCATTAAATTCACCTGGTCAGGTAAGATGTCCCAGGATAGATGCATGTGAGAAAAGAGGGGCTGTGGAATTACAGTTCATACTCTAAATGTTTTGCGAGATGCATGGCTAACAGAGACTCCGCAGGCTTTCATTTAAACCAATAAATGTGGTAAGACTGAATAAATAGTCATTCCTCTCTGGGCGAGTGGGTGTAAAAATGTTAAAAGCAATGAGCAGATCAAGGAGCACGTTTACCCATCTGGTCTCTGCTGACACCTAGTGGCCTGAAAGAATCAATACACTTTGTATCGTTAATTTAACACCCATCATCTAGATCGAGATATCTTTTGATCTTTTTTCCTTTCCAGGTGGTAGGGATGTCTTTGGACTGTGGGAGGAGGCCGGAGTACCTGGAGGAAACTCAAACTCCACACACAGAGGCTGACAAGGATTCGAACCAGGCACTTTCTCACTGTGAGGAAAAAGTGCTAACCACTGCACCACCATGCAGCCTTGATTTAATATATGGACCTAAAATCTGGTGGTTTACACTATTTAATAGGCAATAAAATACATACAAAACATAAACACGTGTAAATTCTTCAGTTCATAAAAACAAACCAAGTCCACATCTGTATCTGGTGTACCAAGACCAGGAAATACAAAATAGAAAGTCACGTTTCTACAAACCAGTTTGCTTTGCTTTTATTATCAACAGTACAAACAGCAAGGGGGGGGGGGGGGGGGGGGGGGGGGGGGGGGGGGGGGTATAAGTAGTGCATAGTGGCCTCTTCAAATACTTCTAAACAAATATTTAAATGCTGCGTTTGGTGGGGGTCAAGTTTGGTACATACTCTACTGTAATCATTCATGTAGCTGAACCCCGGACAAACGGCATTACAGCATTCAACACTACGAGGGCAGCAACAACATATATTAACACTAAATGTTAAAGAACAGACAGCACAGAGTTTTCCTTCAGGTCATTGTCTGACGGCTGTAAAAGAGTCTTTGAGGACTTCCTTCTGTTGTCAGGAAAGGGCTAGTTTGTCATCACAGGTTGATAGTTGGATGTACCAGCATTGGACGATTTAATCCATGTCTTTGGTTTGTGGTGATCTTGGCAAAGGCAGATGTCATAAAAGAGTTTTTCCAAGTTTTAGCCCATTAACTGAATATCCCATACACTCTTTATGAAGCCAACCATTTTCCAAAGCATGTCACAGTTTGAGAGATTTTTGAATGGATTTTGAAATGATTTGTCCCCATAAAGATCTTTGACACATTCATTTGGACATATGTGCTTCCTACCTCAGCCTAGGTGAACAAATCATCAAACAACTCAAGACACGAAAGGAGTCAAGCTATCAAGATTACTACATCTTCACAGCTTGTTCTATAAACCAAAGCAGAAAAAGTGATAACAGTCTCCAATCCTTTTGGAAACAACTTAAACAAACAAGTATTTAAGATGAGTTGTTCTAGAAACCTCAATCAATTTCTTCGTGTTCAACTTCAGAACATTTACCCTAAAACTGAAAGCTGGACACCATGATTGTATTTAAAATACCTGATTTAAAAAAATCCACGAGAAAAAGAAGAAGAAGCGTTCTCAAGATAAGAGACAAATCTTCCCTGTTTGGAAATCTTAGCTGCGTCTCATTTCTCTTTGCTCACCTTTTCTTTCTGGTTCTCGCCCAAAATGATCATTGACATCACATGCACTTTGGAAAATGGTCAGCAGTAATGTAACCTATAGTGGATATCTAGTGAATTGGCTATAAACGTACAAAAACACCTGTACGGTCCATGAATACAGCAGACATACTTGGGGGGCCTACGTTCTTTTAGCAGGTTTGGCGATAAGCTGCCTCTCTCTCTCAAGCTCCTTCTCACGTTGTTGCTCCTTCTCCAGCGCCTCCTTCTGCTTCTGCTGCTGCAGCTTCAGAGCTCTTTTCTGGGAGGAACACAACAGTCAATGTTTCAGTAATAAATGATTCAGTTTGCATCCGTCTACCAAAATGTCCTCCATTCCTAAAAGTGCATTTCAGATCTGACAGATAAGAAGTACCTTTAATTTAGTTGTCTTTTCGTGGAGCATTATCATCTCTTTCCTTATGTTCACCAGTTTATTGTGGTAAACTTTTGCCTCTGTAAACTAAGGACAACAAACTGGATTAGAAATCATTCCTTTTGCCTGATAAACAGAACACAAACCAATATAGAGTATAAATTAGATCATCCTTCAGTCTAAACATACCAGTGAATTGAGGTCCAGTAAGGCGTTACATTCTCTAAACTTTGTGACTTCTTGGTCCAGTGTGTCTAACAATACCAGCTGATTTTGTCTGGTAAAAAAAAGGATGAAATAAATGTCATAAAAAGCACATTTTAACCAAAAACTTAACTTTTAAAGTAAACATTTAGTATTTAATGTTTGTGACAGAGAGCTCATGTGTTCATATGATATTTAATATGCAATACAATGGCAGTTTATTGAAATTGAAACATTTTCATGGATGGACACAAGAGTTGAGGCAGAAAATCCACTGGTGGACATGTCCATCCTGTTCTTCTCGTCATATGACTCTCCATGCCACATGTTTGTTGACTGAAAGCTGCAGTATGTGTGTGTCAACATGCTGGTGTGAATCCCTTTACTCAAAGCTGAGCAGGCAAAGATGACTTTTTAAAAAGGAAAATCTTATCTACTTCATGTTGAGACAAGAAATCACAGCTCCTTGTGAAACAGTTCTTCAGTACTTTCAAACATAATTGACCTATGTGTGTGTGTGTGTGTGTATATGTATATATATATATATAATGAGAGCTTTCTCATTATTAAAAATAAAAACAAAGACTATTTCAGAGAATGCTTACGTGAGCTCTTGAAGAGCTCGTTTAGAGTTCTGTAGATCAGGCAGGTAGTGAGAGAGTAATCCCTCTGTGAGTTTGTCCACTGCTTTCTTATCTACAAACACGTTCTCTACGGGGGATGAGCTCTCAACAGGCTGCGGGTCTTGATGTGTCAACTCTTGATCTGAGAGAATGAGATGAGGAAAATGAACAAAGCATTCATGTCACAACAAAAGCCTTTGATAAATTAACTACACATCATTCTTATTGGCGGTCTGCGAGCAGCAACTTTAGCTTAAATTATTACTTTCTTAAAACTTATCATGGCATGCTTGAAATCTGAGCAGCTTTCTGACCCAGAAATCTTTTCTATTCTGTCTGCCAATTAATAAGATACAGGATTGAACTGATCTGAAACTCAGGCCTAACTTGACTTGGAGAAAAAAAGGTGGTGTGGTTTAAAAAAAGGGGGTAGCTGTTTCTATTGATAGTGAAGTACCTCATCATCAAAGTCTGGAAACATGATCCTAGTCTTTAATGTATTACCTGTTCTCTGAAAAATAAGCCCTCACCTGTAAGTGAGGGATTTGATGACCTGGTTTATTTTTAGTTTCATAGGAACTCAAAATAACTCAATACCTTTTGTTATTAAAAAAGGAGGATGTTGTTGAGGTTTCCTGGGCCTCAGCCAAGAGAGTAAACCCGTTTAAACTATTTGACAAACTTGAGGATCATGACTTTTACAAGTCAATGAAATGGAATGCTGTTATCTTTTTAAATAGGAACGATAGTAGAGATTGATTCAAAAAGTTGTAAACATTTGAGCGTTCCCCTATCCTCTGACAACTCAAGCCAGTTGTATCTTTGCAGAGTTGTTCATTTGCAAATCCCCGAACACTTCAGAGTTCGGTCAAATGTTGTTTTTCTCAATTTGAAAAACACTCTTTAGATATTCCTGTTTTTGATTTGTTTTCTGGGTACTTCTGTGTTGCGGAGCACCAAGTCAAATATTTAAATAAATACTTGTATTAAGAAATAATGTGGACATAAAATGCTTGTTTTACTTAGTAAACGGTCAATAAGATAAAAGTGACATTAATGTACTCGATATAAGTCTGTGCTTCTGCTAGATTTTTAACATTATTTTAAGACACCAAAAAGACTTAATCGTGTACACATGTAAAAGGTGAGACATTCATGTACAACATACTGCAAGTTGAACCTCTAACTCTGAAACATTATCTCCATGTGTTTATTTCCCTTCTCTGACGCCGTACAAGTTAGTAATGAGTAATCTGAGTGAATGGTGCCGCATGTGTTATGGTATAAAACGGGGCTGCAGCTGGATCTATAGATTCATGTTGAGGCTGGACAGATGCTGACAGTACAGTTCAGTCAAGGTTTATTTGAACACACATACCTTCAGTTTGATGAAGTTCACTCTGGGACGAAGGTCCTTCATCTCCCTGCACCTCTTCCTCCATTTGCAAAGACCCTTTCTCACCCAGACTGCATAAAAAGGCATCAGACAAAACAAAATGTGATTATTCGTATCGTCGTAGTTTATATCTACCAAAAGGGGGTTTAAAACGTTCGCTCATAACAACATAATGAAGAGGAAGTGTCCAGCTCGCTGCTTTATTAGAAACCACACACGGTTAATTAACTCTTGTAAACATTTCCCCTCAGTCAAAATAAAAACCTGCTCACCTGTCTTTTCCTTCTACTTTAAATTAAGTGGAATAGATGTGAAATATGACTTAAGTCCTGCTGGAGAGAGAAAACTGCAGGATGTTTTGTTGCTGCTGCAGCTGACACAAAAAAGGAACGTCATGTGACGCTTGCGTCATCACGTGACTGCGTGCAAATGGTGCAGACGTAACCAAACTTGCTAGTGTTACTTCTGGATGCAGGAGGTAGTTAGCTACATCTGATGTTTACATTATTGTTATCATTGTTATTATTACATTGACAGTTTCAAACCGAAGACTGGAATAAATATATCAGATCTGAAGAACATTATGGGTAAGTTTGCCTCGTGTTTTTTTACACAAACTGTTAAAGTATAAAAGATGCCTGTCGCAGATAGCTAACCTGTACCAGCTAGCTTGTTACTGTTTAACCTCAGACTGAACTCAAAAGTTGAAATGAGGAGTGACCCATGGCTGTATCTTTAAAACGCATCTGGTCAGGAGGTAGGGGTAAACAGGTTTGTTGAGATGTCATTGTAGACTCCTATTAACATCTCTCCTCCAGCTGCTAAAATGAATCTGCTCTCTCAGACAGGTGAATCCTCACAACCATGTGAATGATCGTCCAAGATCGACGTTACCTCTCATTCGGAGCTCACCTGGTTCCCAAAATCATTGAAGATGTCAGGTGGGAACTTTTTGAACAGGGTGCGGTCCTCCTTCAGGAGGACTCCCACAGACTGGGACCTGAGCGACACGGCGCCTCTGGACTTCTCCTCCGACGAGCTGGTGGAGGATGAGGCTCCCAAATTCAACAAGCTAAAGGTGGTGGTGTCAGGAGACATGTCGGACTACTCTGCGGGAGCTCCGTCCAACGGAGTGGCGGTGAACACGCTGGTCGTGGCGGCGACGGCGGAGGAGGATGATGACTCCCTACTCGAGTCCCCCTCCAGCCTGGGCAGCCCCGGTCTAAACATGGACCCCTGTGACAGCTGCAACAAGAAGAGGGAGAGCATCAAACACAGGAGGGTGATGAAGAGGCTGGTCATTGCAGCTGTGCTGTATTTCCTGTTCATGGCAGGTGAAATCATAGGTAAGAAGGAGCAAAGTTAGCCCCACTTTACGTCATTATTTTTATCACTGCTGTCTTCACATAAAGACCGAACTGTCACAGTCACAAACACAGACATGCAGAGACATTTTAAAGTAATAACTGTACTATATTGACCCCTGTGAAGTGTTGCTTAACACCATAATGACATTTATTAACCTACCGCTAGAGGTATTTTGACTACAGACTACTACTACAAAATTTATGGCTACAGATGAGTCACTCATCAGTGTTTTATAGAGGAAGACACCGTAAATCCCAATGTAACATCATAAAACCTTAAACCTCCTTTTTCAACACAGGAAAGTGTGGTTGTTTTATTACATCTGTTTAGTCAGTGTTTTGGCACATTAAAAGGCAGAGAAATATATCTAAAGACGCGTGCATACCAATAAAAGGTGCATGTCTCAATATCTTAAGAGAAGAGCCGATGTAGCCGATGGAGTGATGTAATCTTGTCCTACACTGTGCTTGAGGCAGACAGCGATATGATCAAAACACTCTTCTGTACCTCTCCTCTCTACTTCAAGAATTTTTGTTTTTTCTCAGTCTGCACGGATGTCCCCTGAGGCCTCCAATGATTGATTACACAAGAAATCCTTTAAATCTCAAAGCAGGAACTGTTAAAGGCCGTCCAGCCAACTTTCTTGTGCAAACAACTCTCCATCATTATTGATTGAATCTCTAAAATCACTTGTATGTTGTTGTTTTTTGCTACTACTTTTGTCGACCTTTCCCCCAAAATTTAATTATTGCCTATCAAGGAAAAGTAAAAAAGGAATAAACCTTTTGCTCCAAGGACCGTCAGTTCAAATGAAAAGAAAATGTGTTTTTCTTATTGTTTTCACACGCACCTCGACATGTCTTAAACATGTCCCTCCACAAATGACTCATATTGACATAAAACACATTTTAATCAAGTTTTTGTTTTCCTTTCAGGTGGTTATGTATCAAACAGCTTAGCCATCATGACTGATGCCGTGCACATGCTAACAGACGTGGTGGGCATTTTGTTCTCTCTGCTGGCCCTCTGGCTCTCCACAAAGCCACCCACTAAAAGGTTCACTTTCGGCCTGCATCGTCTCGGTACGTCTCCTATTTCAGAAGTCTTCTCGTTTTCTCCCCTGCTTCCTTCATGTTCAGTGAATGCTTCTGGTTCTTCAGCAGATGAGTCACGTTTGAGGACGAAAGTGTGTGTTCAGCAGTGTTCAGACAAGATCAGATCTCAGAGAGGACACTTGAGATTCAATTGCACCGTCAGTAGAGATCCAGATTATTGATGTTTCTGCAAAAAAAAATCAGTTCACTCATAGAACTACTTATGACTTCTTTGAACAGCCAGGGTGTGAGTACTTTCCACTCCTTGAGTTTACCTTTGTAGTGTAACTTCGGTGTTGGTGTAGCTATAGAAGTCTACAAAATCTGCTTTATTACCACCTGCCACTTATTATTACTGAGACTCACAATGTTGCAGATGTCCGCTACCACTCCAATAAAGAAGTACTCATTATTTATACTCACATGTAGAAAAATGAGCTTTACCTTTATTTTTCTTTGCCATATAGTTATTTGTTAAGCATCAAGCTTTTCCGTGAGCGTCGCTCTGGTTTTTTTAGGCATGTTCCTGTTTTAGCTCCGCCTGTTAAAATTCAGCTTTTCTCCCAGCTGCTAAACTTAAACAACTGATTGTGATTTCCTGGCTCAGAGGTGGTATCTGCGGTCCTCAGTGTGATGCTCATCTACATTTTGACGGCCATACTGCTCTATGAGGCAATTCAGAGGACGATCAGACAAGACTTCGACATAGACGGAGATGTCATGCTCATCACTGCAGCTGTAGGAGTGGCTGTCAACCTCATGTAAGTGAAATGCTGACAAGTACGTTTATATTGAGAGAAAAAGTGTCAGTGGCTCAAAATAGGAACTCAAGTGCAGTGTGGTGTTGACAGCGAGTCTGGAAGTGTTTGAGTCAGCAAAGATGACACAGTTGAGTCCAATGTACTGTTTAATATGTACTCCGCAGCTTTATGTCTTGTAATGTTTGACAACAGCAGAAGGTAGGTGAATAAATGACTAGACTCACTCGGCCTCATTCACCAGTGTCTTCTGAAGAAGATTTTCATGGACTGTTTTCTTCATAAGATTCCTTATGAAGAAAAAAAAAAAAGGGCATGAGTGCAGAGCCCTGCAGACAGAAACACATGCTGGTAGTAAAAGGTTGTGGAGATGCCTAACAGAGGGGTGAAGATAGTGTTGGTGATGCACTTTGTTCTTAGTTAGTCCACAGAATGTGAATTGAAAAAAAACATGTGCTTTGTTTTCTTGTTTCTTTAGAATGGGATTCTTGTTAAACCAGGGGGGTCACCTGCACTCTCACGGCCACGGTCACTCTCACGGCCACGGTCACTCTCACGGCCATTCAGCTCCCTCCGGTTCAGCGGGGTCGGGTCAGCAGCAGAGACAGCAAGGCAGCCTGGCTGTGAGAGCCGCATTCATCCACGCTTTGGGGGATCTCGTCCAGAGTGTCGGGGTGCTCATAGCTGCCTACGTTGTCCGCTTCAAGGTACCCTGCCATTTTGTTTTCACTGTTTTGTGTTTGCAGTTTTACAAAGAGTGAGTACATAATGCATGCCCATACAGTAATAAAAAAATAAAGACATTTGGCAAGCAAGCCGAACAATGTTTTTGTGATCTAAGAAATGGGACAAGAAGAACCAGAACCACAGGACAGATGGGACAAGAGCACACACACAGGACATGTGGGACAAGAACTGTTCTGGGGTTGCACAACATCTTGTGTAAAACAATTTAAGCTCTCTTATTTAACAACAGAGACATTTTTTCATATCAAGAAAAAGAGTGCAGGTTTTTTTTTTTTTACCTTTAAAGTCTCATTCTCTCCCACATTGTTTCCTGTTGTATCTAGTATAATATATTTATTTTGGATTAAGTATAAGTCTGTAAATATTGTGTGTGGAGCCGCCTAACAGAGAAAAACATGACAGAATTTTATCCATGATCTGTGCTCGACTCCAGGCTTGAAAACGGTTATTTACTCATCTGTAATATATTAAAGGCTTACCTTCATAAACTTAAAAAATAAAACATTGATAGACTTCTTAGCTAACGACAGTTGCAAACCATGCAGTTATTTTCATTTTCCAGTGAAATATTTGCCCATGATTGTTGGACTTCATTGGCATCTCCTGGGTTCAGAATTTGGGTATCAACATGGTGGAGAATGCAAAAGGCACTCAACAGATCAAGTATCTATCATAGAATCAAGCTGTTTTTAAAGCAAACTGAAACATAACATGTGGCTGATGTGATGTTACCCTCTGACTTTACAGCCCGAGTTCAAGCTGGCAGACCCCATCTGTACCTACATCTTCTCTGTTCTGGTCCTCTGCACCACTTTCCGAATCATACGAGACACAATAGTGATTGTGCTGGAGGGTGAGTCTTTAGTCACTTAGTGCTTTCAGATGATCGTGATTTGCGTAGTATTCAGCGGTACATTGTTTTGCTTTTGTTGTGTCAGGTGTCCCAAGACACCTGGACACTCTGCGAATCAGAGAGGACCTGCTGAAACTGGAGGACGTCCAATCAGTGGATGAGCTGAACGTGTGGGCGCTGACAGCTGACAAGACTGCAGCTTTAGTGCATCTGCAGCTCAGTGAGTAGCGGCCACATTTCCCCAAAATCAGTAACACTGAGGAACTTTAATCCAGCACTATAATCCATGTTCTAGTCGATTCTGAAATGTATAACTATACAGTAAGAGTTGCCTATATTCAGATTTCTCTCACAAAAAAAATGTGCATTATGGTAAAGTACATGTTGACTTAAAAGGTTTATCATAAGTGCAATTATTCATTATTTAAATCGTGTTAACTTAATTATCCAGACGTTATGAAAAAAAGTTAATGTAGCCCAAAGTGAGGACATCAAAATGTTTTTTCAAACATCCTTTCAAAGTGACTCGAACCCTCAAAACGTCAGAAGTTGTTTATTTGTACCTGACAAAGAAGTGACTAAAACAATATATATCTGTGAATGAAAAACGACTCAATATTCTGTTCAACCTTTAAACTGTCAATCGACGGTGTGTGAAGCTCAAAGTGCCGTCGGACATATTGGCCCGCTGTGTGCCTCACAGGTTTTTGGCTTTTTATTTGTTTAAGACAGAGCAGTGAGTAAGAGTTTACTGGGACATTTTTCTTGAAGATTTTTCATAGACTCTCAGAAGAATACATCTCACTGGTCTGTTTAGCCTCCTCTGGTTCGGCCATCTTGGTTCAGATATGTGTTTATTGTGCATTTGGTTAAATGTCAGTGATCTTCCAAAGATATTCACACCTCCATAGAAAGGCCCGCTTTTAAAGGCTCTTAATTCTCTAAGCGGTACTGACATATGACGCATACACTTCTCATATTTATGTTTGTCAAGCTCAAGTTTGTTCTCAAGAGGCGACTGTTTGGTCAGTTTTACACAAGGAAGTGAAATAAGAGCAGCAGCAGTTTTACTACTCGTATGGCAATTAATCTAACCAGTGGTAGCCGGGGTTACAGAAAGCAAACATCTAAAGGAAACTGCAAATGTCGAAGTGTGTGAAACACTTAAAACCTGCAACAGGTGACCTCATCTAAAAAACACTCATAATTTCATACTACACACGAACATACAAACCTACACATAATATTTGAGACATCCAACAGCTCTACTTAGAACTCATTTCAACATAGGTGCTATGCCAAAATGTCCTTTGGAAGACACTGCAACCCCCCCCCCCCTCTAAATATTTACATATATGTTTGTGTTCACAGCGCCCTCTAGTGCCAACAACTGGGAGGAGGTCCAGGCAAAGGCCCGCCACCTGCTGCTTCACACCTACGGCCTCACGAGGGTCACGGTTCAGGTCCAGACTCACAGACTGAGGCTGGTACGTAGCTGTGCACACTGCCAGCAGCCCAGCGCCTGAAGACAGGACTCACACTCTGACTTCCACGGACGGCAGAGAGCACAGCAACACAGAAAGACTAGATGTCGCACAGTTGTCACAGCTTGGTGCCATGGAAGACGCCTCAGCATGTGTTCATGAGGGGAACAAGACAGGTGCCAAAGGATGGAACAACTTCAGATGCATATTTCTTATGAAATGAAATCCCTTCATCCTTCAGGGAGTTTAAGCAAAGCTATGCGGGTGGAGTTCGAATGAAAAAAACATGCTCTTAATTCACCATTATAGCCTACTTTAACAAGTTCCTTTTTGTATTTCACTGTTTGATTTTTCTTAAAAATTTTTTTTTTTTTTGTTACTAGCTGGAAGACTGTAAACTAAGATTGTGTTATTATACTAAGAATGTCACAAAATGAGCAGGTACCTCATTTGATTTGATTTGATAATAACTGTGGTCACAGTAACTATAAGCTGAACTCATCGTCACTTCAGTAGACATTTCATCTCATCACATGCACTAAATCATTAATAGTCTTCAGCCAAAGTCTCTTGTAAGGCAGGATTTTAGGTTTTGTGTCATGAGTCGGTTTTGGCCGTACTGACCCAAACTTAATCTACTGACACTTTAAACACATCTAACTCTTGCATGTTTTTTTTTGTTTTTTTTTACTGTTATGAGGAAAACAACTGACAATCAAAGTGTGATGGACTTTGAAGAACACTGTCCTCTGTTTGTTTTCAGCCTTACTCTCTTTACTCAGCTTTTCTTTTTTTTTCATGTCGACAGGTTGGAGAGACTTCCAGTATTTCAGAGTTGCAGTGTTATTACAGGAGAGAGCCGTGAGTGGAAATCTGCCAATAAAGTTGTTCACAGTGTTTCTCTGTCAAGTGTTGTGAGGCTGTGGTGGGTTTAGGATGAACTTTTCCACACCTCTGATGTTAACCATAACGAGAAATCAGAAACAGGTGCATGGTTTTTGTTTGACAGAAAGTATTTAATCTGTTGTTTTTGGCTTGCAGTAACTTAGTTTGTGTTTCCTGAACAAATTTGTGCCGTTAAGTCCGTTCTGAAAAGAAAATGCATTGAAGAATTCCACATTCACATGATCCATTAAGAGAGAGCTTTAATTCAAAGTAAATATATAATAATATTTATTAGTAAAGGTAGAAAACCAGAATTTGTAAACTGATGTGCTGGATATGTAGTACCTAGTATTTTTTTCATCACTAGGTGGTGCACTTGTACAATAGCTAAAAGAATACCTGCCATGACAGGATCCATTCTGACAAGATAATGTTGCCTATATTTATAGTTTACATAACACTTCCTCTTTAGCAGCATTAACCCCTTCAAAGATAATGCTCATGGACTAGAGAGTATCATAAAATACTTGTTTCTGATTCTGAAGTTTGTTTCGAGAAAAACAAGTTTGTTCAATACATTGTAAACATTGAAAAACTATAGCACATGCATACATGGATTAATTTGCTAATTAAAAATACGCAATCTCTTAAAATACAGTTTAACGTGTTTTTTAGTGTTTTGAGCAAGTATTGACTAAATATAAATGTGAACAAAAAAAGAGTATGCTAAATATGAACTTACAACATCTTAAATATAAACTAGGCATTTCCCCCAAAATGATATTCATAATTAAATTCAGTAAGTATCAAAGGTTTACTATTGAAAGCATGAGGAAAATAGGAGTGCCACAGTTTCCAGGTAACCGTTGCCTTAACACTTGCCACAGAGGCAAAGCGAGCCAACTCCTGTGTTTGTATTTCAGCCGAGACAGAAGTTTATAGCATCCACTTGACTGCCCGTCCTCACTTTAGAGTGCCATAAACTGCTGTAATGACTCTTCTCAGTCATATGTGGAGAAACCTACATGAACTATATCAAAAAATATATACATACTTATTTTTGACCTCTGTGACTAAAAGTGAAAACGGCATTATCATTTCTCATGCTGATTGTGAGCTCTACCTGCCTCACTTACATGCTCACATGGTCTGTGGTGTGACGAATGCTATCACCCCGTCACGTACACAAATTCCAAAACCACGCACTATATCCGCTCTGTTCTGTCTTTGTTTCCTTTAATAACTTTTCCTCTAACAGACTGTGACCTGATAAGAGAAACTCACTTCTAACTGTAGAATGGTTGCAGAATAATTTATTACAAACTGAAATGTAGTCAATGAAGATTCTGGTCTCTTCAGCGGTACCTTATGTTTATTTTCTTCAAAGCTATGAAATGTGACTGTTATACTGTGCAGCTTTAAAAAAATATATACATAGACTTATATAAATGAATCAAGCTTGTAATAAGATGAGACAGGCTTGCAACAATACGCATGCCAAGCAAGCACCAGAGAATTTGAGACCAAAAATGAAGAATGATTTCCTTTTAAAAATGCAGCTTCGACACACCAGGAAGTAAAAACAATGCCTGTCCCTCTCAACACTTCCTGGTTACTGTTTAATAATTTAAGAGAAATCCTCTCAGATTCATTGTGCAGCAAACACACCCACAGGCTGTAAAGGCCACACAGTGCAATGGTCTGACACTTTCCTTGGAGGGAGGGGTTGTTTAACGTTCTTTTTCTGTCTATCCAGAGACACAAAATGGACGTTAAAAGGATTAGCTCTGATTATAAAAGACAATAGGAGGAGTGATTGCCCAAACATCCATAAAGTAAGTAGATGAGTGCTTTCACTCATTTCGATGGCAGTAATGGCTTTACTGCTGTCCTAGAAAGGCAACATCCAACCACATTCATGTCTGCAAACAACAAACAAAGATTTCCACTTTTTTTAAAGAGTGAGTGAACATGCATGACCCCATTGGGTCTACTACCTTTCTGATTATAAGTTCATTTGCAAACAGCAGTAAAGGTCCATATGGTAGCTGTTTTGGAGTTTAGTCGTTGCAGATATCTTAGTAGGCCTTAACAGCAGGAGTTTCTCCTCTGACAAATGGTCTGATAATAAATGCTCAAAAATATACACACATCAAATTTCACTGCATGTTTGCCAGATCTAACTGCCTATGATGATGATCAGGGACCTTAAGGGTTGAGGCCTTGCTCTTATAGTTATTAAGATTATACCTTGATTCGGTTAGATTAGTTTAGTTTAGCTCAGTTTAGTGAAACTTAAAAAAATGGAAATCGGGAAGCAGTCTGACTTTAGGGTTAACTATCTTTTACATTTAAAGGGAATAAAAGAACAATGGGTTTACTGATGAGCTTCAGATGTGCTTACAGGGAACAAAAGCTCTATAAACCAATGCTAAGCTAACTGTGAAAGCAGTATGTTATTAGGCCAAGCAGCAACCTGTGTCAATGCAGAGGTGCAAAAAAAATTTAAAAAAATCCCCCAAAGTCCCTAGAAAATACATATACAGCGCTTGACAGCAGAAATTAACATGTTTACAGCCTGGTTCAAAACTGTTTTTTGGATTAAATAGTTTGTCCTTTTTATAAACACTCAGGGAGGGCGTTTTTGAATAACTCATCTTTTTTTATTTTGTGAAGGATAATAATTATGCTTAATTATTGGTATGTTGTAGCTGTTTGATACCTCAGCTCCATCGTTTTACCTATAAAGCATTTTCAATATGTCAACCGCCTTCTTTGGGCTTCAAAATTTCCTTTCCATAACTAATGAGTGATGTCAATGAGACGACTTAGATGTTTTATATAGTCCATGGATGAGGCTCATTTGTTTGATTTGGAAACTCTGGTATTGTGTAGGCTGAGATGACAGATTTGTACCTAGTGGCCCACTCTTACAATTTTTTAGAAACACATTTGTGTATGTGTACTTTGATATACAATCAGTTCTTGTTGGTGGGGTCCATTCATTGATTTGGTTTCTAATCATCCAGCTCCTTTCATTTAGTTGGAAATTTTAAACATGACTGCAAATATACCTTAATAATTTTAAATATAATTTTAATTTTAAACTTAAAAAATAATCAACACAAATAAAGAAGCATGAAGACTTTAACGATAATTTATTAACACAATTACTTTCAGAGTTACAGAGTAATATTTTATTTGTTTACTGCTAGACACAATTGTACATTTACATCCTGTAAAACAACACATTACAACTTGCTCAATAATAATATATACCTCTTAAGATTCAGCATTTTTTGCACTCAGAACAAAAAGCATTTTGAATATTTATCATCCTTTGTTTTCTATTGTTGTGAATGGCTGTCGTTGAGCTGGGCCACGACAGAGTGAGTGAAACCCCAACAGTAGAGCAGAAGCATTTCCGCACACTGAGTGTCAAAGTGTCATAGTTTGTGCGGAAAGGATTCTGTTAGACTGATGGGGGGCATGAGAGAACTCAGGCTGTTGATCTTTGTAGCAGAAGATCGCCCCCTTGTTCACTTGTAGAGGCTCTTCACCATCTCCAGCTCCTCCACTGGTTTCCACTGCTGGTTGATGGTGATGAGCTGCAGCAGATGTCAGAAAAAAAAATCAAGCTTCTCTTGATCTCTTTGCAAGGGTTACAACTAAAAGGCAACACGATTAGAGTCATGATGGCATGCATAAGGGCAATGCAAACATTTCTATGCTGATGTCACCAAAACAGTACAATTTGGTACGATGACATATTTCAGCTGCACAATAAAAAGGACGTGCTTTTATTTTAATATCCAATAAGAACAATATGGGGGTTTCAATAACTACAAAAATATGAATCATTATGTAATAGTCAAATTGTAAAAGACTACCTTTTGGGGTTTTGATGGGTCCACTCTCTCCCATGGTTCTGGATTTTTGGTCTTATTCAAACTAAAACAAATGATTGAAAATATCTAATTATTATTAAACACTTCCTGCCTGGGGGCTATAGAAGACAGATTATGCATAAAAAGTACAACTTGATGAATTTCACAAATAAAATAGAGTGGAGTATAATTTGATCAAAGACACTCACATAACATCAGGTTTAGTCAGCAGAAAGTAGATTGCAGCAGAAGTGGCTCCTGTTGCAGCAAAAGCCATAAACCCAAGCAGAGGGATCAGCTGGAACACATTTGTATATATATATATATATATATATAAAAAGTTAAAAAATACACATCCTTATTTTCCCCCTGCAAATCCATTGTGTTGTACAATGACATGGTAAAAATAGAAACATCTCACCTCCTTTTTCTTCCTTAACATTTGGAGGATTCCAAACATTTTGATATCTTCTCAAATACCTTTAGAAAACAATTTACACTTCAATTTAATGATGCTGACATCCATGTAATGAATTAAAGTCAACAAATCCTACAGGCAAACGTGTGCATCAGCTCTCACCTGTTGTTGCTGAGAAGTCCTTGGTGTCTGTCAGAGCAAAATCCTGCGAGTCTGCTGATGTAGGCTGAATGAAAGGTAGTACGAGGTGAGAGGCACGTAGACAGAAAGAGCTTTCTGGACTGAATTGCATCTGTGTAGGTCAATCTATCAACTGATCCACTTTGCTGATGATCAATCCATTTTCTGTGTGAGCAGCACACTCTTGTGGCCACATTTTAGAACTGAAAGTAACAGCTGGGACAGGGATTGCAATGCAAATCTTGAATATCATTAGAGCTTGAAAGTGACCAAAAAGAACAAGAGAAAACACCAGGCAATTGTTCAATGTTTTTATTTATACATCCTTGTAACTATACAATAATAAAATGCAGAAAAAAAGGTTCATATGTGTTTTGTCATCTGGGAGGTTTTTGGTATGTGTTGATCTGTTGGGCGGTGAGAGAGGGGCTCATTTTACTGAGGGACCGAAGGAAGTACGTGTGTTTGATGTCAGAAGCCTCCATCTTCTCCTCTTGAAGCGCCAACAGAGCAGCCTGGAAAACATTTTCAGGTATACGGTTACTAAATGAGTTGGTCTACATCATCACCACGTAGGGTGAGGATTACACTGCTTTATATGCTGTAAATACATCTAGAAAAGGAGGCCTTTGAGCGTGTATGTATGTGCTCTAATTTTACCTCTTTACACAGATTTTCAAGGTCAGCTCCAGAGTAAAGCTCGGTCTTTGCAGCCAGCTCCTCAAGGCTCACATCGGCACACACGGGCATCGACTTTGTACACAGATTCAGGATGCAAAGACGAGCCTGGATACAGAGAAGCATAGTTATTATGAGGAAAGAATCTCATAGATAGTCCCAAACTTCTTACATTTGTGAAGTAAACTTATTCTAACTTCTCATATTTGTCTACCCTGAAGATGGATAACTCACCTGCTGGTCAGGTGGTGGGACATAGATGATGTGGTCCAGCCTGCCAGGTCTGAGGAGCGCGCTGTCTAAACTTTCAGGTCTGTTTGTGGCAGCTATAACCATCACTTCTTTGTTGCATACTTCCATGCAGTCCAACTGCAAATTGGATTAAAAAAAAAAAACATTCAAAAAGTAAATCAACTCCAGCTGATTATATGTTGAGTAAGACAGTATGATTTGTAGGGTCTGACAAGCTAACTATCATTTCTGACCTTTTCCTGTGTGTGATTGTCCTCCGCTCCCTCTGCCTGGAGGATCTTCTCTGTTCCTCTCCTCTCCAGCGTCTTCAGGCCAACTCCATCCATCTCATTCAGGAGGACTGATAAAAGTCGGGTCTGTACGCCATGAGCTGTTTGACTGTTTGACCGTGAGCCAATCAGAGAGTCAATCTCATCAAGGAACAGGATGCAGGGAGCACAGGCCCGGGCTTGACGAAACAGCTACATGTAGACAGACATTGGCAGGTGTTTAAGTATGAGACAGCAAAGAGGACACAAACACAGCTGACATTCAGACATACCACAGGCCGATAAGATAAAAATACCTGTGCCAAAGCCTTCTCCGAGTCTCCGACAAATGGAGAGTACAGATCAGCACCGCTAACAGACAGGAATGCACAGTGAGAAGAAGTGGCTGCAGCCCTGACGAGTGTGGTCTTTGCACATCCTGGAGGTCCGTAGAGCAGCACGCCACGAGGCCGACTCAGACCCAGACGAACAAACGCTTCAGGGTACTTCATCGGCCATTCAATACTCTTCCATGTTCAGAAGGGACAGATGGGAAACAATTCAAATCAATACAATCTCAGGCTATTTTATTTCAACGAAAATGACATCTATTTGTATTTATTGTGGCATTATTGAATCACTGCCACGTATTTACCTGTCTTAGTTTGAGTTTGACTTCCTCAAGTCCTCCTATTTGCTCCCAAGATATTGGAGATAGATCTGTCCTGCCCAGGCTGCTCCTCAGGCAGGAGGGACGCACCGACTTCAAAGCTTCCTGGAAGTGCTTCAGACCCACCACCTGCTCTCCTGAACCCTGCAGACAACAAGAAAACACAGGAGTGATGACAGTATTCTTTATTCCTGGTAGCAATTTACAGTTATTCAGTTCACTCTGTTCGACCAGGATAAACCAATTCAGTATCACTTATATAATATATATTATTATTTCATGAAGTCCTTGTTACCTGTTATCTATATAAAACACACTAAATGCTGCTTGAATAAATAAGATTCAGTTCTTACAAGGACACAGCTTGGCATGACTAAATATATGTATGTATGAATAGTATGAATAATGCACTCGAATCTTACACAACATGTCAGTGTTTAACAGCCAAACATGCCTCGTTCAGTGAATCCAAGTACCTCTTGGTACAAACATGGTCAACAACATACACATCATACACACACACACAAATCACAACACACTTCTAACACTACTTGACATTGCAAGCCACAACTAAAACACAATTTGTGACACATTTACAAATGTTGGAAGACTTTTCCTGAGCTGCTACGTTAAGTTTTAATTTGAATTTTCTGAACACCCTTAAGATCTCGATATATCTGAATTAAACATTATAATTTGGTACATGTTAACATAAAGGGAGATTAGTCTTTGCACATAAGTCATAGAATTATTATGTTTTGCTTTATATTTGACACTTTGCGTGATTTCTTTATTTACCTTTGAGTTCTCCCGTATAGCATGCACGGCAGCCTCTCTGCACAGGGCGCCGAGGTCTGCTCCTACATAGCCCGTAGTCCTCTGTGCAAGCGCTGTCATGTCTACACTGGGACACACAGGAATCTTTGCACACAGAACAGACAAGATGTCTTTTCTCTGCTGCAAGGTGGGAGCTCCAATGATAACCTGAAGGACAAATGAAAAACAAAGCCTCACAGATTTATTTCCATTTGTATAATGCAAGTGTTAAAAACACATCGCATCATCTGTACCTCTCTGTCGAACCTCCCAGGCCTGCGCAGAGCAGGGTCCAAGCTGTCCGGCCGGTTGGTGGCTCCGACGATGAGGAATCTATCAGACTGACTAATCCCGTCCATCAGCGTGAGCAGCTGAGCCACCAGACGGTTCTCTGGGGCCGAAGAGCCGGTTCTCCTCGGACACAGAGAGTCTAACTCATCTAAGAAGAGCACGCACGGCCCCTCTTCAGCTGCACATCGAGCACGCTCAAACACAGCACGCAACTTCTCCTCACTTTCCCCTGGCCGTGATCCCACCACCTGAAATCATTGTTCTTAATTAATGAGAGTTGATAACATAGAACTAAAATGTACAAACAAAAGTGTTTAACAAAACAGCAACACATGCAACTATGTTTATTTGGAGTGTCACATAACAATTACAATTGCAGAAAAAAAACACATTTTACTATAGTCTAATATGCAAAGACAAAGACTTACTGTGATGTGTAAAAATGCCACTCATATAATTTAGCCAACAATATGTAAAATAACAAGACATTATATATTACAACACTTAAGTGATGGTATGAAATTAAGTGTCAGAAACAATCAAATGTAGTTGTTATGCTGTTATGGAAAATTGGATTAAAAGGGAGCGCTCCAAAGGTATTAACACCTGAATTAGCTTTGAAAAAATACATGTGCTTCATGTGGTCACACATGGATTATAATGTAGTGCAAACACATACATTAAATGAAAAACATGAATTGTTGTCATTATTAGTTTTTACCTCTGGCCCTCTGACCACCACCAAGCTCGCTCCCACCTCCCTCACTACTTTGCGGACCAGCAGGGTCTTGCCCACACCTGGAGGACCCACCAGTAGTACACCTCGAGGACATGACACACTAAGAGAGTTCAGGGTGCCGGGATAGTGCAGGGGCATCTGCAGCATCTCTTTCAGGGAGGCACTCACCTAAGATACAGCAATGAAGCAAATCACTAAGAGTATGAAATCATCATTTGAATAAATGTGAAATAATTGCGTTGATGTATTGCCAACCTGCTCCAGACCCCCCAGTGGGATGTTGTCCTGGCCCTTCAGCTGGCTCCTGTAATGCCTGTCTGTCTGGATGCCAACTATCTCCACTCCAGTTTTGGATGTGATTAACCCAGCAGTGGCAGAATCTGGAGTGATGCTTTCAATAACAACATATCTAATCTCTGTATCAAAATCCTCCTGGTTTATCACATATGTCTGGTGGACATATACACCTTTAAGCATGTCTTTAACAAGCTCATGAACAAGGCCAGGAGGTGTGTGTTTCCTAAAATCCACACTCTGGACCACCACAGTGATTCTCACACTTTTAAGTTTGGGACAGGGTACAGACCTGAGCTGAGAAGGCTCCAGGCTCAGGTTCAGATGTGTAGGTGATTGAGAGATCAGACTGGGAGATGAACATTTCAAGTCCATCTGCAGAAAGCCCTCAGCAAGGTCAGGCCGGGGCCAGGCGGTGCACAGACAGCTTCCCCCGGGCACAGACACGAGTACGGGGGAGCCCAGACCCAGACCCAGAAATGACATCAAGCCTGGACCCAGTCTGCATCTCTGAGAGCCCCGGTCTGATGGATCCAGCGACAGCAACCTCAAAGACATCCTCGCCCTTCAGCAGCAACCAGCCTAAACAGATAATTCTTATGAACAGTGAAGTTTATTCAAAACACAGTACAAAAAGAAGGAGTGAATCCAGAGCCACATGTACTAGTGTTACTTTAGCGAGGCAACGTGCTCCTGGTTGTAACTAAAGATATGGTTTATAACAATCACATTATATACCATATAACAACAAAAACATCCATACACATACCAGATCAACCGTGACGTTAGTGAATGGTGCAGACATTTAGTATCAGAGGAGCAGAGGAAGACTCGTCCTGTGATGTTTACAAAAATCCATGTGGCGCTGAATTTTCAGATGGCCAACCAAAACCTTTCCCTGCGTGAGGGAGACCGTTTCTACGGTGGCCCTGAAGGTCAACTGTGTAAAATGTTTCATGATTGCGAAACACTTGTCACTACATGCAAAAGTATTTCACGAAACACAAACACATTTCAACTAACATTAAAAAGAATTACAGGGACTGCGAAATATATTTAACTTGCTGCAATTTTTTTTAGACCTGCTGCGAAATATAGTTCACTGTACTTATATATTTAGACAGTTGGCCGACAGTTAAAAGGTAAATATAAAACACAAAAATGATTTTTAAAAAAGGAATATGGATGATTTCAACGATTTTTAGAGTGAAAGAATGAAATAGTCGCCCAACAGTCTGAGTCTACTAAATCTTTGGTGCTTTGGCGCCACCCTGTGTACATAAAAGAAAATGCAGCGAAGGTAAAGAAAACTACAAAATCTTGTAACCTTAGGTTTAAGTTTGTGTCACTTTTAATATCTTTGATTTTATTTCAGAGTTTCCTCGGAAACAATCGTAGGGCCAAGTATCGTAACATGCAAACGCTTATTTAAATATTGCAATTCATGTTCAATAAGTTCATCCAGCATTTGTTAAACAGGTAGTCTTGTCGAGTTTTATTGGCGACTGTGGTGATTTCTTCTTCAGAGGTGGTCATGAGTGAAGTCACGTGGTTTGCTATTTATACGTAAATAGTGCAGCAGTGATATCGAAACTGCGGAAGGTCGTCTGTCTGTCCCTGCACGCAGACGAGGTAGGACTGCTCCCAGGTGACCCTGTTGTTAAAGGGGAGTTGAACCACTGCCACTAACCTGCTCTTTCTGGATAATTTGAGAGGCAAGTCTGAGAACAATTACACCTTTAACAACACCTTCAATTAATGCACCAGTAAAAGTGTGTTAATGAAAACTGACAAAAGGGGTTTAATTCAGTGAAGGAAGAAATGAATGAAAATATATGTCTTAACTTCTCATAAACAGACTCAGATGATCAAAACACTCAGCAGAGTAACACAAGTTACAATGTCTGTGCGTTTTGTGGTATAAAAATGTTTTTTTGAGAGACTAGTGGTTCCAAACAATATGTTTTACTGTTTCCTTGTGTAAGAAGATGTGTGTCCGTGTCCTGAGTTGTCCTCTAAAGCCCCACCACATTTTATCTTAACACTTTTTTTCTCTTCCTGGTTCCCTTAGCTCATGCCCATAACAACCAGGCCAGACTTGGCACTGGTCCCCCCCTGTACCGTCATAATTTCAGATCTCGCGGACAAACCCGGGGCGTGTAATCAACCCTGTGTGTGTCCTGGAAGGCTGAAATGTCACTCTGCTGTCTGTAGGCCTCACAGCACAGACAACCTGTGTGTGGGCTCAGGATTTAACTTTTGGGGGGGGGATTTACAATGTGTTTTCTTATTTGACAGCAGATATACATAAGTAGTATTAACTCGTCAACTACCTCTGCTCTTTTGTTTTCTTATTAAAGAGCCAGAGGGAGTATCAGGGCAGACGCTCAGCAGCCATGTCGACCCTCCTGCGCTGCTTCTCCAGCTCCTCTGGGGTTTTGTTCCGGCGAGGTGCCCGTCAGAAGATACCTGGACGGAGGAATTTCAGGACTTTTCCTGTGTTATGTGACCAAAAGGCCTCCAGAGGTAGGATATGTCCAGCTCTGTTAAAATCTTTCAACTTAACCTTACAATATTCTTCACATAAGATGGCCGGGGTCTGCGTGCTTTCCTTTGCTGTGTCTTATTTGAAGAATGAGAGTTCACTCAAGGACACGCTCCTCCTGGCCAGAAGAGTGGAAAACTCAGTGCGGATCATGAACTGTTTGCTTCAGGTTGCTAGAGATCTTCCCTAAATAGGGAAAGCGTGTAGTGAAGCAGGCAGTGGCTTTGCTCTCTGAGAAGCTGCTGCTAAAATGTAAGAACACGTAAGAGGTCAGTTAAAGGTGACATGAAAAAGTTGAAGTGCACTCTGTCCAATTCTGTCCAAAGACATTTCTTTACGACGTCAGTGTTGTTCTTAGGGCCCGGGTTGTTTTGGAGAGGTTTGGGAGTTACTGAGTGCTTTTTAGCTTTGAATTTAGAGCATGTGAGTGTGGGAGCTCAGGCCTCTCAGTGTGTGCGCTGGCTTGTAGCCAATCACCTGCTAATAATGTCTCCATGGTGGCGAGGTCACCATGCCGTGTATGGAGAGAAATGTGTAATCTGACGCTGTTCAGGCCACACACTCTCTAGCGTACTTGCATGCCCTCCTGCGTTGTTGCACAAAAAGATAAATAGACACAACTTTTCCTGTTTTATCATATGATGTTAATTTTTGGAGGAAAGGTTCTAGTATCCCTCAGAAAATTATGTGCTCCAAGAAAAAGCTGTTAATGCAACCCTTGTTTTTTTTTATTGTCCTGCAGACTGAGCTATCTGTTTTCTGTGTGTTCAGGTGCTCTCTACAAGGACCTGGTGGTCGGTGTTCCTAAGGAGACCCTACAGAATGAGCGTCGTGTGGCGTTGTCTCCAGCCGGGGTGCAGGCGCTGGTCAAACAGGGCTTCAATGTGCAGGTGGAGAGTGGTGCTGGAGATGAGTCCAAGTTCTCTGATCAGCAGTACATGGATGCGGGAGCCACCATCACTGATGTCAAGGGAGCACTTGGCTCTGATTTGGTCCTCAAGGTTTGTACACATCTTTTATGTGGTTCTGCGTCGAAGATTTTTCAGTGCACAATTTCTGTAAGTTAAAATATTACCTATTGTTTTGCCGTAGGTTCGAGCCCCCAGTATGACTGAAATAGACCTTCTGAAGCCAAAGTCCACCTTGGTTAGCTTTATCTACCCAGCTCAGAACCCAGAGCTGATAAAGAAGCTGTCGGAGAGGCAGAGTACTGTACTCGCAATGGACCAGGTGCCCAGAGTCACCATAGCACAGGGCTACGATGCACTTAGCTCCATGGCTAACATTGCTGGGTGAAGAAGAACACATACCTAATGTGTACATTCATATAATTACAGCTGTTGAGGAGTTCATATTTACAGAAAATGTGACATAAATGTTTCTTTTTTTTTTATTTATTTTTTTTAGGTACAAGGCTGTGGTTCTGGCTGCAAATAACTTTGGCAGGTTCTTTACTGGCCAGATCACAGCTGCAGGGAAAGTTCCCCCTGCAAAGGTAACTATCTTCTTTAATGCACACAGACCTTTCTTTTTCTTTACAGTCTACCTCAAATAGAATGCTCAAATTGGATGTTGCTGTTGTCCGCAGGTCCTGGTTATTGGAGGTGGAGTTGCTGGTTTGGCAGCAGCAGGGACAGCCAAGTCGATGGGAGCCATAGTGAGGGGATTTGACACGAGGTATGATATGGGGAAAATAATTGTCCTATTTTAATTGGATAAATAAACGATAGCTGTTATGATCCTGATTTTGACAATTACTTGTCTGTTGTTCGTCTGTCAGGCCAGCAGCCCTGGAGCAGTTCAAGTCATTTGGAGCAGAGCCTTTAGAAGTGGATCTCAAAGAGTCCGGGGAAGGAGTTGGAGGTTACGCCAAAGAGATGTCGAAGGAGTTCATTGAGGCCGAGATGGCTCTTTTTGCCAAGCAGTGTAAAGAGGTCGACATTGTGATCAGCACTGCTCTGATTCCAGGTCAGTCACACTGGTACCCGCTCACTGTGTGTGTATCCTTTGATGTTCTAAAGCTGCACTAGTCAATGTTTAGGCTGTATTGTAAGCTTAAGGAGCTGGCATAGAAAGAAAGAGTGACACTTTAGTTGTCAGATGTCATGATACAAGACTGCCAGTCATAGCTTATATGACTGTCTCACACACACACACACACACGCACACACACACACACACACACACACTCTTAAGGCCAAAACTGAAAAAATACATCTTAAATCTTGATGCATATTATTATTATTATTATTATTATTTTTTTTTTTAAACATGGTTTTGTTGACATTTCTTGCATTTCTCCTGCTCCTCTGTTTTCTATGTCTGTGTAGGTAAGCGGGCCCCAATTCTGATCAAGAAGGAGTTTGTAGAGTCGATGAAGGATGGCTCTGTGGTGGTGGATTTGGCTTCAGAAGCAGGAGGCAACATTGAGACCACCAGACCAGGAGAGCTGCACGTTCACAAGGTTAGGAAGACTTCACTTTTGGAACACATCTTTATGTTTTGTTCAGCCCCAAGAAATATGATCTGTTTTCTTGTTTGTTTGTTTTTTTAACAACAAGGGAGTAACACACATTGGCTACACAGACCTCCCCAGCCGCTTGGCCACCCAGGCCAGCACTTTATATTCGAACAACATACTGAAACTGCTGAAGGCCATTAGCCCTGATAAGGAGTATTTCCACTATGAGCCCAAAGAGGAATTCGACTATGGAACCCTTGACCATGTCATCCGTGGGACTCTTGTTATGAAGGTGGGTTTTTATTCTCTGTAACTGTCCGCTGGAAGGCCTGAACATCTGCTGGCAATTGATCCCTCCTTCTCGGCATGAGCTATCAGAGCCTGTCATGCTATGATTCTGCTCCAAATGAGCACTAAAATCCCAGTCTGGGCTGGGAAAGGCTCATGTTGGATCCCTGCAAGAATGCGATGAACTTTTCAAAATGTATTTTTCCAGGAATGTTGGCTATGACACATTGTTTATGGCAGAGAAAGCATGCAACCTCAATAGGACATATCAGTTTACCCCTTGTTAAACTAAGCATTATTCAGGCCCCTTAAAAGAGAATTTCCCTTCCAGAGCCACTGGTAACTGGTTTGTGATTGCTGTTTGTTCAGTATAATCTCCTTTGCGGTGCATGAGTTTGTATTCTGAGTGCTCCAACCATCCAGGCGAGATCTCCCACAATGCACGACTCTAAAGTTTTGATTTCTGTTTCTCACGCAAAAGTCTGGATGTCCTTTGAGTTCTCACATGGTTCCACATGTCTTTTTTTCTGATGTGTCCAGGAAGGCAAAAACATGTTCCCAGCCCCCCTTCCCAAAACGGCACCCCCAGCCCCAGTGAAACAGAAAACAGTGGCAGAGTTGAAGGCAGAGAAAGCGTCTGTGATTTCTCCCTTCAGGCGCACCATGACCTCTGCGAGTGTCTACACTGCAGGTTAGACACGTGCACACAGATCCATGCAGATGTAGATCGCGAGACGTGTTGTAAACTTTCATGTGCTATGAAGTTCTGATTTTTGTCCAAAAGAGCCTTCTGTTCTCATTGGCAATTCAAAATTTGAATTAAATTATACAATAAACCAAACAAGAAACTTTGAGCAAATTCAATTAGTTTAGCTTTGTTTGGCTTAATTTGCTCAGTCATCATTTCTTATTTTGACTGTACGGTTTTACAATATTTGGAAGTTCTAAATAAAGCTGAAGCAATAAACAAATGGACTAAAACAATCTGCAACTATTTTGAATCAAGAATTACTTTCCGCCAATTTAGAACGAAAATGCCCTGCTGTATATATACGATGGTCTTAGTTCCTCAGATGTGAAGATGTACTTCATCTCATGGTCTAAATCAGTCATTTGAGTATCTTCATGTCTGACATGCTGGTTCACCACAAGTAATTTAAAGAGATAGTTATTTTTGATGTGTGTGTGCCTCTAGTCAATAGTAAGTATTGAGCCAGAGATCCGGGTCAACAGTTCTCTTACTGGGAAACCCTTCAGAGGGCTGGTGTTCTACCTATCCAGATGTGCTACCAAGCAGCGTTGTTCAGTACTAGAAACATGATTTAATTAGGGCTTGTTGTCATTGGAGATAGTCTTCCTTTAAAATCTGAATATTTCTTTATAGAGTATGTTACACCCTCCTCTTTTCTTTAGCATGTTAGTACTGCTGAGTACTTCACCTGACTGATAAAATATGCTCCCTGAAAATGCATGTGGATTAAGTAGTGATTTAATTTAAAGTTATAAAGTAATGGGAGCGTTATTTAATGGGAGATGCAAATAGCCTCTTGATTTACACTTTAGTAGCTTTTCTTTCTTGATAAAGTGGCACGCAGGCTGGCTTCTTCTCTGGCTAATACACTGAGAACTGACATGCACCACATTCTACCTGACTTCAAAGTATCTCAGCTTTCCCTTTGTAGACAACTCCTGGGCAGAAACATGTCACCATTTTGATGAAGACTTTACAAAAGTTTTTATTGCTTAAAATAAATTATTTAATGAAGATAAACCTTGATTTAACAAATAATTCACATTTTTCCTGAAGTTTCAGCTTCCGTAAAAACAACTTAATTGTTGGTTTGTAAATGAGATTTTTTTTGCTTTTAGCACTGAAATAACTTCATCTTAAAAGGATCTTTAAATGAATACACCATAATTAAGATCAGTGTGGAATATATATATATATATATATATATAGTCAATTATGGCGGAAAAGTTTAATTCCTTTGAAGTTTCAGAGAAACTATGAGTCATACCAATTGCATAACCAGTTATATAAAAGTGTTCCTTTTTCCGTTCCTTTTTTACCATTAAAATACTGGCATCATTTAACAGGGAAACAAACTCAAACTGCAAATTTTTCCACGGCAACAAACATCTGTATACATGCATACAAACATAACAACAACAACAACACTGCTCTGCTTTGTCTCTCTGTAGGTGTGTCCACCTGTCTTGCTCTAGGCATCATCTCTCCCAACGCAGCCTTCACTCAGATGGTCACCACCTTCGGCCTGTCTGGGATTGTGGGATATCACACTGTGTGGGGTGTGACCCCCGCTCTGCACTCCCCTCTCATGTCTGTCACCAACGCCATCTCAGGTCAGGACTCAGAATAACATGGTATGGATAAATGTTGCTTGTTAACATTACATCTTTGTATGTTAACAAAGGGAATCTGTCTGTCAGGTCTGACAGCAGTCGGTGGTCTGGTGCTGATGGGTGGAGGTCTCACACCCTCCAGCCTGCCTGAGAGTCTCGCGCTTGCTGCTGCCTTTGTTTCCTCCATCAACATTGCTGGTCAGATGTTCATTTTTTTCAAAACAATAAGTAAAATACAGAGGAGCACTTCTTACCAGATAAAGTCCTCGTTTCTCTCTGTGTGTATGCAGGTGGTTTTATGATCACTCAGAGGATGTTGGACATGTTTAAGCGGCCAACTGATCCTCCTGAGTACAACTACCTGTATGCTCTGCCGGGGGCTGCATTTGTGGGGGGATATGGAGCCTCAGTTGCTGCTGGCTATAACATTGAACAGGTCATCATGCCATTATTCCAGTCATGCTTTATTTTTAAAGAGGACATAATACGCCCTTTTCACCTCTTCAGACAGTCCCATGTGGTCTAAATGAAACATCTGTGTTGTGCTTTGGTCAAAATACAACATGAATCAAGCACAAGAGGTGGTTTGTGACCCTGTAAAAACCGGCTCTCTCAGATTGCTTTGTTTTGATGTGTGTCTCTCTAAATTCATTAAATGCAATGAGTGCGAAACTTTTTTTGAACTAGTTTCACGCTTTGTTCATCCAAAGAAAGACCTGTTGAATGACCGACTTGTTTTTTTTCCACATCTCAGATGATGTACTTGGGCTCCGGCCTGTGCTGTGTCGGAGCCCTGGCAGGCCTCTCTGCGCAGGGAACTAGTCGTTTGGGGAACACCCTAGGCATGATGGGAGTTGCGGGGGGCATCGCTGCCACCCTTGGTGCCCTGAAACCTTCTCCAGAGCTGCTGTCTCAGATGTCTCTGGCCATGGCCACTGGGGGAACCCTCGGTAGGTTTATCCCTGCTGCTTGTGATAGTCTTGTTGGTGACAATAGAAAAGATTTTCCTTTCAACATTTAAGTTCTCTCTGCCAAATATCTGGTTTGATCCTGTTTGTCAGCCATTGCAGCTCTGTTTAATTTAGTTTTATAAGTATCGTGTATACGTCTACTAGTTAAGCCCCTATGAAGCAAGCTATGCTGTATCAAGGCAAGAACAATTTCCACCAACAAAGCAGCGTTTGGTTTCAACGAACGTATAAATAAAGCTCATGCCTGGCTCCTTCTGATGTCCAACAGCTTGTTTAGAACAGTACAAGCCCATCATAAACGAGTTGCATGTTTTTAACCTTGCATGCGACTCCTGCGGTCTTTGAAGAGTGTAAAGTTTTTTGCTAATTCCTAACAGAGCATCAATCATCCTGTCCAGATGGAGAGATGAGTGGATTTGATCATAATGTGTGAATGTTGTACATGTTAATAGTCAGTTAGGAAAGCAAGATGATGAATGGAGTTACAATCTATACACAAAGAGACACACACACACGCACAGGCGGCAGAGCATGAGGTTTCACTTAGTGTTAAATTAGGGACTCTATGTTTAAAAGAAAAACACAGTGCTATACTAAACTTAGGACTCATTAGTCTGGCTCTGGAAATTAGCTCTGATAAGAGTGAAAACAGGTGTTTGCCTTAAAACAGTTTTTCCTTTTAACTTAATATTTTCACTTTTTAGGTTTCAAACATATTGTAGCCAGTGTGCATGAGAAGTTTAGTGTCTGGGCCTTGGATCAGCCAGACTGACTGGAGTAATGCATTAAGATTTACTGATCTCTCCTCTTCTTTTTTTTCTCCTTTTTTGGGCTGCAGGTCTGACCATTGCCAAACGTATTGAAATCACAGACTTGCCGCAGCTTGTGGCGGCCTTCCACAGTCTGGTGGGGCTGGCAGCTGTTCTCACCTGCGTGGCTGAGTACATGATTGAATACCCCCATCTGGACACCCACCCAGCCGCCGGTGTCGTCAAGACTGTGGCGTACCTGGGCACATACATCGGCGGCGTCACGTTCAGTGGCTCCCTGGTGGCCTACGGCAAGCTTCAGGGTAACGTGGAGTATTTGAATAGTATTTTTAGCATCCAGAGTGGATGATTTAATGAAGACATTGTGCCGTTAGTCAGCACACTTTGTTCTTTTGAGTCTGATATTCACTTGAAACAGGCACGGTAATATCTCGATAATCACACTGAGCTATGTGTCCTCTGTTGCTGATTGTGTCTTTGATCTAGTTAAAGCCAAAGATCCTCCACTAAATCCAGGCCTGTGCATGTGCCAACAGACGCTGATCTATTAGTTCTACTGCAACTAATCAGGAGGAACACGTGGAGTTTCTGCTAATTTGTTTTTGCTGGGGTTGCTCTGTGGCTGCTTGGCTGAGTTTAATTGAAGGCTGCTGTCTTATTTAGGACAGTATGGACTCTAAGATTAGAAGTCTCCACAGGCCGCCTGTAGCAGTCTATAGAGACTTTTCTTGATAAAAGTTCAGTGTCAGTTTATTTATATGACTGTTTTGGTGTTGCAGGCCTCCTGGACTCTGCCCCCCTGCATTTGCCTGGACGACACGTTTTGAATGCTGGTCTAATGGCGGCATCAATGGGAGGCATGGTGCCCTTTATGCTAACCTCAAGCTATGAGACTGGCATGGGGTGTCTACTGGGAGTGTCTGGTCTTTCCACTATCATGGTGAGTTTCAGGCAACATGTGAATGTTAAAAGAAAGCAGGAATCGATTTTTTTTATTTATTTTTTTTGAACAAAAAAAGGGAAACATTTTCTACCAACATATGTACACTAGAGGAAATAATCGTCAGAGACCACTTTTTCCAATAGGGCCACTTTAATCAACAAAAACCTCATTATAAGACATGGTTGCAGATTAACTGTGAGCTACCATTTTTAAACAAAGTACATTTTTGGTGGCTTGAGTGGCAAAAATGTTTGACTTACCCGTTTGCTTCTCCAACCTCCTCACAGGGTGTCACTCTGACAGCAGCCATCGGGGGCGCTGACATGCCTGTGGTCATCACCGTGTTGAACAGCTACTCTGGATGGGCGCTCTGTGCTGAGGGCTTCTTATTAGAAAACAATCTCATGACAATTGTTGGAGCTCTGATTGGCTCTTCTGGTGCCATCCTCTCGTACATCATGTGTGTGGTGAGTTGTCACGCACATGTTCACCAACAGGATAACTCACCACTATTACCCGAGTCTGAGTGTCATGTGATTGTCTTCCCAGGCTATGAACCGCTCCCTTCCCAATGTGATCCTGGGCGGGTACGGCACCACCTCCACAGCGGGCGGTAAACCCATGGAGATTGTTGGAACTCACACCGAGGTCAACGTGGACCAGACCATTGACATTATTAAAGAAGCAAACAGTATTATTATCACTCCAGGTACAAACTGTACATGCAACACCAGACACTTACTTACACTGAGGAAAATGATAAAAGAATGGATTTAAAAAAAACCTTCAATGGCTCGGATTAAACCTTGAGCCATTTTTTAGAAGCATCTTTTTTTTAATGGATAGTTTTTTGCAGTGCACTAAGCAAAACTACTATATAAAGGTTAGATTTAGATCCATCACTTTCTTGCATGAAAAACATGGGATTTTTAAAGTCTACTGTACCAGTCTTTCAATGCATGACCGTAACAATGCTAGAATTCGGAGCCATCAATGACAAAAACAAGCAAAGAGGTCGCACCAGAAGATTGTGTCTTATCTTTGTCCAACAATTCAAAATCAGCCACTCAAATTGACAGCTAATAGTTGCTAATGTAGCCTTGAGCTGCAAGAAATAAGTAAACCCCTAAATGTCTTGTAAGCCAGCATGCCATTTTTTTTTTATTTTGTAAAACTCACAGTCTTCAGCCCCTACCAGAGCTGCCTTAAGTGACATCACTCAAGGCAATTAAAGATATTTCAACCACATTAACAAACTTTCTTTCAAGTCCTGAGGGATTTCCCTAAAGACTTATAAGCTGTCCTAATGTGTGAAACTTACAGTTACATGTTTATGTTTTTAGATTATCTCTTTTTATTCAGGCCGAGCCAAATCACAGGAAAAATGTTCTCATTCGCCTGACGTAAAGATCAAATTCAGACTGTACTGAGATATTAAATCCAGGTAGTCGTCAAAAGATCAGAGAAACGTAAGGGAACTCATTCATTCTTCACTCAGACAGATGTAGAAAGATGTCTGGGTTGACTTCAGAGACCGATGTGGAGATTTAATATGAGATTCTCTCCTCATCGAGCGTGGATTCTCCTCTGCTCTCCAGCTGCAGCTCTTCAGACTGTCTACATCAATAACATCGACTATCTCTGTCATCTTAACTTGACCTGACAAAAAGACTCAGCATTACTGCTCTGCCAAGTGCGAATCAAAATGTTATTGTAGCAGCTCTTGGAAAGCTTCAATGTTTTGAAAAGAGTTTGCAAATGCTCAGGATCTTGAACTGATTTATAAATCACTAATAATGAATGTGAAAACATTGAAGAGTAAACGCCACAAGAGGGCAGAGTTTGTCCACAAATGATCTCATACAAAGCTGCTCTCCTGTACAGACATAGAATATATACAGTGCTTGTTTGTTAGCAAGGAGTTTAGAATGATGGATATGATTTTTTTTTGAGAGTGAGATGGTGACCACATTTTGATTTATTAAATGCAAAGAGCCAGACTTGTCCGACAACAGTACTTGTCGAGTGGCCTGAGTTAAGGGAACCACTCTTGGATACTTGGATCTATGTTGTTTTCAAGTGGCTCCAAACCAACGCAATGACAGCTGTGTGGTCTAACATGCTGCTTTGATTAGAGAAACAGTGAAAAGTCACAAGAGCTATTGAGTCCAGACCCAGGACTTCTCCATGCACTGTCAACAACAAAGCACGGCAGCGAGGAAACAGAAGGCTCCAGTTTTCTGGGGAATTGGAAGATACGGGTTATGGGTGACTGGCTTCAAAAAACTCAATTAGGGGTAATGCTGAACTCTACAAGATACCTGACCACCAGGGTTAAATAAGGGTTACCCAGGCATGGAGAAAATAGATCTTTGCACGCAGGGGACCCAAAGGCACACCACACATGCAAAAGTTTTACTGAGAAAAATGTCTCTCAGACCAATGAAACCACTATGATTTAATATAGCGAGGAGACTTGTGGTGGATGAGGATGGAAAGAAAGAAAAATCCCTAAAGGGATAAGTAATTATTGTTCATGTTGGATTTCTATGTTTTCAGTGAAGTATTAACAAATTGTGTCAAATAATTGCATTTTAGGTAATTAGTGTAACTAATAAAAGACCCAACCAAAGAAAGAAAACTATCTCTCGATACTACAAAGCATACGTCCTACTGTGTATATCTTTATCTCTGTCTCTCTCTAAATCTGTCACTTTATCATAGGCTGGGAATAACCTTTATTGCATGTTTATTCTCTGTATGTTTTTTGTGTTTAGGTTGGGGTCTGTGTGCAGCAAAAGCCCAGTACCCCATTGCAGACATGGTGAAGATGCTGAAGGAACAGGGCAAAGCTGTCAGGTGAAAGTCTACACTCGTTCTCTTCATCTCATCTATTTTAAAAAGAGGATGGTTGTTTCAAAGACAGCCATAAGAGTACAGACCCACAAAGGGGCGCTTTAAAAATCTGTTTTATTATGGTGTCAAACTGAAACAAATCTCCCTGGGGAAAAAAAAAAAAAAAAAAAAAAAGACTTAAAGAGGGAGACAGAAGTACGTGTTTCAAAAAATGTGTTCCATTTATTTAAAAATATATATATTTTTCTCCTTATTTTCATTCTGTTGGATTTGTCAGTAATCATAAAATATAATACTGAGAAGTCATTCTTCTGTGTAATGTGAGCATCGCAGTTGATACTTTGATTATAGTTTGGTAAGATTCTCTATTACAACACGGCATGATGGCTTTGTAATGTTGCTGTTTTTCTCAGATGTTTTTGATATATATTTTTATATTGACAGTGAATCCAAATGTATTTAAAAAGAAGACGTTCATCATTGGTCAGGGAGTTGTAAGTCCTCAGTGCAAACCAATTTTCATCAAGTCTTGATGAACCGTGAAATTTTTCTAACAGGTTTGGTATCCACCCAGTGGCCGGTCGTATGCCCGGCCAGCTAAACGTTCTCTTGGCTGAGGCTGGAGTTCCCTATGATGTGGTCCTGGAGATGGATGAGATCAATGACGACTTCCCGGGTAAATTCCTTTGTTGTTGTTTTAAACATCAGTGCTGTCATATTATTTATTGCTGCATGGGTATCACTTTGACCGGAAGGTGTCAAATAATAAAACTAGATGAGTTGTGTGTAATGATCACATCCCCTCTTTTATCTGCGGTTAGAGCAGCCATGAGATGTCTTGATATGTAGACATGCTATGTTATCAGAGCAACAGCCTTGTTTTCTTAGCAACCAGGCATGCTGTGTGAGACACATGGTTCTGTTTATGAGTAAGGGAGATAAGTGTGGTGCTGTGGAGCCCAATCGCATCAGAGAGTACAATTGCACAGCATGTAGTTAGCAGTTTGTGTTCATCTATTCTGTATAAATGTGTTATTTGTGGCCCTCAGAGACAGACTTGACGCTGGTCATTGGAGCAAACGACACAGTGAACTCTGCAGCACAAGAAGATCCCAACTCCATAATTGCCGGCATGCCCGTCCTGGAGGTGTGGAAGTCCAAACAGGTTTGTCGCTAAATGATTTCTTTACATGTAGCACAACCTGTATCATCCACATTTCCATCTTTTGTGTGGTACAAAAAATTGACTATGACCACTTACTTTCCTCAGGTGATTGTTATGAAACGTACCTTAGGTGTTGGCTATGCTGCAGTAGATAACCCCATTTTCTACAAGCCCAACACATCAATGTTGCTGGGAGACGCCAAGAAGACGTGCGATAACCTGCAAGCCAAGATCAGAGAGGCCTACTACTAGTGAGCCCTCATTAACTCACCATCATGGAGAGTCGAGGTCAGGGAAAGTCACAGGTTCACTGATACTAGATTTCCTGCATTAGCATAACGTTCATATATTTTTGGAGAATGGATTTACAAAGAAATATGTGCAGAAATGAGTTAATTACATAAACTGTCCAAAACTTAATTAATATATAATACTGCATGAATAACTCGCGCACATTGTGTACCGATTTGTAAATAAAATATTTAAACCGATCTGAACTCCATTTCTTTACTCTATTTATCACTAAGTGGTGGATAATACTCACCATTACCAGGAAGTATTAAAGTGGTAAAAGAATAAAATGAACTTTGCAGTCTTTTCAGGTCTGCAAAAATACAGCTCTAAAAATATGAAGAGTCCATCTCCCATCTGATTTTTTTTTTTTTTTTTTAAACCATGGAACTTTTGTCATTGTGCATAGGTTTTTGTTGATTTGTAACTTGTATACCGTTTGTTGCAACTGCAGGACATTGTTCATTTATAGAGAACACTTTGTTCATTTGCATATAGCATTAACCCTTTTTTTTATTGCATCTTGTAAAATAGATCAGTCACAATTTCCCATTAAAAAAAAAAAAAAAAAAAAAACATTTACCGTTAAAACCAGAAAAAATAGGGATTTTAATGTGGATCAACTCTTCAGCCTCGGCTAATAACAGTCTTTTGTAGCTGATTCCAGTTTTTCTTCTCAGCATTTTCCAGCAGAAGCTTTTGCAGTGTTGATGACTGAGTGCAGGTAGGAGTAGAAGAAGAGAAGGTTATCATATTCTCCTTTGTACTCCTCTGCAAGAAAACTCTCATGATAGTCCTTCAGGAAATAATAAATAGCCTCAATAGTAGCAAGGTAGGTGTCTGGTTTGCCTTTCTGACGGCGCCAGAAACAGGTTTTTCTCGTCTTCAGCTCTATCCGTACGAAATCTGTAGAAGGAACACACGGTCAGACAGTCACGAGAAAACAGAGTGAGATCATGTTGAACAGCACTGTGGGTGAGGTTCATTTGCCCTTAATAATCAAGAGAAGTCAGAGCTGTTTGAAAAGCTGCACAATTGTAATCGTGCATGATTACCTTGCAGTCTTTCATCTGTGCTGATCTTGTTGGTCTGGTTCCATGTGCTGTCAATGAAGACCACCCTCTGTAGGGGATACACCTTTGACTCTGAGCCCCTTTTTTCATCTTGGGTCCCTGACTCTGGATCGTCGCTGTGTGTGGCGCCTTGACCTTCCTCCCTTTTTAGCCTCTTTGCACTGTGTCCATGAGGGAAGTCGCGTGATTGGCTGTCATACAAACACTGCATCATGTCTTCAACTGAGACAGCTCCAGGACCAGGGAACACCAACACCACCTGGAGAGTGCAGAGAAACAACTGAGCGGTATACCAACAAAGACATGCTGTCTGTCATAGGGTGTTTTTCAGACAACTAAATTAAGCATTAAGAGATATACAATCAACCAATATAATGAAGAATAAAGTATTTAACAATACTGAGAGGCAGCTGTTAAAGTATATGTTATGTTCATATTGTTGTGAATATGTTAAGGTGACTCCATTTCCTCATGATGAAAAAAAGAAAACAAAAAACAAACCTTGTCCTTTTCATAGTCAGGTATGCAGGGGTAAGTGTATATGGTGACATCATTGGGAGCGAGGATCTTGGCATGGATCGCAGTGCTTTTTCCATCCGTCTCATTTGGATGCTTGATAATGTCTATTTTAAGAGGAAGCTGAACACAATGTACGTAATATGAAAAGTCCGGTTCAGACTACCGTGACATTTCAACCAAAACATAATCACAACAAAACATCACATCTTAACTCAAAGACATGATTTAACATGTTCTACCACATTAGAATTGGTTATCATTGGTTAAAAAATAAATAAAAAATATATATAACATAACTGAGGTCCTCCATTAAAAAGAACCAAATGAGTCCTGGCCTCTTACTGACCTTGATTAAAGGGATATCTTGCAGGGTGACACCCACTAACGAGCAGCACGTGTAGCAGAAGAACATCCTTGATCCTCCACATTTAGTGCATTTCAACCTGCCTTTCTGCTGTGCCTCCTCCAGCACTTCATGTGATGCCAATTTCAGACCTTGGAGAGGCTGCTTGGCAAACTCACAAGCATCTGATGGATCACTTGAGACTGTTGTTTTGTCACGGCAACGAGGATGGAGACCCTGGTCTTGATCCAGGCTACTCATGCTTTCTCTTTAAATGTTGACAGACTGGAGCTGGAGAATGTGGGTTCTACATTCATAGCTGCACAACAATGACAAAAACAAAGGAGAACCTTTTTTCAGGAGACAGAAGTAATCCAACATTTCCACAATTTAAAAGGTCAGGAGCACAGCAATGTGGAAAATACATTATTCAAGTGAGGGACTGTTATTGAAAAGGTCATACAAAAGACTTTCTTTCCCTAACAAATGAGTCATTTATTTGGGAAATGTTTGGCATATTAAACCTGTGGTATGTTCAATAACTAAAATCCAAACAAAAACCTGGTTTTATATTACAAGCTTTTTTTGGCGAGGGTACCTCAGCTCTTAAAACAATCTTCACTGTGAATTCACGATCTTTATACTATTTGTTTTATCTTAGTAGAAATGCTGAGTACGTTTTTGCAAGTGAATGAATGTACACTAAATTATGAAGGATGAACTCCGCAGTCTACATTAAAGTTCAACACACTTGACACTAGTCTTTATAGACCAGGGTGTGTGGTCTGTCTTAGTGTACCCACTTGAATATTAGTGTCAGGATCCAGTCAACAGTGTCTGATCCATGCTAGTAAAGCTAGCTTCGGTTAGCAAGCTTGACACATGCTAAACCACGGCAGCCTTGATAATTTACAGTTTAATGGATAGCAAAGACAACAGAGAAACACATATCAAAGTTAGTCGTAGCAAACGGTAGTTCCGGAGATGTTGTTACCATGAAAAAAAGCGTGTCTACCTGTATGCAGTCAAATGATGTACAGCAGCGTGAACTTCTTCTTCTTCTACGCCGGATATGCGGTTCAGTGTTGGCGGAAGCAGAGGAGTTGGCGGCAAATGTTGCTTTGCATTCAAAATGGACAAGCCCGAGATGAAGTTTGAAATAGAGGATACAAAACGGTTACAGTGAATTATGTCTCAAAATTAACTCAACATATACCAGTGATCAGATATTATAATGGACATATTTTTGGCTTACTTCACGTTTCCAATGAATTGACATGTAAACTCTTTGAGACCCCTGAAATCTTGCTTTGAACCCACTTTCAATCTGAGATGCTCTAAAGTCGTGATGCATTTGCAGAATTCGAGTTTCATTTCCCAGATATGGCTGATCAAAACCTTACAGGTTACTTTTGGGAAAAGTAGTCAAGAATATCAAAATACATTTTTTCTTGTTCAAAGCAACATGTTATTGGAATGACGTAAAGCAGATTGTTCTATGTCAGATTTCAAAGATATCTGAGCTGTCACACTTCTTATAAAACAGACAATCTTATTCAGACTTGTATGGCTAACAGATGTGTATCGAATGAGACCTTCTGCTGTTTGTGATATTAGTTTCCAAACAATAACAGATCTTCTTCCAGACGTGTACTTTGTGCTGAGTTGTTTTGAGACTCACTGAAGTGAATCAGTGTATAATGGGACTAATCAAAATTAGTCCCATTATATACAGAGGGCTTTCCTGTCATCCTAGCAGGTTACATTGTGTCTGTCTGTAAAGCTTTTACATATAAAATATGAATCAATAGTACCTGTAGTGACCAATTTTAACAAATCCAATATTAAGAAAAGCCACTTTAGTGAGGAATGTGGACGCTGTTTCGGGCACGTGCTCAGCTCCTAGAAATATAACCAGTCCGTTGATGTAATTTCTGATATTTGCGTACATTTATTATTATACAACTGATGAAAAATACCATACCAAAACAAAACAAAACAAATAAGATGAATAAGATGAACCTCTATACGTCTATTGGGCTTAATAAAACAAACAAAAAACACTTTTTTCCTGTCTTCCCAGGCTGACACATTGGAAAAACTTTTTGCCTCAATTCAAACACCTGTCCACCTCACTTGGAGCCCTGATGAAAAGCATAACACCCATTCAGGCTCCCCATGGTGCCCAGTAGAGGGACTGCATACATAAACAAAAGAAAATATAATGAGATCTGAAGGAATCTAAGGTAGTAAAACTGCCAAGGAATGTCCAAATGGTTTTTCTGTGATTATAAATTTTTGCTTTTGTAACTTTCAAATTTTCTATTTTAATATTTCTTATTTCGATATGATGCTTTTTATTTTGTGTAAAGCATACTAAATTGCCTTGTTGTTGAAATGTGCTTTATATAAAAAAAACTAGCCTTGCCTTTCACTAATGTGCTTTTTACCATGTTCTTGCATTAAAAATGACTTTTCTATTCAAATGCAATACCTTGACGTTAATGGAACCTCGAGGTCCTTGCTTGGGAGTGATCAGACACTGGCATACAGGACGTTTGTACCACGTAACATTGAAAGTGAAACCATCCCTATATTTTGTGTTCATGGAGAGAAGAAGCCTTATCCAACAGCTAACATGTACTTTTAGGTAGAAGGTCAAACTTTCCCTTTGAACTTTGGGGTTGCTGATAATCTGCCTTTCGATGCTGTTCTCGGAAGAAACCTAGCAGTTCATTATTATTTGTTGGACCCAGAACAAAGCAGAAAGTGTACTGCTGTGCTAACCAGAAGGCAAGCCAAGCAATTCTCAGTGCTGCACATGAGAAGTCTCAGACCACCGCAGATGGAGAAAGCAGGAAAAATTCCAAAATACAGTGACACCGTAAACAAGCACTGACTCAAAGTTACTACTAGGGTTTCAAGTTCCAGGTAATATAAGTGATATGCAGAAAACTGATCCATCTTTAGTTTCTCTTTTCCAGGAAGCAAAGGAGAAGGAGCAGGAAGCGGCAAGTGGCAAATAATATCTGCTTAAACAACCCAAGAGCTCCACTTCAACCACGACCCATTATTGGCACCCCATTTGAGTGCCCTGAGATGAGAGCAATACTGTAATTTAACAGGAGAATGTGTTACAGTGTGCAATATGGGCCCATGCTGATCTGTTGGTTATCCACCACAGGTTCAAGTGCATTCATTCCTCTTAAATGTGGAGCGTCAGTCTTTATGCCCTGTATTGCTCTTTTTTTTTTTTTTTTGCTCCGAATGATCAAATAGCTAACACAACAGAATTAAAGAAAGGAACCAGGCTCATGGGGAGAGATATAATTAACATTTGCTTTGAGCAATGGTTTTAAACCTGACAAAAAAACCCCTCTGTATTCTAGGAGTTTATCTTTGTGTTCATACATGTAAATGCGCATGATGTAAAGGAAATAAAAGTCAGTATTTTCCAATAATCAAATGATACAGTGGCCTTCAATTTAAAACTGTCACAAATTGTGTTACAATGATTTAGCATGAAATATGTCAGCTATTCTCTTTTAACAACTTGGACTCCATCACAATATTCAGGTTTAGATTGTTGTCTCCATTTTTGCTTTAATCCAATAATGATAAATATTAGTCTCTTTATTTGTAATATTTGTTTTATTTGTGGATGTTGCGGTGTAATAAAGTTTGATGTTTTTGGAAGCCAGAGGTGACAGTTTTTACATACATTTCATGGTGGACTTAGCAGTGAATCGGAAAGTTAGTGGTCTTAAATGTTTTTGATTATTGTCAGCATCTGTTTTAATCCTAGATTATTATCTTTCTTTGTTTATTAAATGAGCCATCAGGAAAAATGGGATCTTGTGGTGAGTTGCTCCAGGTTCCATCCAATGATCCGACGTTCCATACTAAGAGTCTGCAAACACAGAAATCCCCACATTGCATAACCACAGATTTCCTTAGTGGAAATGAAGGTTTATGGCCCTGAAATGTATCAAGTTCAGCTGCGTGTTCCCCCTCCCCCTTGGGGCCTCCCTTTTCTTCCGCTGCCCCAACACCACCTCTTCACTTTGCACGAGACTCCCCAGCCTCTCTCTCTGTTTATCTTCACTTTCCTTTCTTTCTTATCCTCCCCCTTTCTGTTTGTCTCACTCTTTTTCTGCAGGGCTCTCACAGACGGTGAGACTTCCCTCACAAACACATTGTTTGTAATATGGGACATGTGGTGTTTTGTGTTTATGCTACCACTAAAGTACGACTATAAGTACTGTTCCAAAACAATTTTTAATGAATAATAAATCATTGTCGCAGTAGGGCCATCAAATTGCACCGAAGAAAGTTAAGATTTAAAGACATTTAAACAACTAAAATACTAAGAACTGGTTATTGCAGTTACTAAAGTTAAACTTGTCTATGCAGTAAAACTCTACCTGATTGGCTGTCAGATAGTATAAAACACAATATTTCATTAACCACTGTCTACACTTGGTAGCTTTTACAATAACATAACTTGGACATGCTCTTTAAACAACATACCTACATACTGTACATTCAGTGACACTATGAGGCAATGTTTTGTTATTTTTACAGTTTAGGAACTCTGTCACTTCTGACAAAAGCATTTGGCAGTTTTATATCTCTAATGTGAAGCAGATGAAGAAAAGTATACGGGAATCCCTCATTTTTTAGAAGGAAAAAAGTACGAAGATGATTTGTGATTTCAGGAGCATTTTATTCAACAAAATCTGCAGGTCTTGGAACACCTTGTAAGTATTGTTTATGTGTCTGGCGTGACTGTGTTGCGTCTTTTATGTTGGAAGCCTGCTGACTCACATCTATGACATTTTTCTCTTATTCTCTTTGGCTTCAGCCTCTCCTCGTCCCATTGGGAATACACTGCCTTGAATCTGAGATATGTTTACATTTTGAGCATGTTACAAATTATCTGCTAAGACTAACTTTGCGTGACTTGGCAGAAGCCTTCACCTTGCTCAGATGTTGTTTGGGTCAAACGTATTTCAGGGGTTGGCTCTCTCAATTTGACTGTCTTTATCTGACAGGGGTTCTCCAAGCCAGATGTGAACCCAGGAGAAAGGTAAACCTCATGTTCGCCTGAGAGTGTGTTCATGTGTGTGTGCCCGTGTGCATGTGTTAATATGTATTATTTGGATGAGCATATGTTGGAGGCACTCTGCCAATATGCCTGGGATGCATATTTGTTGAGCTAAAACTCTACTTATCATGACATAAACCAAGAGGGAATAAATGTGACCCTGTGTTGACCCTGTAGATGTATTTTTATCTTCAATCATAAATTAATGAATTTATCTTTGAGTTGGATTACTACATCTCAACCTCCCGTATCAGATTGAGTGATCTAACTCATACAAGTCATGCATCCAAGACTGTCCATGGACACTTAAGTTTTCCCAAATGTTTTATTTGCTGTCTATTTCAATCTAAATAAAGGCAACATCAACAGATTTGATTATCTTGTCATTAAATCAGCTGCGCTGGAAAATGGACCGCTTATAATCTCCCCTGAATTATATCTGTATTTGGAACACTTGTACCCCATGTGAAATAGATTTTGTTTGTAGGTTTGTGGGAGTGATTTATGTAGTGGCTAAATAACCTTATTGTTGTGGAATAATATATAAAGATTAGGTGAGGACTAACTCCTGTAGCCTACAGATATTTTTTTTGAACATCTTTTATATTTGTAATAGTTGCCATTGAAATGCTGTAATGTAACTCGAATGAATGCTAAGCAAATTCATTACTCATCTTACCCCAGAGCTTGCCCCTTTGTAGTTTCATTAATTGCAGAATTTAGGCCTGGTTCATATGCAGATTTTTTATCTGAAGTGGCAGGAAAACATGTCTTTCACATTAACATGTAATCAAAAAATGACTTGAGGTTTGCAAGTGCTACCAAATCACTCACCAACATTGCCTCAGTCATGGGTTGTACATTGATACCATACTAATATGCAGAGTGCATGTTGATAAAAGGCACAATATTTTGCAAGTCAAGCAGTGGTGGATAATTTTACATAAATGTCAGATAACTGGAATCAGTGATTGTGGATTTTGGAACGTTTATGTAAATGTCATACAAATAGTTGTGATTTTTGTTTTTGTTTGAGATAACATTAATGTACAATAGGTTGTCATCCAAGGCCATCACATACTGATTGCATGTCACTGCCCCCGCAGGGTACTGATGATTATGAATGTTAGGCAGTGACCCTCTGGCATGTGTTCAGGTGTGCTTTCTTCTTCTCCAACACATGGTTCAATGTGTTTTAAGGAAACCTTTCGGTATCTGTTTTATGTTGAGTTTTCTCCCTTTTTACAACAGGAATGGATCTGTTTAAAGGTTCACTTTAGTAGAAGCTGTAAGGTCTGTTTAAATTCTGTCTGAAACTGGTTCTGTCAGTTTTAAGGGAATCTTTAGAGTCTCTGTTTTCTAACACATGGTTATATAGCATGTGCTCTTTTTTTCCTCTCACACTTTACCTAACACTCATTTACTATTTAAATCTGCAACAGTGCCGACCCTTTTCTTTTATATACGAATCCAACAAAGGACTGCACCCCCAGCTGATACTATCAGTCTTTGAACATATCGCTCCCTCTATCTCAGGTAAGAAATGTAAACTCAAGGTTACATAGACTCTTTACCACATCTAAATATTACTTGAAAGTGGTATACATACAGTGAATGAAAACATCATGATTCAAAGTTCTATGTCCTGTGAGTTTTTGAATTTATATTGCATAGAATAGACACGTATTACATTGTTCACTTTGCAGTTTAATGTGGATATCATTTCAGCAGCAGCAGAATATTTAGCTTGTCAAAATCACACCTCAAAAAGAACGAGGAAAACAGTGAAATTCATTTGATGAGAGTTTTCAATGCTGGAAGGACAGACAGATCAACGCAGATCATCCACAAACAGACCGTCCTACTTACAGTATATAATCCTTTTAATGAACATGCTGTTTTAATCAACCTTGCCTTTGGTTTGAGTGCTCGGAGCACATGTACGAATAAAAAACACAAGTCCAGCTTGCTTCTTGGTCAAGCCAATTCTCTTCTCTGGACCTTTCTTCTGTTATCACAGGTCTTCTCATCTGGCAAAGTGTACATTTGTGGACAGGATACAGTCCCGACTGTGCATAATAAATGTTTCTGTTTTATTAGAAAACACACATTTTTGATATGGAAATATAATATAATAGTCAAAATGAAAATAACATTGAGTAAGCTTTAGTGGTTAACAATTGGTGTACCAATCAAGGCTATTTCAAATATCTTAACATTTTCTTGTTTTAACATCTTATTTGAGGATGTTTGCAATACTGTAATGTGCCAGTCTGACATCATGCTATTGCTAGTTATAGATCACAGGAAGAGAGATTGACATTGGTAAAGAGTTTATGTGTGTCCCTTAAAATACAAGATATGAATGAAATTATTACAATTTGACTTTAATTAGTCCTCGGCTGTTTCAGTCTACCCTCCTCTCCTCCTCTCGACACTTCATCGGAATGAAGTGGGATGCTATATGCTCCCTTCTGGTCTTCTTTCCTCGCATTGGCCTTCCCTTCTGAGAAAGAGCTATGAACATTTCTTTGCCATTTTTAGTCCATTTTGTAGAAGAGTAAGCGTTGAAGTAGTTTTCTAGGAAAACCTCCTTGAAGTTGCAGTTTTCGTTGTAGAGCCTCTGGAAAGGATAAGACAAATATTATTGCTAAAACACAATAGACACTTTTTTTTTTTTGTGAGTTTTTTTGTCATAATTATTTAAAGGGTTGTTTGGCAGACATTGTTCTTTTTTTCTGCTTGACTGCTTGGGCTGAAAACAGAGCAAGACTTTCCTCACTGAGAAAAAATATTACCTTGCCTTGCAGCTGTCCGGCCTTGTTCATGGAGATATAGAACTGACTCTTCACACCTTTGATAGCGAGGATGCCCCCCTCAGACACTGTCCTAATCTCCAGGATACCTGCCAGACATTCAGACAGTTAGGGAAGACAAATGATGGGACAGATACGACTCTATTGACATGGAGTCTTCACTCCAGCTTCACACTGGGCTCAACATTCATCTTCATTAACAAATGGAGTGGAAGTTCCTGTGGTTAATCAGCCTGTGGTCTCTCTGGCTTTATTCAAGCCTTGTTAACTGGCCTGGGTGGCCATTACACAAACCACAACCTATGCCATAGCACATGTGGGAGACAGATTAGGCCTCTCTCTCCTGGGATTGAGAAAACTACCTCCTTGCATGGGCTTTGCACGCTACATTTTAGGCTGCTCTTCAAAACTGTGGGAGAGTAAAAACACTTAACTAGTTAGGATATGAACTCTTTGGCCAGTGCTGTTTTGAAAGACTTCATTTTGTTATATCTTCAAACCGATCATTTTACAGCAATATGTATAAATAAACTAAGAAAAATATGGTCCTTTTACTATTTGCATGAGTGATTATAGTTGATAAACAGGCTTTCACTTCTCTTGACAGTGAACAAATTCATCAGTGATCTTATGAAGTGAGATTGCGTTTTTATGTTGAATCAAAGAGATGTGCAGATCACTGTTCATAAGCAGATAGAGATTTCTTTGGTTCAACATAAACTGTTACATTTTGTCATATCTAAGAACAAATCTAACTCTTAAATATTTTGGGGAATGTCAAGCAATGATGGGAACATTTAAAACACGAAACCATTATGCTTTTCAAGGACATTAACATGGTCACACTTGGGTTATATAAAGACCACGTCTTTCCTTTTCAAGAATGCAGAAATTCTTCCATTTGAGAGGCTGAGAAAAAAAAAAGGAAGAACTCTATTAAAGCTCGTCAGACTGACATTGAGCGTGCGGCACTTTGAGTATTTGATTACAAACAGATGGCAGTCTCCCAATCTTGGAATGTTGTTTGTGCTCTGCTTGCACTTGATATTTAACTTAATATTCCTGCCCTTTGACTGCGTGTTTCCCCGGCTCTCTATTGCCCTGTTTGATATTATTTATTATGACTAAACAAGGAAAGCTGACCTCAAATATCAAATGTATGCTGTCATGGCACCACTAAATGTGTAAGCCCTTTGCATTCACATTTATTTGGACCATTTCTTCATAAACGTTACAGTTTTGGTACGTTTTCCTTTCACATCTTAAATGTATAGCTTCTAGCTGTGTGTTTTTATTGGTGTTACAAAGCCAACTATCTTACAAGTAACAGCCAGTGGAAAGATGAATCCCATTTCTTGTCCCAAATAAACATAAACATACAAACATGTTGCTAACATTTTGACTGTAAAGCTTTCGGACTAACCTCAACTTGAACAGATTTGTTATCTCTCGCTGCTCACCAGCTCAGAGTTAAGCAAACGTACTGTGGGTATTCCCTTAATCTACCCTTTTGATTATGAATCTAATGTTTATATTTGTTAGAAAGGGTTATGGACAGCCTTCCAGGAATAGTGGATAATTCTACAGTAGAATTATGTCCACATTTGACGCCATGTAAAGTCCAGAAAATGAATCAAGATAACATATATTCACTTTGTCTCTATAGGCAAATGTACCATGTCTGAAGTGAAACCACAAAACACATTTCTTAACAAGATGATCTGAATGTAACTTCTGCATTGACTTTAGAAGAGTTAATTTACCAGCAGGTATAGAATACAATCAGGTATTTATTCTTATTTGGCTGCACCTGACCTGACACCAAGTCTATTATGTCATAGTCAGATTGACGAGGCAGGCGTAAATGTTCATTTTAAATTGCAAATAACCAAGAGGATCTATGTACACTTTACAAGCCAAAAAGACAAAATTAAATTCAAAATAATTGGATCTAAATATACCCAAATAAAAATGGAAATATAGATAGGATATTAAGACGAGCATTTTTTTAAAACAGATTATATCTGACTGACAGGGCTTGGGGAGTTACTTGTCAAAGAAGAAATTCAGTAAGTTATAAGGAACCCAACCGCTGACATCAGAAGTACTGCTACATACTTACAAACTAATGTGTTCGATTTCCCTGTTTTTCTTTAAATTCCCTGTTTTCCAGTTGGCATGCTTTGGTTTGTAATATGTTGACAAACCACTTGGAGGTTGTTTATTTGCTCTTTAAAGTGGCTCAACACAACTTCTTATTTGTATGATTACCACATTTTGGTTAGACTCGAATGAAGCTGTAACGTGGTCTGTCAGAGGAACCAACATATGTTTGTAATTCAAAGTAATTATTTGGTTCGAAGTTGATCTATGTTTTACCTTCTATGTGGAATGGATTGGTTTCTTTTGATGATGTGTTTACACATTCAAACTTAAGCAGTACCCCTCACCATAACTCACACATTTCATGTTCTTTTTTTGAACTCTGCTGCATAAAGAGAAGAGACGTTCAAGTTTGCTATACATTTGTTTTTACAACAAGATACAAATCCTAATGTCAGACCTTTGATTTATTAGCCATGCAACACTTTTGAAATGAAAGAGGAGAAGTAAGACACTAGTGCACTGGGAAGTAAGACTACAGTATACTTCCGTTGCAAGGAACACATGGAAATATTTGGAAGCCAAATATAAAGCAGCTCAAAGTTTCTTATTTTGTTTTTGTTTTCTTGAACTCTCAGTTTTAAAAAATCCCAGAGCAAAATTCATTTCTGGATTTTTTTTTTACTGCACTTATTGATTTGATTCAAATCTGCCTGTACAAAGGGAGTCTATTTTCGAGACTTATTAGAGACACTTCTGTGTGCCACCAGCATGCGGTAGCCACATATGGGTACTTCAATTTCTCTGTGTTTCATTGCCAATGATTACACAAGCATCTTACCATCCACTTTGAGGCATTTCCCTGTTTGGCCAACATTCCAGCCACACTGTCCACTAGGAGGAAATGATATCCACTTAAAACATCCTCACTATGTCAGAGATCCCTGGAGTGTCTGACAAACATAAATTTGAAAAGTTGGCTTTATAGCAACAATGTTAACAATTAACTCTGTTAAATAAATAACAGTTCAACCATCCAAGTAGCCACAGTAGTTACTGGCATGCATTATATGTTGAATTCCTCTTTTACTGTAATGAAACATTTATTAGTGTGGCTGAAGGACAATACCATTGTTTCTTTGTCTTTTTTTTTAGGATTTCTGGTCCCAGGATCTAATTTTGACACTGTATGTGAAGACTGTTGAGGTTTCTATCAGACTGAAAGAATGTCTGTCTGTGCCAGTGTGAGTCAGTGGTCACTGAGACCTGGCACTCATCAGACTACACGATTCTTCAGTTGACTTCATTACCGCCTGTGATTAGATGGTGTTATGGTTTAACAAGCCAAAGCCTTCACTTGTTTCATTTTCATTGCTATCACTTTGGCTACTGTGACAGGGACACATGACCTATTAGCACTGTAATTACACTCACGCGCTTCTGTCACATTGACAGGCAGAAGATTTGTTACTGACTCAGTGGAAATATCACACAACAAATCTCTGCATGGTGGAATTATAATTTGGCAGTTTCTCAAAATAAATTCACACACAAAGGTATTCTTAGAGATTTGTGGTGTTTTTTTTTCTTTATGATTTAGTCAGAAGTGCAAATAGGGAGACCATTTATTATTTTAAGGCAATTTTGTTATTCTTACTGTTGCAGTTGGTTGGGTCTTGTGTCCCATTGATGTTGCCAAAGTCATCAATTGTCAGGAACCATTGCGTGCGGCTGAACAGCTGTCGGATGCGCACATCTCCTCCCTCCATGTAGTCATAGTTCCTGGTGTGGCGCTCGTGTCTGGAGCAGTTCATAATAGCGGCAAGTTGCTCTGGAGTGCAGTCACTGTAGACCACACACACACTGCCAAACAGGAAGATTGCGTGCAAGTACAGTCCCGAGAACAGATTTTGAAGGTTCCATGTCAGCATCCATTTGCGCATTATAATTCAATGCAGTGGGGGTCAATGAACAACATACTGAAATGTGAAATAGAGATCTGTGTGCTGACCCTCAGCCCAGCGGACCCCTGACTTGCGACCCTTGTGCTTAACCTCTGGCTCCCTGTTCCTGCAGCAGGGAGCCTAGTAGGATGTTTAGGCAGGACACTTGTGGAGAGACTTTTGAAGTTGGCTGAGGCTGGAAATTGGCAGATGATGGTGTTAGAGATGATGTCTCTCTTAATCCTCACTGTGTTGACTGCTCCATCCTCATGTGATTATAGTCCCACAACAGCGGCGTAATCCAGTTCAGGGACGAGATGTAGGACTGTATGGGAAAAAAAAAATTGATCTGTTTGATTCTAACTAATGAAGTAAAATGAGATAATAACACCCAAGTACATTTACAAAGTCAAATGTTTTTTTTTATTGATGCTGCTACCAAAATGATATCAGGTATTCCCCCAGTTTTTAACTTGATCTTGCGTACACTTTAAAATTACTTTTAATGAGCACATGGTTTTCTGTGATCATACAAATAAAAACTATTCCTGTAATAGGTAAAGACACTTTAAATATTACTTATTTATAAGTGCTGTTAAATTGCCTCGAAAACAATGGTCTTCTGGTCAGTATCAACATACAGAGTCAAACAAACTACACTGGCTCTTTTGTTTAAAAATTAGAAAATGAAATACTTACATGTGCTCAAAGTGATGACAGCAGTTTTGAGAGGTGCATTTCTTTTCAGCTGAGTTTTGATGTGAACAAACTTAGTTCTTAACCCCAGTATTACAGAAAATCTTAGTAAGCTTGGAGCTTCTGTCAGTTCCCATGGATGTCTCCCTGATTCTGGCAGGCTGACTCTGGGCATCTTCCACTGTCGCTGTGCACTCTTCTTAGATAAATGCCTCTTGCTGACCTCACTTGAGAGCAATTAGATCCCAACCAGTCAGCTGTCCCTGGCTGAGATGGAATGGAGAAACACCCTCTGCCTGCCTCTTGCTGTCACTCACCCACCGGACATGAGAGGGAGCTATAAACTCTTAAAACAGCAGGCTCTTGTGGTATGCACTCCTAACTACTTAAAGAACATTTGCATGCACACTCACCTTTGAAAAAGTTGCTACAACCTCACTGGTGTTTCCAAGAAACAGCTTGCACTTGAATATGTTTGCTTTGCTCAATACAGATAAAATAGTGGCTCACGTTTACCTAAGGGGTAGTTAAGATATACCAAAGTGGTAGTTAAGATATTTGATCTGATGACAAAGTTTAAAGAATTTATCCCCTGTCACTTAACACGTCATAATTAATTAGCGGTTTTACTTAGCTGTACTGAATCATTGTTTAAGATGTATTAACTTAAAGTTATGGCTGACAGGTATGCATCTAAGGGGAAAGAAACAGAGGACCAAACTGCTCAGAAGTAGTCGTCTCAGTGTCATGGGTCATGCACTCTTTCACTTTTCATGTTTGTATTTAAAGTCACAGTTTATTGCCTTACATACCTGGCCTTTCCTTGGACTCACTACTTCAAAAGTTTATATGGGCCCTAATAACTTGCTCCCCTGGGGAGGTCAGGGCTGCTGGCCTGAGAGAGAGGGACTTCAGGCCGCAGCAGGTCTCCTTCTCATCTCTGAACTGGGGGTCATAAAGACCTGATCTATTAGGTGTCACTTGGCCTGTTGATCTGTCCCTTCTATCACCTCAAACAGAACAAAGCATCAATTGTGACAGCTAATATACCATGGAAACAGTTGTTTTTAGTGAATGCAAAATCCTATGTTTGTCATAATAGATGTTGACATCAAAAGAGATGAAGTTCCTGGACATAATGTGTACGTCATAATTCAATTCATTTTATTTGTCCCTGGGGGGCAATTATATATACATGTGTATGTATACATGACTTAATTTGATCGCTCAATTAAAAAAATCTCCTGATTGTCAGAACTTCATTAAATAATTGTCCCAAAACTGCCAACTAAAACTGCCAACTCCTCGTGACGATTTGATTTGCTTGACTCGGGAAGCTGTTTTCAGGTGCAGGTAGCACCTGAAAGAGTCTGTCGAGGCTAATTGCTGCCAGGATAATAGTCCAGACCCTTATATATATATATATATATATATATATATATATATATATATATATATATATATATATATAAAAGTCAACAGTAGACTGACTGGGACTTCATTTCACTGGCCAAAAGGCCCTGCTTATGGGTTAGAACATTTTTTGAAAATACATGGACTTTTAGGTGGTAATGTTTCAAAACATTTGCTTACTGCCTTGCATAATCATCACAGTGCTTTAGATGGATATGATTACAAAACAGCTGACACACTTTTAGTAGAGAGAACAGCCTGAGGAGTCAGGAAGCCTTGCCCATCACCCTGCAGGAGTTTGTGGTTGGTTAAAAAGCCAGAAAGCACCAAGTTACCATTTTACCAGGAGGTAATGAACATGTCTTATGGAATTCTGTCTCATAACCCAATGAGGGAAAGATTGATTTTGGCAAGTAGATTTAAGTCAAAAAGCCTTTAATTATGAGTGCATTTATGTTTTGACCCTCACTTACTGTGTGGTCATGAACTCAAACCCAAAACAGATAGTAATAACTCTAGACCTGCAAATTGAGATAACCAGCAAGAGTTTAGATTAGAACTATTGCCCTAACCAACCAGATGTTCTTACCCTTGTAGACTTGTGTTTGAAACCTAGCATATCCTTGGTCAAGATTGGCAATACCACAGGATCTCTCAAGAAAACCCTGACACAGTGCAAGATGATGCCATCATGACTCAGAATAAAATGCAGTCTAAAATTGGTCATGATTGATGAAAGGCAATGCCACTCTGTGTCATGATACCAATCAGTATCCTCTCAGGAAAAGGTCACACATATCAGAAACACAACATTATGAAGTGTCCAACTTTTAAAGCGCTTGAGAAACACTTTTTTATCACTTAATCGCAACCCTCTTTTTGGTTGCTTAACGTTATGAAGCAAAGTCTGAAATATTTACAGCAATAATGATGAAATGTGATCCGCTGAAATACTGAACAATGTAAGCACTCACACAATCACATTGTATATCACAGAAAGAAAAGATATGCTTTTTTACCTTTTAACAGTATCTTGTAGCCCTGATTTTAAATAACACATCAAAACACATCTGCAGCCGTTATTTGTCTATTTCTTTTATGCTAGCTTTTGTCTTTGTATGGCTTTCACTGACCTTTCAAAATTATGACTTGGTTGTTTTTTTGTTTGTTTTTTTGTTTATGAGCAGCTGTAGCTTTACTTGTAGTAGTCATATTATTGATTGTTGTAGAATGACTAAGTGTAATAGAAGTGAAATTGTGCAGTAGTGCAATCACACAATGAGAGAATCATATTTGTCCGTGTGTGTGTGTGTGTGTGTGTGTGTGTGTGTGTGTGCGTGTGTGTGTGTGTGTGTGTGTGTGTGTGTGTGTGTGCTTTCTTGTGTGTGTATGCATATAGTGAAGTGTGCAGGTAGTTTGGTTTTATAGCCCAAATGGGTGCCTGCTGCTGTTGAAGGATCAAAGGCCCAGGACTGTCTGGAGTTTACAGTAGCTTAGGAAGTGCAGTGGCCGTAAGGCAAGCACACTTAAACATGCGTGAGGGAGCCTCTTTAATTCCCAATGACTGTACGCCTCACTCCCATCAGTCTGCCTCACTACTTTGTTTATCTCTCTCTTTCTTTATTTTACTGTCTGAGTTATTGGCTGTTTTGACAAGTGGAGGTCACGGCTTAAAATCTTACAACTTCTTTTATTTGATTCCCTTTGTTGAGTGTTTTGTTGGATGATGTTGTATGCAGTGGAGAATCTGTGAGGGTTTCGATGATTGTAGTGTGACACGCAAACATGCAAGCTAACCATGCACTCAAATCCTGTTCCAACTACAAATCCAGACTGACCTTCAGCTCCAGACTCTGAGCCTCGCTGTGTAATTGTCTGTTTCATCTCGGATAAACTCACAGTGGTATTATCAGATGGTCTTTTTACCTTTTTAGTATGACGTTTTTATTAGGCATGTGTTGAACTAGTCATGTGCCATCTTACTGTATCATTTTAGTAGTAATTCGTTGAGGCATAGTGGGCCAACATGATCGCATGCACAATAAATGAAGAAATGATTTACAATTTTCTAGACAAAATACACACAAACTCACTTTATCTGGTTAGGGCTGAATTGACAAGTATGTTTTTAAATATGTTTCAAATATCTCTCCCATGCAGGACAGGCAGGAATAATACCACATGAGTTATCGCTCTGTTGCATCTCAAGAACCTCTTGGAGTATTAGCACATGAGGCTATCCAAAATGTATTATAGTTTCCACTATTATTGCAGAGACATCAGCCTACGTGCTGTGTCTACTCTCAACACTCTAAAAGCATTCCTGCATAGAGAATAGCCTCTGTGTCTCTGTGTGTGTTTGCTCTTTACCCTGTCTTCTAATGATATCACTTGCATTTATGCTGGAAGAATGGATTATGTCTAAGGTCAGTCTATTCTTAGCTCTGTTTTAGACTGTTTGGGTTTAACTTTTGCTTTCTAAATTCCTTGATAATTGAGGATCTCTGGGGATGGAGCCTCACAACATTAGCTCCATCTATAAATAACTCTCTCACACATACACTCTTATAAACACAAAAGCACTGTGGTGCAACATGCATGGCAAAGTTTCGTTTTGTTTCTTTTTTTGCAGTTTTACCTATTTTAAAGCCAATACATCTACCGTATGATGTAGTTCAGTTCACTCAGCTCAAAAACAGAAGACTAAAATACTAGTTTTTATGGACTACTTTGACTTTGCAATGAATGTCCTGTTTCTTACAGGACCATATCTTCATAGGCCGAACGATTTATTTAATACATTCGAATCACATGAAATGAAAAACTGTTATGATAGAAAGATTAAAAATGTGCCACTTAACATCTCAAAGTTGGACTCCATATTTAAGTAGAGCTGACTTTTTTTTGTCTTGAAGTGTTTTATTGAAAATCGTTTTTCAAGTTGTATATTGTCTCACATGAACAACAGGCTTCAAAAGTTGAGGCGGTGCTCACCATTTTTAGGTAGAGAAAGAGTTACCGGGAAGCTTTATCTGTGACAGAGATACTCTTAACACCCCATGTCTACACACTGTCTCACAAATATGCATACAAACACTACACAAACTCTTGGTCTTTGAAGCTCCTCTTCCTGGGTCCTGATGACTCACTGACTGATAGTGCAGTAAAAAGGTGACACATAGTCTGAAATCAGGTTGTCATTGCTGTCTCTACCAGCTTTACGGCACATGACGGAGGTTTCTAATGTTTGTAGGTCATCCTAAATCACAGTTATTACTTGCAGGGACATCTTCTAAATACTACAACCTCAGCATGTTTAATAAAGTATCTTCCGTCAGACCTGACATTCACTCACACAGAGCATCGATGGCCACTTAGAATAAGTTGTAAGATCATCATGAAGATGGACTTTGCAGCATAAATCTGAATTCATGATGAACTATGTGAGAAAAGTCCATTCCTATATTTGTTTTTTTATAAAAAAGAATCAATTTGTTGGCAGGCAATACTTCATGATGTCGTGGGCAGAAACAGTGTGTTAGGACAAATGTAATGGGCCTTGTCAGAGAATGTGAACCAGTGTCATACTTCACTTGAGGGAATACTCTGATCCCATTTAATGCAGGAACAGCTGTCAGGGATCACAGTCTTAACTTCTCACTGTACTGTACAGTATCTGTTCACCTATCAGAAAAAACCGAGCTTGCTTATAAAGACCCACTCTTACGTCGTGGCTCTGAAGGAGAAGAGGTTCTAAAATAAGTGCTTTGAATGTACGAATTACAGCAGGAGACAGTTTACACTGGCACCTCTAAAGTGCTTGCTGTTTATAATTTGAAGCGTGTCTGTTCAAGATACCAGCTTCTTCCTGGGTATGGATGAATCGTTGCGTTTAAACTGCAGGTGCTGCTGAAAAAAATGTGTGCTGCATTTTATAAGGAAGTTATTGTGATCCCTCGGATAATATCGTAACTACTTCTGACAGGATCCTACTTTTGCCATTCTCCCTCAAGATGTGTTTATTGGCACATTTGTGTTTTTGGTCAGTGAACAAATAGCACACATCTCATACTGTGTGTATGTAAATATTTGTGTCACTACAGCTGTTGTTTTGTGCTTTAAGGCAGCAACTAACCAGTTTTATTTAATGTTTTTTTTAAAAAAGGAAACACACAATTTAACATTACTGACTGTAAGTTACCTTAAATTAGGCTTTTTCGTGTAGCTGTTAGGCACTGGCATGGAGCAAAAAGAGGTCAGGAGGCAGAAATTGATGCAAAAAAATTAAGTTGTTAATTTACTGACAAAAAATATCACAAAATAGCAAAAAAGAGTCTGCTTTTATACCAAGGCTTCACTCATCCATTAGGCTCAGGTGGCCTCACTCAGCCGAATCAGCCCACAGGCTGTAGCAGTGTAGGGAAGGTGGGGGCATGTGAAAAGACATGGGAAAGCCTTCTCACACACACACTCTGAGGACGTTTTTGGTTTATTACTGGGCTATGCAAGGATTACATGAGGCGACGCTAGCTTAAATGTAGCACATGTTATCCTGTAATTTCAATTCAACTGCTCCTGCAGTTCTACAGGTTGAGTCGTCATAGGCAAGACATTGAACCTATAATTGGTGCGTGAACGAGATTAAGTTAGATCCCAATGAGCCCCCTTGTGCTTGGTTTAGCCTCTGCCGTCAGTTTAAATGTGTGTGTGTGAAGATGTGAATTATAAGCTTTCAGTCATGTGATCCAAGATTTGGATCGGAGGCTTGGAGAGCTAAAAGGGTTCGGGTATAGTTCTGAGCACTTGCGACCCTTACACAGCGCACTAGACTTCACTTTAGTAATGTTAACTTACGTTTGGTGGAGAATCCTCAGCTTTAGTTTCGTATCATTGTGAATTATCACTTGGTTTACTTGCCGAAATGTTTTGAAGGTTGAGTTTGAAGAGTGAAAACTTCAAACTCTTAGGATTCTCACTGTTTTCATTCAGTGGCACAACAAGTTTGAAGGTTGTGGTTTGAGGGTGATTTCTCAAAGATTTGTGATGTATATTTTATTGTTTGGCACACATATTAATGAAGTGTATTCACAATAAATAACTGGTGGTTCCTTACACTAACAGTTTACTTTGCCATTCAACGTATTTATGTTTCCATCCATGTTATTTGTTATTGATGTTTTATTGGGGTTTTTTTGCCCGCTCAGCCAGTTGTTTGTATGTTTAGGTGATGTGGCCACATACATGGACCACTAGTCAGTACCTGTTAAGCTTCACGTCTGGATCTGAAACCCTAAACATCCACGGTACGCTTGTTGCTAAAGTAAACTGTTTATTGGAAAAATAGTCACTGGGAAAACCTTGAAAATTGTAAAAAGCCAAATTCCATGCCAAATTTAAAGTACCAGTTGAGGATTATGAGCACGGAGGTCTTCTAGTCTTTCACAGACTCTTTTCTGTCTTGCATGCTTTCCTTGTTCCGTCCCACGTTCTTATCTTAATTGTCACATGGTAAAAACATATGACCATATCTTGAAGTGTATTCAGGAATACTTGCTGCCATGATGTCAACATGGGTATTAGGTTGAATCCAAACAAACTAATTGAGATTATAATCACTCCCAGCAGTCATGTGTAACCTAAAGAGAGCTTTATTTCAAATATTATCTGAATTGAATACGTCAGATAACACTCTGTACTCAAGAGATTGCTGCCATGACCATTTCCAGAACCACAGTTGCTCTCCTCTTTGACACAAAATGCTTCCAGATGAATGTCTCATTATTCTCTCAGAGTGCCTGGATTACTCTCAGTCCTGTTTGTCTCACTTTGTTGTTTTTGCTCTGGCCATTGGCTCTTTGTCATGTTAGCCGTGTCTGTCTTTGTGTTTTTCTCGCCCTGCAGCTGTAGTGCAGACTGTTTTACAATTATAATAACATGTTGAAAACCCCTGCACGACATGCTTTTAAAAACAGAATAACAAATAGTGTGCTAATAAAATGCCATGGCTCGCCTAGGTGCAGAGCTTTACATTCTAATCTAATCATAAAAAGCGTTTGGTGGGAGACTTCAAACAGCAGGGGGCAGTGATAATAATATATGTCAGCTACAAACACACCAAGTGTATAAACTTCATGAAAACAGCCATGTGCGAGGGATCCACTGAGTTAAATGAACCACTTAATGAACCTGGCATGAATCTGGCTTTTTAACAAGTATGTGAAAAGGAGGGCTGGGGTTTAGAGGACACTTGTTATCGTGGGGGGTTTGATATCAGTGAAGAAATGTCCTCATAACATTTGCTTCATTTTTAGGATCTGCATTACAGTGCTGTGTTACTTAACACATTACAGCAACCTGTAGATCAGTGGAATAATCTATAACCAGGGGCAGAAATGTGTATCACATCACCTGCAAGTGTGAGCATGTGTGTCATTGCATGCAAGGAACAAACTGAAAATCACAGTGCTGTTTCGCTCGACTGGTGGAGTAAAATCCCAGGGCTCTTTTTTTTACAGGCTCAACCTTTTTTGAACAGAATGTGCACACCATCATTTTTATTTTAGTGACAAGGCACTAAGCAGAACAGGAAAACAATAGAAGAAGACACGTTTTTTGTTATTGGTCCCATTACCTTTGTGTGACGGGTTGTGTTTGAAAAGAAGTCAGTATGAGCAGGTTCGCAGAAAAGCAGAATTGTGCTAGTGTTACTGAACAAATTGCCTATATAATAATAAAGCCAGCTCCAGCATTTGCACAAAATATTTATTTACAGATTATATTCTAAAGTGTTTAAGCTCATTGGTTTACAGCTTTTACTCTCACTCTTCTACAGTATACAGCTGATACTGGACAATGCATGTTAGTAAAAGTTTTAGAGGCGAAAAATAAAATGGTGTGCCCCCCAAAAAATTTGCTTTAAAAACATAAACCAAAGCCAAAAAATAAACAAAGAAAGTGAACACTCTGTGAATCACTCATATGGAACACTTGAGTTGTTGTGTGGTTTTGAGGTTATTTTTTGACAGAGAGCGAGGCAGCGAGCGGAGACACCTCTAATGGGTCAAAGAGCACACATGTGCACACTCATCAGTTCTCCTTCACTTTTGTAAGCAGCGTTAACTTGTGACATTACAAAGCAGACAATAAGGACTCGCAATCATAATTAACCTCCCACAAGAAAGGCCGGATGAGAGTCCTTCTGGGGCAGAGCTGGTTTTGGGTCCATCCGAAGTCCTCTTTAATCTTCTCATAGCTACTGACAATAGTGGAGCCATAACCATAACACTGAGTCACTCAGCTGTTCATTAGCTTCTGAGAGGAATGTCTGTGTCATGTGTTATGACAGAAGATAAAAAGAGCCAGTATTTTGTGTTTTATTTTCATAACCCTTTTTACAAAAAAAGATGACAAGTTCATGGATTCGTTGGAGTCATGGCCACATATTCACACACAGCCCGAAGTTTATGCAAACGGTTTCACAAATCATGGAGCAAATCACATATCGTTCATCAAGTTTACATCCATTGCTTTCGACGCTGACCATAATCTCATTTGTATTTACATTCTTATTTACATACACATTTGAGTGGTAATCGGTCATGTAGCAGCAAATCATCAATGCACATGCTGCATGTTAGTGAAGTTTTCTGTTGCCGAGGCTTCCGTGTCCATATGATGTATTCATGTGGTTCCATTTCTGACAAGGAAAGCACTGCTGTCTGTTGCTTTTAGGTAACAGGGGTTCTCAATCTCTGTCGTGCCTCCCTCTCTGTCTCATTGTAAGGATGGATGTCTTTTTAATGGTGAGGGTGGGAGAGGCAAGGCAGAGCTGGAGAACAGGAGCTGATGTTGGAGGGAGAACAGACACATTACCCCTCTTTGATTTCCTGATAGTGGCTAACTCGCCAGGAAGTTTCCCTGTCTGCCACATGAGATTGGCCAAGAACTTGCTCGGTGATTAGACAATGATCTATACTAGTGTTGCTTAGTTTTTCTCCATTACTTTTGCCTGTCATCCCTTCCATCTTTTTTTTAAGTGTTTTTTTCACCCTGTTTTACGTCACTGTCTGATAATTATGGTGGAGAGGTTATGGGTCAGACTTCTTAGTGTTTCATTAAAGCTCTCTATCACCTGGGAAGCCAGCACTTGCAATACTGGGAGGAGAGTGTTTAAGTCAGACAGAGATGGATGAACTGGGTCGTTCGTGTGTGGAGCAGGTGTTGTCTAGAGGAAAGGGGCTTGTGCGTGTTGTGTATATGTGTTTGGGTGTGTGTGTCCAACAGAGACCCGTGTGGGGAAACATGCATGCGAAAGGCCAGACCACAGGCCAGAGGAAATAACTTTTGTGAACAGCGATGTCCTGAACTGGCCTGGTTTATAACCAAAGGTGTGCTGCTGTCATCCGCTCGAACAAAACAAACTGCTAAACATACAAGGGCGACATGTGTTTCTGTTTACCTGTGACATCTGTTGTTGGGAATTAGTCATAAAAACCACTTGAAACATTTACTTAACTGCCATTCTACTTACTAACAAAGCACGCATATTGGAAACAGTTAACATTTCTGAGTTAGTGTATTTAAACTAGTGAAATTAAACAATGATTTAATGTTTTGAATGTCATGTTGCATAATATTTAGATGATCTCAATTCAAAAGTTAAAAAGTTAAATATGATTTGGTGCACTATTTGTGTTTTTAATCACCGTTTTTATTGCCTGGTGTTGCATGTTCTTTGATGCTAGCACACTCATTAATATAATGTATATAATGAAGTTTGATATAACGTAATAAAAAATCAGTCACATTTTTTCTTGACATTTAATAATTCTTGATGATTTTTTTTTTTTTAATAGGCATCAGTCATTGACATTAGCTCCTGGTGTGAACAATGATGCACATGCTGACTGTTCTCTGTCTCTTCAAATTATCTTATGGTATATGTAAAAACAGCCTCAACATCATATTCTGTAATCAATTGTATTGTTATTGTATTGATTAAAAGTCCCCTGGCGGTGGAAAATATACATACATACGTGCCTTTAAATGTATTAACAATTAGAACAAGTTATCGAACAAGATATTATCCTTTGCCTTGCCGTTGTTGTGAGAGGATAATACTGGTCTGCTACTTTTCTTGTTCATCACTAAACTCCTCCTAGAAATTATATATATATATATATATCACAACGACTGACCCAGAAGAAAAAGTTCAAATTTCCTGTATGTCTTAATCCAATAAGTTAAAAAGGACATCATTCCTTCATTTGAGTTGACGACATGCTGAAAGGATGAAAACACTGAATAAACAGTCTTGGCCAAATCAGGGATAGCATGAGTATACAGATAAGTCCTTACCACAGGGCGTAGGGGCCTGTTTCACAATGTGCTTTCACTCAGCCCATATCTGGAGTTGCGTGAGAGATTTCCATATCTCACACACTCTTGTAAATCACAATTGAACAGTAGTAACTCAGAGAATGAACTCCAAACACGTCTGCTTTCAATTTTGGCCCAGGGGTCCTGCCAAGACTGGGGCAGGCTCAGAGACCACCCCTCAGCACAGATTTACTGGCCTCATCACCTCTTAGTACTGCAGGGAACGCCTGTCCTGCTCCCATCACTACAGGATGCACACCCCGCACCTCTACACCTAAGGGTGTTTGAAGTGTTATGTGTGCAGAGTCAGACATTTGGAAACACAAAAACACATTGATAGCATGCAAGCAGGAAAGAAAAAAACTCACGCAAACATGAACAGAATCAGCAATTTAGCTTTTTCTTTATTTACTTCTAACCTCATTTAGTTGATATTAAATGCAGATTTATTGTAATATTTTACATTTTAAGTTTAACATTTTAAATAGGTTTGGGGTTGTATTGAACTTCATTGTAAAACAAAAAAAACCCTTCTGGCTGGCCCTGGTGGCCTATTGGCTAGTTTGTGCAACCAGGCTATTCTTCTTGAGGCCATGGTTCGAACCTGACTGAGGGCTCCTTTTCGGCATGTCATCTCCCGCTCTTTCTCCCCGGTTTCCAACTCTATCTACTGCCCTTTCTAAATAAATATATAAAACGCCCCAAAACACATTTTAAAAAGAAATCTGAAACACATTGCGTGTTTCAGAAGGCTTCCTCACTCTGAATTTCAAAAATTACACAATTTGTGCGTGCCAGATAGTTATTTTATTTTTCTTCGAACCACTGCTGGCCTTACTCAGCAATTTGACACACTAGTTCACATCTAGGAGATTAAATACTCCCCCGTTCACATACTGTGATTTTGTAACATGGAATGCGTGCGATTCAGTTTCAGAGCTCATCAATATAGTCTCTGCTGTGTGTCTTCTACATCGTCACACCACTCATCTGTTACTGAATACCAGCGTAGCTCAGGGGCCTCAGCAGAGAGGAGGCCAGTGATTGTGTAAAATCTGCAGAGGTCAAAATAAGCTGTTGGTTTAATCCAGCTCACTGTGATACTTTGTATGTTTTTAATACAGATAACTTTGGTTGCCATATCCCTTGAGGAGGTCCTTAAGTTATGATCTGCACAAACAGTGGGTACAGTCTTCTGTTACAACCTCTTGAAAGGGCGTGATGCAAGTGTTTTTGAAGAATGGAGAGATAATTGTGTGACAAACAGGAAACTAGGATGTACATTAATAGGTGTCAACTCATAAATAGGACACAGCAGGAGCAGCTTCTTCTGTGAGAGTTGCCTCATCAGTTCAAGCTTGTGAGATTGTTTAGAGTGTTTAATGAGGCAGTGGTACGTTTCCTTGTGTAAGTCATGCTCTGATCATAGACTCTTTTTCAGAGGTGGACTTAGCCCATGTGTTATTCCCAATTGGTCTGTAGACTTCATGGTCATCACTTGTAACTCAAGTTACCCATTAGATGTTTTCACACTCGTATTAACAAAAGAATGTCTACAAAACTTCTGGCAGACTGACCCTGAAATCTTCATGACTTGCTTGTTCACACATGCACCTCATGGCAGAGGCTATTCCTGTTGGACAGGAGGAATATCTACTGTAAGAGCAGAGAAGATACTTACAAACAGAAAAAAACATGATGTAGCAGTTTAATTACAGGCATGGACACCCATGAGACATGTGCAAACCATAACAAGGTATTACCATCATTGCCCCATCACTTGCTCCAGGTAAATTTGCTTCCAGCGTTTTCAGTCATCCGCTCAACTTCTCACAAAAAATGTATCAGGGGGCTGGCAGAAAACATCCTGGGTAAAGTCAGACACATGAGACTTGTTCCTCAAACTCAAGAAGTTTTCAGCAGTTTTTAGCATGTGTGAAAGAAGAGGGTGGAGCTGAAGACGAAGTAGGGGTTGGTAAATGCCAAGTTTCACAGCTATCAGACTATGCTGCAGGCCATTCCCTATTTTTCACCTTACAATTTTTCTGGCTCCGCCATTAACAATAGTCATAAATGGCCAAAAATACCAATAAAAATAGATCAGAATAATAGATTTTCAGATACAGTTGCTGAGGTGCGACCATCATAAAGCTGTTTTCAAAGTTGGAAGCAGCAGTTGATGTTTCTTAATGTCTATGACTCGGCTGAAGATCACCAGGAGTAGTTCTAAAATATCAATATTTTTCAACCCATAGCAACAAAACAAAAAGCTTAATAAAAACAATTGATATTTTATTTCCTCTTATCTTGAATTAGCGAACAGTGAATTGAACTTATTTTTTATGCATGATCTCTGTTTTCCAGTCATACACACCCTCGCCTGAATTCATTAAAAAAGAACCCAGCTGTCTAGTGATTGCATGCCCAAGGGGACCTCACAGGGATAATTTGTCATTGATATGATTTGAGTCATTAGCTGTTTACAATACACATTCCAAAGCAATGAAAGACATCACCAAGGCACTACATTATTTCATTTCTCTTTTTTTAGTTGTTCAGTAGTAGGACCTTGGGTTGTGTGGGAAATTACCTAGACTCTCAGGAGACATCTCTGAACAGAGGTGTCAGAGAGCCACAGGAGGGCCTCCTCCTTCGCAGACAGTACCATACGAATGTAAATGTTATTTGATTATCACAGAGTCACTGTCTCCAGACAGACAGAATACACTAAACTTTAAGATCACCATTTGTTAAGTGTAAGGTCACCTCCCCATATCTCTCTGTATTGTATAAAAGGACTTGTAATGTAAAGGTTCGGAAGAAGATGCTCTGGCCTCTCCTCCGTGCTGCACGTATTAAAAGAGATCTGATTCAAGCGCCACCGTGAATTTTCTTCTTTTGAGAATTAGCAACTCTCCACCTCGTAAAAGGAGAATTTTCCACGACATTATGGCGACGAGGATGGGATAGACGTTCCGCTGATTGTTCCCTGAGACTGAACTGAAGGAGCTGTCGGCCGGGGAAATTCCGCTCCGACAAAAGGAGATTTTGGATCCCACCTGACGTCAGATACAGGGTGCAGACAGCGGACGCTCTATCTAAGTGAGTACGGCGTTTGAATCATTTGCTCAATTTGTAAAAGCCTAGGTAGCTGAAACGTAATTTAAGTCCTTTGGGGTGGTTTCAGTTATGCTTTTCGGGTCCATATAGTGTTTTATGGACGCCATGCCCATGTAATACCGGTCTTGGAGGTTTATGTTTTGGTAATTCCCATACCCTGCGCGGTGATGGAGGTTGATGTGTAGTGTGTTTTGTTGATGTGTTGTGCGTTTTATATGTTTAGAGTGTCTTAAACGAGAAAAGTTAAGAAAAAGAAAAAACGAAAAATGAAACTAAAATATCTAACGAACAGCACGAGGCTGTCTGCACTTAAAGAATAAAACACGTGAAACAACGATTATTATAGATATACACAAGGCCCCACTAAAATAAAATGGGCGTATGAGTGATAATCAAAAATAAAAACTTTGTTTGCGACATTCAGTGTCTGGCATGCAGATTGTATGCTATTGAGGTGCGTTGCTCGGAACTTATGTGTCATACAAACCACCTGGCTGAATTAAGTTGCAAAAAGTTTTAGTGTATGTTTGATAAGATCCAACCATACACTGTATGGGAAGATCAGTGTGATTGTGAAGTTGTGTGAGTGATAAGCCCATTGAACGTTTAAGCACATCTGTCCCAGTGAGTCACTGAAAACATGAGAAAACAAAACGGGGAAAAATAACATTTATATCTGAATTTTCAGGCTCTGCTGAATTAAGAGCAGACAAATGGGGAATATGTGATTTAGAGATGTTCAACTTTAGCAGTTCTTCACACATGAGATGTCTTCTATTAAAAGAAATTAAGCACAGAATGTTTTATGATGGCGTTGAGTATGTTAGACTAAAAGGTAAAAATGAAAGTAGGGAAGAAAAGATTATTTTGTTTTTTCAAAATTAGTAGAGATTGAAAGGAAAAAGAAATGAGGTTTTAAATAAGAAATGAAGGACAAGTAGAAATGTAGGGTTAGATTTTAAGATGTGACTTCCTCCTCTGTCTCCACACCTACAACTCTGCAGCAACACCTCCTCCACAGGAGGTCAAGCACACCAGACGAACTCTTAGAAAGAAGAGGGGCCGACCACACACCCGGATTTAAAAGCCTTCTTTCTGTCTCCTTAAGCAAGTAACTCTGTTTCTCCAAGAAAGAATTTTTACACAGGCCATGTCAACCAAACGTGAAGGAGGTTGCAGAGGAAACACCTGAAAAAGACTGGAGATTGATGGGCCACAGAGTCCTGGACAGAGATTGCCACCAAAGAGCAGAAGGAGAAGAAGACGGGGTCCATATCAAACTGAAAGTGCAACAGCACTGACTCCAAGAACAATGCTACAAAAGGGAAGGAGATGGGAATCCTGAGTTTAATACAAGATCCAGAAGAATCCTGGTCACATGCACCACTTGAAGGTGTCTGTTGTAGGATTCCTCTTGACAAAGCCAGAGGAGGCAGTGGAGGAAGGTCAGAGTAGTGAGCAGCACATACAGAGACACACACACACACACACACACACACACACACACCTACACACACAGAGAAACACTGATTCGACTGAAAAAGAGTAAACATTGCAACTAACACTGTAATGATAATTAAAATTTTAAACAATCTTGAATTTTAGAAATAGAATAGTATATTGTTTTCCAGTCAAAATTTATTTTTAGACGAGGTTAAAGATATCCATTTAGTCCTGAGACTGTTTGGAAATCATTGTTTTATAAATTAAGGTGCTATTGTTGAACTTTCTAAATCTCACCATACCTCCCCCATCGTGCCTGAAGAAAAAAAAAACAAATTGGGGTTGGAATTCATTAAAGTACTTAAGGGATGTAAATGAAGGTGGTCAGCATCCGGCAGATGTCTGTAACACCAATGTTAATCAGCTTGGGTTTTTAGTTTGTTTTAACAAATGCAAATTCTAGCATTCTTCTTTCATATTGACTCACAGTTCTGGGTTGCTTTCACAATCAATGGTGCATTTTATTTTTGGATGTAGATACCATAGGGTGTTTTTCTCCAACTTTCACTGTGGATTGAAATGGAGCTGAGAAATTAGTTTTTATCAACCATTGTGTATTAATACACTTGTTCAGTATGTTGACAATGTCTGTGTATATGTTTCCCTATGCAGAGGCATTGTCAAGCTGAGACAGTGTTTGTTGTTTGTCCATTTTTGTTTTCTGGCAGAAAACGGTCCGATATTTTGCAGGACAAGTTTGCAAACTATTTTAGTTTTTTAAAAAATGCATTATTTTACTCCGGAGTTTTTCATAAATTTGGTCCTGATTTACGTCCACAATCTTGGATGTTAAAAAACTGCAAAAACAAACAAACGGTTGCCTAATTGGTTTGAACAGGCTATTGTTGTCCATGGATTTTAAAAAGGGTGGAGATCTCCCTACCCCCACACATGGGGGTAGATATTTGGCCATGACTGACTTTTTTGACTTGAACTCCTGACACAGATAAAGCTTCAACTGACTTGACACAAGCTTTATCGAGTTCCCTCTGTCTATGACTACCAGACACTACCAACCTTTTTAAATCTTTTTTGTGCACTCATGTGATTTTAAAATGAAGAACAGTCTTAACCTTACTCTTTACAGCTCAAGATGGAGAACCACACCCCTGTCTGTGTCAAAAACCAAGAGATGCACTCTTTGACACTCTTTTCATTAACTTTGATTTGTTTGTACTAACACTGCTAACCTGTCTGCTCAGGCAGCTGTACTATTGGGAAGGATTTCACAGTACATACTGACTTTAAATATGCATTTCATCAGTATGTAAATGTCAGCTCATACAGGTGCTAATGACCCAGAGTCACTGGGATTTGAAGCTCCTGGGACTGCTGCTCTTTCACCTGTCTCCCCCACTCTACAAATGTTTTATCTGTCCAAAATGACGTTTTTACCCCTCAAAGATATCTCTGTGCCTCAAAAGTTTGACACATGGTCTTGACCATGTGTCAAAGGGGTGGATAACCATGTTTTCTAAGTTGTCTTCCCTAAGGTGAAAGCGGCCCTTCTGGGGACTACATTGGTGAAACTCCACAACATCCAGCCTGGAGATGGAAAGGACCTGAGAAGGAAGCATGGACGTTTTAACCACGATGGACAAGAACCAGATCTGGAGCTGCTGACAACAACAACTGCTGTCCAGATAACTGAGAGGGACACCTGGAGATGATGACAACATCCACTGACGATCGGATAGCTGAGAGGGATACCAAGATCCATACATCACTGCAACCCTTTTTCGAGCCATGGCACCGACGGAAGAACGACGATCTAACCTACGGAGTGCTGAGAGAGGACGCCGTGGGACGATTACCTATCATCAACTGATTCACTATACTGATACTTAGACACCCCATATCTTACAGAAGGGTAAACATGGACTGTGTGCAACAACAGATGAAGACACAAGATTCAACACAGGATCGGAACATCCAACAAGGGCATGATCAAAAAACTTGCCACAGAGAACTGTTTCAACAACATAAGTGCCTATTTTGTTATTATTTTGTTTTGTTTTTGTTTTATTTTTACTTTTTATTTGTTTTCATTCATTTCCACTGTAACGAACAGTCTGTTATAATGACCTTGTATGGTAATTTCTGGTACAAATGTTGTGTTGACACTTTGTGTCAAAAAGGGAGGAATGTGGGAAATTACCTAGACTCTCAGGAGACATCTCTGAACAGAGGTGTCAGAGAGCCACAGGAGGGCCTCCTCCTTCGCAGACAGTACCATACGAATGTAAATGTTATTTGATTATCACAGAGTCACTGTCTCCAGACAGACAGAATACACTAAACTTTAAGATCACCATTTGTTAAGTGTAAGGTCACCTCCCCATATCTCTCTGTATTGTATAAAAGGACTTGTAATGTAAAGGTTCGGAAGAAGATGCTCTGGCCTCTCCTCCGTGCTGCACGTATTAAAAGAGATCTGATTCAAGCGCCACCGTGAAGTTCTTCTTTTGAGAATTAGCAACTCTCCACCTCGTAAAAGGAGAATTTTCCACGACAGTTGCCAGACAAGTCTTTGGCAGTTCCAAAACCACAACAATTGTAAGACAAGAAAAAAAGGAGGCTGGTAGAACAAACACAGTTCTGCGGTCAGAGGGAACCACACAGTGAGGCTATGAGCGTAGCAAGGAGAGCTTGTTAAAGCACCCAGAATAATGCATGTGGGATTATGGACACCACTGTGTGCAATGATCCATAGAAAACCTGTAACAGCTAACAGACCTGACACACATTGAGAGATTTCACAATTATGTTCACACATTTTTTTTGGAGCATGATCTCCGAAAACAAATGACTTCTTCCTCTGTATTTAACAGTGTTACATAAATAAGGCAGTGATTAAACAAACTCACGCTCTGTCTGCCTTGCCATTATGGGATGGGAATCTCAGATGAAAAAAAGCATGACAGAATTTTCTGAGAACCTGAATAATCAGCTTACATTTGAGCTAAGTAGGAACAGAGGGTGGCGGACTCGTGTTTGCTTTCCATTTTCAGCTCTGGCACAGATTCCGGCCACCTTGAAGAATCTGAAAACCATTAAGCAGGACCGTTGGTCAAAAGTGCAGACTGTATAGGATATCACTGCACTGTGCCTCACGGAGAGGCAGAGTGATGAGGATGAAGATGGAGGGGCAGAGAGGAGAATGGGGAAGGGAGGGTATCATGGATGAGGTATCGTGCGAGAGGGGGAGAAATTGAGACTAATAGAAGTTCACCACACCTTCCTGGGTAGATGTCTCAATTACTTCCAGCTCATCTTGTCATTCATGGGGATGTGTATGGTTTCATAGAGACAAAGGCATCTTCACAAAGTGATGTAATTCAGAGCAGCAGTTTGACCATCTGAAGTTACCTTCATGGTTGTCTGACACACCACCTCTTGCATGCAACAGCAGATTAGCTATAGACAGGCCTGTAGACAGACCTTCTCCCCCTATTGTCTCTCCCACACGCAGGCACTGAACATGCATAAAGAGGGGTCACGCACACGAAGACAACATCAATCCCTCTCTCCGATGACTCTGAGCAAGCTGTTGACTGATACCTCCTAAAAGGACCTTGTGGTAAATATAGGTGTGTGTAAATGTAGGTCTGTGAGTGTGACCTGATATGTGCTTCTTCAATGTCTTTTGTCGTTGATTTTGTCTTCATGAATGTGTGACTGTGTCATTGTGACCTTGTCAATCAGCTAATAGGTTGGATGTAGAGCTTTAAACAGTTAAGATGTTACAGCATTTATTCTTTTTTTAAATGTTATGTTTTATATGAAGATTATGGAACTACAGTACAAGTTGCCTCGAATAAAATTACAGGTCTACAAACACAAAAGAACAAAAAGGTCTAAATACAATACAAAAAATACAGTTGAAGCCTCCTCCAGTAAGAACTAAAACTAAATTACCTTACATAAAATCATTTTATCCTAACATATTTCAGATAAACAGAGTTCTACAGAGTTTTAATTAATGTTAATGTTTTTCTCTACTAATCTTCTAATTGGCAAGTACACTATCCAGGGATTCATAAAGGTGGAGAAAAAGATTCCCAGGTCGATTTTAAGAGGTGGGTTAATGATCCTTCTTTAATGATTGTAGTGTGTGTGTTTGTGTGTGTAAGGGGGGGATCTTTTGAAATATTAGATCATTAAATGAGATCATCTCCAAGTAATCATCCCTTAACAGTAATCATGACAGATCCACAGCAGTTTGCTTCTCACTCTCACGCTAACACGCTGATGTCATTTAAAACCTCTGCGTTTGAAAGGATAGTTGTTTGTAGACACTTAGACAACAACAAATTTTCATCATGTCGTGCTGCATTAGAGAAAACACACACGAAAAGAAGTGGATATTAATTAATCAAGAGATTCAAGCCCACGTCAGTTTTGACAGGTGATGACTTCCCACCTCTGCGAAAAGCAAGTGCAGTGCAGTCTCCAATATGTTTCTATTCTTTTTTTCATAGTCTGACCACCTGCAACTTGCATATGTCATGCTAGTGCCAGTTAAGACATAAAGTAAATGAAAGCCAGACATGTGCTTTGGGGTCTTGTGCGTCTAGTAAGGGAGACGTGTAATGGGAAAGCAGCACACTCACTCTGCACTGTACACAACAGTCATTAGGCAACCCATCTGCTCAGTGCTTGCATGTTAAGCTGTAATTTTCGGGCTCTGGTGTGTGTGTTTGTGTTTTTGTGTGTGGGAGAGTAGAGGAGATGCTTGTGCACGTGTTTCTGTGTGTGTGTGCGTGTGTGTGTGTGTGTGTGTGTGTGTGTGTGTGTGTGTGTGTGTGTGTGTGTGTGTGTGTATGTGTGTGTGTGTGTAAGTGTGTCTGCTATTATCTGGATGTCATCATAACCACAGAAATCAAGGCCTGATAGTATCCCCCCATCCCATCCAGAGTCACGAGAGCCGAGGGTCTCCTCTGACCACACACACTTGAGACACACACAGACACAAACATATGCCCATAGACACTGCATCATGCTTCCACATTTTGTAGGTAAACATCTCCAGATTGGTGTAGCAGGATGGAATTCCCGCCTTTGTGGGAAATGTGCCCAGGACCATTTGTAAACCCTCTTCTCTGCCGCCTCCTAACTCTTTGCAGATTGTAAAACTGTGGATCTCTATAGTAGGGTTATTCCACTGAGGTTCTCAACCACTTCTCAACCCCTTCTCTACTTTATTTTATTCATGATGGAGAAAACAACTCAATCACACATTTGCCAAAATATATTTATCTTTCACGTGCTGAAAACTTGCAGGTTTGGTAGCATGGGTTCATGTGCATGTTGTTTTAAAAGCTATACACACATTATGCTGTAGCCTGTTGCTTCTGTGTAAATATGCGGTTTGTAGACTTCAACATAACACAGACAGTTTACATGTAGAAGACACTGTGAATGTTGTAGATTAGCTGTATTATGTTGTATGTTATGCATTAAAGCCACGAGTTTACTCCAGGGGAAAAGTGTTTGCCTGTTTCCCCTTTACAAGCTTCAGAGTCTACAATCACATGGTGTATTGGCGATCAGCCAGTCATGGCTAAACCTGAGCCATATGCCTCATCTAAATCAGTAATAGATCCTGATATGGATCGATATGTGCAATAGGCCACACTTTTATTATACTTAGAACAGATATTGTGATTTTAAATAGATGCATCCATGTATTTGTACACTTGCCGCTGCCTAAGTCAACCAAATGCCTTGGACCTTGCTTCAGCCCAACATTGCTCAAACTTTTACTATTGTCCATGCTTTAGTAGGGTCTTTAATCTTTAGCCTTATCTCAGGTTACGAAGACCCTCCATCATGTTAGACCACAAAGGAGAAAAATGATTATTATTGTTTCCTCCTTATTCCCCTCCTTGGCCTAAGGATTGGGTGGCCTTAATGTGAAAAACAACACTCTCATCTGTTATTGTTTATGCATCTCACGCCTACACATGGGGCACAAATGTTGTTTTCAGCATGCTTCTTGTTAAACGTCTGTGTTAATGATGATCTGTGATGACTGCACTTATTTCTGAAGGTTTATTTCTTCTTAATTTGCAACAGCAGCCATAGTGTTAACAGCTATTCAATTCACCTATTTGTCAGCTTCTTATCTTGTACAAGCAGCGATTTCAAGTCGGGAACTGAAATATTACAGCGGTTCATCTCTCTCTATGGATGTCGTGCAACAGGGTGAGACACAACTCACAACTGGGAGTACTGATGCATCACCAAGCAGCCAACCAGACATGTACACAGACACGTGTTGTCTCAAACATAAACAAACTAGAGCAGATAAATGGCCATCAATTCACACAATAATAAAGACGGTTTCCTCCCACTCAAAAGGCCCCTGTCATTCCTTGAACTGTAATTTGTTACCATTTAACACTGAGGGCACTTAGAGACAAGATAAGGTACATCAAAGTGGTCTCTCAGCAAGGACTCTGACTCTATGCAATGGAAAGTTACTATTTGCGACTGGCTGTGGAAAATCTCCCATGCCTCCCCGTTAGGAGACCTCACGTCTCGGCACACAATTTGGGAGACTCACTAGTAGAGGAGTAAACAAAGTAGATCCTAATGGATGAATATGAGAGCTTTTGTTTGATCCACAGGATGCTCAAAGACTTTAGCCTGAGACATGATAGCATGCAGAGGATGACAGAGGGTCAGACACACCTCTACAATATACTGCATAGTATGTGCTTTAAATCACTCTATTGCTTTAAGGGCAATGCAACTGCCTGCAACTTTAAGGTTTGATTCTTCTCCAAAACAAAAGCTCTAAGACTTTCTATCGATTTTACATTTAAATACTGTTTATTCTCATTCAGCTCATAAGGTCAAAAAAGAGTTTGCAACACAACATATTCTGTGCAAAATTGCTGAAGAAACCAAATATTGCTGCATAACTAACAAAGGTTGGGTCTGGGGACGTTTGTAGCAGCTAAACTGATAATAAGTGGTTGACATACAAGTTAGTTCTTACTGATCTTACCTCAAACATGGATCGATTCAGTAACCAACAGGGAAACATGTGAAAATATTTCTGCTTTTACCAATGTTGTTTAATCTTATTTACAGTATTTGCCCCTCAATGTAAAAAGAATAACTAAGGATATAAACTAAAGTGTTACTCACACATGGAAACATCCAGTAAATAACCATCAGTGCCTATATGCTCCAGGAAAACCACACAGACATCATGTAAATTAAATCTGCATCGTTTCCAAAGCTTCATTTCATCAGAAGTGTAAGTTCTTTTTCTACATGTCTACTGACTGTATGTGTACAGGATGGTCATATTTGTAGTTTTGATTTAATCTGTTTGAAGTTTTTCTGGATACAGAGTTTCCTATAGTTGTTGCACTTTCTGGATTTTTTGGCTATCTTCCCAAGCCGCCTGTCATCTCCATTGATAATAAGTCACTCTTAGAGCAGATGGTACAATAAAGCCATGACAGCTGCAAACCAGAAAGTAATGACAGATAAGGATAGAAAATTGAAGTGCAAGGTGAAATTTGAATGTCGAGGAGAAGACAATAATCCACACATATAAGGCATGCTGTTAAATTCCTGGAATAGGTTTGGTATTTGATCTATATTTACAGTATGTAGAAGCTGAAGACACATGCAAGCCTTTCAACAGGAGCATAGCTTTGTGCAAGTGGATGTTTTATTACTCCACTTCTGACAAACACTTTCACAGCTGTGGTTCCTTTGAGCTTGGCTTGTCATTCGTGGGTATAAATCACTCCACATACTGTGACAGGTCAGCAGCATGACAACAGAAGGTGAGTTCATCACTGTGGACTTGCTCTGTGTAAAGCAGTGTCCTGTCTGACTGAAGGATTTGACACTGTCTCTCATGAATGAAAGCATCCAAAGGGTCACACATCCCCTGCCAGACTGATTCTGCATGTTGCTTTTCATGAATGTAAAGTTGAAAGCACCAATCCCATAGCCTCAGTCGTGGCATTTCAAGTATGTTAAGGCAGCTAAATATAACCTGTCCCCTGGTTTGATTTCTAAAGACAAACTCACGCATGAATGCAACAGAAGAAAGGGAGGACATAAAACAACACAAAAGGGGAGGGACGAGAGAAGATGGGAATTTTTTTCAAAGTTCCATCCTGCACTCCATTTCCTGGACCCAACCTGAAACTGGACTCCCTCTGGTGCCGCATGTGTTTTTATTTTCATCTGCAGAATAGAATAATAAAAACGGTGCAGCTTAGAGCTGTTAGCCCACCATCCCATTCTCAGGCCAAAGTCACAGCAGGCATGGGTTGAGTATTCTGATGCTCTGTGCTGCAGGGAAAGCCTACTGTGGCTGGACTGTGTGACTTGTTTGCTGTAATGAAACACCAATAAACTTTTGCCAACTTTCACTCGATTTGAACAAGTTATGATCAGCTCTATAATTGCATAAGGACTATAACTCGCAAAATCACAAAATATTTTTTAGCAACAGACACCACAGACATGTCTGTTGCACATCCAATTTGTAAGAATTTTGAAGGAGTGAGTGACCGATCATTTAAGGAGTGGCTCAGCATTATTAGAAACAGGTCTATTTGCTGTAACTTCCCAGATTCTTGTTGTCACAGTAACTGAGTCAGGCCATAAATAGACTATCACGTAATACCAGAAAAAAAATCATGCTTTAGATATATTGCGTTGTACAGTGTCCATCTATATTAACTTATCCCATTCAAACACATTCACTCACAGCCGACAGCTGTATATATATTTCTATATTGCTTTCACCAATATAGAAATATTCAGGGGTTTTCATATCATGATGTAGCTAACCTATATTTCAGAGGTTTTGCTGTAATTTAAAAAAAAATCTGTTCAATTTTAAAACGACCAAACCAGGCCTTGTTTCCTTTTCCTCCCTGCTGTTAGCACTAGATCTAGATATAGAGCCCTCTTTCAAGGTTTACCCAATATAGAATTTTTATTTTTTGTTATTATTGCAAAATCTTTTTTAAATCCCATATACTGTATTTACAATACACACAGAATTACCCGAATCCCTCTCAAACTCAAACCCACACACCCCACTCAAGGCAAAATCGCACACATACCACAAGATGCTTGCGTGTAAGGCAGCAGGTGTGCGTGTGGACTTGGCTACAGTGGCTGTTTCAGGTCTTGGAAGTGGGATTTCATCTGTAATAACAGCCCCACTTGATGGAAGTTGTTGCATAAAATTGAGACACGCTTCTACATACCTTGTAAAAATGAAAACAGCGTACAAAAAAAAGTGAAAGAGAAAAACAAACCGGCTAGTCACGCATCTTGCACAAGTTGAGAAGTGAGAGCGGCTTCAATGACCTCAGGGTAAGTTGAACAAGGTTGGCAACTGTGCCTGTTCCAAGGGTGTTTAACAATATGTGCATGCAGAGGCACACATGATTAAGCAGGTGTGTATATTAGATCATAAAAATATACATACATACACGGTATACCAATTTCAATGTGTGTGGCTCTATGCATTTGAGTGCATGTATAAGTAATGATCTACAAGGGAGTTGGCAGCAGTTACAACAACAGTCAGCACCCTTTTGTGAGCACTGAAATTGGTGAGAGCTGTTTGTGTTGAGTATACAAGCCGCCAGCCTGCTGAGAGAGGTACATGAGCTTTCGCTGCCAGATGCCATGCTGGAGACTCTTGTCTCATGTTTAAGGAAAAAAAAACAAGAACAACAAATATGATTATGTTAACTTGATTAAGGTTGTAAGGTTTGGGATAAAAGAGTTTTTGGCAAGGAAAACATGAAACAGCTTATAAAACCCAGTGTTTTTCTTGACGCCAAGGGAATAATATCGGTATTCTATTTTTATCAAATGAATCATCAAAGATTATCTGAAAGGTGAAGGGCTTCTGGGAAGTGTTTATAAGGCTTAATACCACACTCTGGGATCCTTAAATAAGGTAGATCAACATGGCAAGGTGAAACATGATGACATTTTGTTTGTCTTCATGCCAGTTGTGATCAGATAAATAAAAGTCTTTGTTGCTAAATGAGTTACTTAGTGGTGTATTAAGATGGGTCTTCAGAGGGTGGGGGGTTCTCATTCCTCCTTAATATAATCTAGCACCTACCCACCACAGCTGGAAAACACACACTATAAAGAGATCATCAATGTGTTGACAGATCAGTCAGGCTGTGTTGATAACAGTATATTTCAAGTATGTGAGGAAGCCTAATGCCATATCACTTAGAGAGGTGGTGTGGGTGCTGTGATGACAAATCAGGTTGTATTTGCACCTATGTGTCTGCTGTCTGAGACGTGCAGCTTTTCTAAAGTTGTTGTTTGCCGACAATACGCTTCTCATTCATTAAGTCTTTGTAATGATGCAAAACTTGCACAATTAATTAATTGTAGACTGGCTAATGTGATACAAGCACAAATGCAACAACTGGGTTTGCACATCCTGCATTGTATCTCTGCAGTGTGTGCATATACACTAAGAGTTCACAGGCCCAGGAAAGATGCATAGCAATTCAAATACTTTGGTTTCCATGGCAAACAAGCAGAGAGCCGCAGCATGACTTTATGTAAGAAATACAAGGACTTTGCCAGTGCACACATGAAAGAAACTATGGCTGAGGAAACTTCACAGTCTATGACACATTTGTACACACACGCTTGCACAAGTTATATTACTGGGGACATACTTAATGCTTTTAAAGTTATAACTTGTTCTGTGAAAATGTTCTTACCTCTAGTATTAGTGTTGGTGAATCATGTCTGGATATTGTAAATATTATGGCGAAACTGACAGACAGAGTTTTTTTTACCAACACACACACGTTCTTTTATACAAACTTATGACACACAACTTGATGACACACAAGTTGATTGCGTACTTTTTCGGAACCAGAATGTCATTTCTTAAGATGTGGGATGACCTCCAGAGTAAAGCAGAGAAGCCAGAGAAAGATGTGATGCTGCCAGTGGCTTCTCTTCATGGCAGCCAAGACTGTCGGGAAAACAGTCACGAAATCCATTTGACATGAGCCTGATTCACAGCGCTGACCGAGATCTGACACGCACAACTGGAGTTCATGGGTTTGCAGCAGTGGATGAGAAAAAGTTCATTTATTGAAATATGTCTCATATAGCCTACTTACAATTTAGAAATAATGCTATCTCTTACTACATACACTTCACGATATTACGTGTGGGGGGGATATTTCATGTATTCATAGTTTGATTCTCTGAACAAGGAAATGTTTCGAAAAGAGTCTTGGGATTTTTCTTTGTATCTGAGTTCATTTTCACAACTGGATTAAATAAATAAAACACTAGTATTTCTTTTGTCCTTAGATTGGATTAAAAAGACATGTTCTCACCACCAATGTTTTAGAAGAACCTGGTGAACTTTGGGTAGTTTCATGTGTGTGTGTGTTGGTGGTGGTGGTTTTGTGTGTTTGTATGTGCGTGTGTGTGTGTGTGCGTGTGTGTGTGTGTGTGTGTGTGTGTGTGTGTGTGTGTGTCTAACTCTTGCTTGGTCACTGCTTGAGATCTCCTGTTCTGTTTTTATGGCTTCTGGTTCTGGTAGACAAAAGACTCTTGAGTCACTAAAGGGGGCACATAGGCAGTTATGTCACATGTTAATATGTTTAAATTATACAGATTTCTATGACTATTTTATATTAGAGTTGAATATATAAATAACATATCTTAAATAGTTGAAAAGTATGGTTCCACCCATAGAAACATAAGGGCAAATCAGTGTTTCACACTACAAGAGCTGTAATGGGTTTTAAGTAACCTCATAATAAGCAGAAAGTATAAGTTACTATGATTTTAGCGATTCCCCCCAATTAATTTTGTTTTGCATATTTTATAAAACATGTTGATTAAACACATTTCTCTTTTAAGGGCGGCAATAGCTCAGCCTGTGGGGATTTGGGTTTGGAACCGGAGGGTCGTGGGCTTAAGTCCCGGCATGGACCAAGTCTGGAAATTGGTTTGGTAGCTGGAGAGGTCCCAGTCCACTTCCTGAGCACTGCTATGCTGCCCTTGAGCAAGCCACTGAACCCCAAAACTGCTCTGGAGTGCTCGCCGTGGGCAGCCCCCTCACTCTTGGGCCTCTCCATTATTGCATGTCACTGGAATCCTGTTTGTGCATGAGTGTGTAACCGAATTTTCCCTCGTGGGATTAAAAAAGTATAAATAATTATTTGTCTGCTTTTTCACATGGAAATTAACTGTTTCTCTCAAATGAATGTAGGCCAGGTGACATTGTACACAATTTCTTCCTGAAATGCAAGGAAGGAAGAGTATAACGCATTATCAAATGCAAATATTGAGATATTGTCATTTTAAAGGATTCTTCAGTCGCCCACTTGAGAAAATATCAAGTGAGAACCTTATTAGTTATTTTTTATCATGGAGTCTTAGACTATATTTTATTTTTATTTTGCTGTAAATGCCTTATTCACCTACAGCAATAGCATGCTTCAACATGCAGGGGACTTCACTAGGCTTTATCTATTTCCCAGTGCAAAGCTCCACATGTGTCTCAGGTGATCCAATAGCGCCATCTATGGACGGAAATGGGCTCCTGCTTCGTACCAGCCTGACACACCACCTCACCATCGCTGCAAAACACAGCACAGGCCGGGCTACTGTCTGTCTCTGACTACGAGCTAAGAAGACCATCAAAATGTCTGACATGGAAGACGATTTCATGTGCGATGATGAAGAAGATTACGACCTGGTATTTACACCTGAAGTTACTTATCTTGCACTTACATTTTTTACCGTTTGTCCGCTAACAGTGAAGTGCCGACAGTACGGGCTAGCTAGAGTTAGCTGTTTGGTTAGCATGTTGGCTAATATCAAGCTGACAGTGGTTGGCTAACGTTAGCTCATTGGCGAGTATGAAATAGTTGTTTTTGTGTACTATGTCGCTGGTTTTTAACGATACACATTATCCATGATGTGCGACATGCCTTCAGCTTTCTTCAAGTTTTTCTTTGTGGGCATGTAAAGCAAACCAACCGGCTAGTTAGAAAGCTAAAGCGTTAGCTAACGTTACGTTAGCTCAATGCTCATGTATGAGGAATCTGCTATCCTTACCCAGAGTATGTGTGTATGTGTTAGCTAGCTAAGAGTTTCTGCTTTGTTTTCTCAGCAAATGTACCCATGTTTGAAATACAGTGTGATGTATGTATGTGTTTGAATTAAGGAATACTCGGAAGACAGTAATTCAGAGCCAAACGTGGACCTGGAGAACCAGTACTACAACTCCAAAGCCTTGAAGGAGGATGATCCCAAAGCAGCACTTAGCAGTTTCCAGAAGGTGGAGTTGTACTCCAGAACAAGTTTCTGCTCTGTGTAGATCTGTAATTATCTATGATATCAAAGTTGCAAACATTCACTAAGATGTCTTGGTGTCCTGTGTGCTCAGGTGTTGGAACTTGAAGGAGAAAAAGGAGAATGGGGATTTAAAGCACTGAAACAGATGATCAAAATCAACTTCAAGCTGGTACGCACAATAACACATTCTGTCCTTTATTATCTCCTATACTGCCGGGGATGAATTCTGAGAGGTTTCTTGTTTGTCTCAACTGTGTAGACCAACTTTCCAGAGATGATGAACAGGTACAAACAGCTCCTTACATACATCAGAAGTGCTGTAACCAGGAACTACTCAGAGAAGTCAATCAACTCCATACTCGACTATATCTCTACCTCCAAACAGGTATGGATAGAGGATGTGAGGCCGATCAACTGTAATGTAAAGACACTTGAAGTATTTTGTAATACTTAATGTTTGAAACATGTCTTTTTTTTCTTTGCCTCTCTTGTGCTACTAGATGGACTTGCTACAGGAGTTCTACGAAACCACGTTGGAGGCTTTGAAGGATGCGAAAAATGATAGACTTTGGTTTAAAACTAATACGAAGGTAAGCCCAGTTTGACACAGTCTTAGATCGTCACACATAATGCAATGGTAAGACGTGTGCTCATAATCGCTCTTTGTTGTGTTTCGCCTTTGCAGTTGGGGAAGCTGTACTTGGAGAGGGAAGAGTATGGAAAACTGCAAAAGATTCTTAGGCAACTTCACCAGTCATGTCAGGTAATGAAGTACATTTAAGTCATTATTTTTCTAATCCAAGAGCATCAGTAAAGGGAATAATAATATCAGAATAAAGACCAAATACATTTTCAGTGGAAGTAGCTCTTTCGCAAACAGAAGTATATATATTTTTTATTTGAGATGTATCTGTGTTTTATAACTGCCTAATAGCAGGTTGTTCCATTTTTTTATGTCAATTATAGACAGATGATGGAGAGGATGACCTGAAAAAAGGCACACAGCTGTTGGAGATCTATGCTCTTGAAATCCAGATGTACACAGCACAAAAGAACAACAAGAAACTGAAAGCCCTTTATGAGCAATCACTTCATATTAAATCTGCCATTCCTCACCCGCTCATTATGGGAGTGATCAGAGGTACGATTGTTTGTATATATCTGTCATTGATTGACCTTTTCATTACCTTGTTGTGTAGTAAAACTGTCACCCACTGTATTGTCACTAATGCTTTCTTAATGACCTGCGCTTAATTACTTCTGACCAGAGTGTGGTGGGAAGATGCATTTGAGAGAGGGTGAGTTTGAGAAAGCTCACACAGACTTCTTTGAGGCCTTTAAAAACTATGACGAGTCCGGAAGCCCAAGAAGGACGACATGCCTGAAGTACCTGGTGCTAGCTAACATGCTGATGAAGTCAGGAATAAACCCTTTCGACTCTCAAGAGGTATGAAGTTAATTGTTAGTGTTTTAAATGTTTGCTACTATTGAAAGGCATTTATACTGTTTGGATAGATGTGAAAAGCAAAAAAACAAAACAAACTAGTGGTTGCTTTTACAATCTTCTTGAAGCTCAGCCAGAATGTTTCTAATCTCAATCACTTTCTGAAAGCACTTTGTGGGTTTTTGTGCCCTGCCAGTTGACATTTGCTGAAGTTTTTGGTGCAAGGTATAACGCAACTTCTGTATTCTTTTTTTCAAAGGCCAAACCATACAAAAATGACCCAGAGATCCTAGCAATGACTAACTTAGTAAGGTAAGCATGCGCTCACTTTTTAATGACAAATCTTTTTCTTAATCAACAAAAACAGGTCTATTTAGGTTTTTTTAAGCACATAATGTTATTCAGCCCCTGTGACCTGGAACATGGTGACAGTCACCCATTTACTAGGTAGCTGAAATGAGAATCAACATAAATATATATAAGACGGACCAGATTAAACGAATCTGTGATGTCAAGAACATGTCTTTTTGGGTAAAGACTTGGTGATGCAATTAAAATGTTCTCATAATAGACACAATGTATATGGTTTAATGCTTGTTTTGTAATTTGTCACGTTATGGCTGACCAGTACAATATTTGTCTATCAGAGCCGAAAACGTCCATGACTCAAAACTAGTCCGTCATTATGAGAAAAAGACAACTTTTAAAAGGGAAGAAAGGAGGCATGTTATTGTAGTAGTTGTCACCAGTCTGTCACACATCATTACTTTACGCAATCAGGATTTATCCACCTTTTCATGTATGTGCTCCTCAAGTGTAAATCACAATGCCCCTAACAGTCGGGGGAGGAACATATGACTTTGTGTCTTCTTATCTCATAAAAGTGGGTGCGGAAGTTGATGTTGTTGATTGCAAAAAACTATAAAGATAAGCTGAGGGATTCATATTGCCCAACTATACGGTCTATGGTCAGTATTTCTGCGTCAGTCGTTCCATTTTTTGCTTCCTTATTTTCTCAGTTTTGTCCCTTTGTTTTCACAAATAATATTCCCATTTCAAATTGTGATTAGAATTTGTGCAAACCTTTAACATTTTGATTGCATAAACAAGAAATGAAGAAATCACGCCCAAAACGGTCACAAGAATAGTGTTTACAAAAAGGTTAAATATTTTGGAAATGGACTGACATCTATCAGGATGAGGGGTTCTGTTGGCCACTGTGACACAATGTGTATCGTATAACAACACTCTCTGTTTTTCCCTTCCAGCGCCTACCAGAACAATGACATCACTGAATTTGAGAAAATCTTGAAAACAAATCACAGTAACATAATGGACGACCCGTTCATTAGAGAGCACATAGAGGGTGAGTGCTGAACATGCATGATAAACACAAAACATTTCTTGTCTTTTGAGAGTGTGGTTGATCATGTGACGTTGGGTTACAGAGCTCCTGCGGAACATTAGAACTCAAGTACTTATCAAACTCATCAAACCCTACACGAGAATACACATCCCTTTCATTTCTAAGGTAAGTCTTGCATCACAAATGAGTACTGTATCATATTATTGCGCAGTCATATGTGACGATGCCCCAGTGACCTTTTGTGACACGTGCCAATCCGATTATTTTAATATTTTGATTGGTCTGTGTTGAAAAACCAATCATTCATCCGATTTTGAAATGTGGTTTACAATCACAAGTTCATTTGCACATTGTTCAGTCAGAAGTATAAAAGCAACAGATAAGATCTCGCTTTGTAGGGCTTTATTGGAATGCCTTTTTATAGCATGTTATACAAGCCAAAGAAATACACATTATATTCTTTAAAAAAAGAAGAGAAGGTTGTGAGAACAGTGTTGTTACGGGAAGTGGTTGTATTTTCTCATGTCACAGTCAAATGACAGCAGTCACCTTGATTGTATCTGTTAAAGTTTATGCAGCCTTGTGTGTTTATTTATATGCTCATTAGTTGACATACTTGCATGATCGTTTTCTTCATAGGTCTTTAGCAAAACATCATTCACCATATTTGCATTGGCCCAAGTTGATGTTTGGGAATGCTAAAGACGTTATGGGTTCACATACTCCTACAGATGTAAGAATGAGTCTTCACTGTTTCTATTTTGTTTCAGGAGCTGAACATTGATGTGTGTGATGTGGAGAGTTTGCTGGTGCAGTGCATCTTGGACAAGTAAGTTCCTCGCTCACGTGTCTGCCGAGGTATCTGGAAATAGCTTTCTTCCTGTAAATAATCACAGTTCCTCATAGTTTGCATCCTTTGGTCCTTGAGGGAGTCACGTGTTATGAATTGACAGTTTTTGTCATATCTTGTGCTTTATTCATCGTCGTACTGTGATGATGACATGTTATTCACAGCCTTGCAACCCAGCTGTGTTGGTTCTCTGATGTGAGACATATAATCCCCATTTCCACCAAGCAGTGGGGTTCAGTCAATACCCATTTATCTGCGTTTTCACTGTCAAAAGTTAGAAAAATAAATGCTACCAAAATAAGGGATCTGTACTGTCCTACTTTTTTGGTACCCTTCAGTTGTGGTGGCAAGGGTACTGATCCGACCCTGAAGTGTCTTTAGTTTACTGTGTCTCTGTTTTTCTGAAACATTTAACTTCATTCATAGCTGGCTACACTATTACATAGCTGATGCGGCTGTCTCCATCTGTCTTACACTCCGCTTACCTAATAAGGCTTTGGTTGGCTATGAAAACGCAAGCAACTTCAGGGTTTATTGTACCAAACTGAACAGAAGCAAAACCGAACCGCTTGGTGGAAATGCGGCATTAGAACCAAGTGACAGCACCAGATCCTCTTACATACTCAATACTTATTGTTGAAGATTTGTCAAAGGGATATAATTTAGGTTACACCCTTTATGTGGAAAGATGTTTTTAATTTTTATATAAAGTTTTTTGTTTTTTTTTCAAGCCGCAGGAGTTTCACTGTTAGAATATTTCTTTACATGAATTGGTATGCATCCTAAAGAAATAATACATCTTATATTTTTGTCATCAGATTCTGTATTGATTACATAATTAAGAATTACCTACTGGATCAGATGAAGAAATTATGACTACAATGTGTGAAGTTTATACTGGCATTAAAACACGTAACCCTGATGTTTTAAAAAAAACAAAACCATGTCAGGTTACTCATATTTTTCAGATGTATAGCCTCTCGGCTTACTCTCATCTTCTTTGTCACAGCACGATCCATGGACGAATCGACCAGGTCAACCAGCTACTAGAACTGGATTACCAGAAGAGAGGAGGGGCTCGCTACACAGCTTTAGACAAATGGACAAATCAGCTGAACACTCTCAACCAAGCCATTGTTAGCAAGCTCACATGATGGCATGTAAAATCAAGAGACAAGGAAAATGGCATGTTTTAATACATCCATAAAGTATGCTACTGTGCTTCTTCAAGTATATCCTCTGAGACAAGATACACAGCACAGATTTTGAGAATGCCACCGATTTCAAGAAGACACCAGGAACCCAGAGAACGTGTTCAAAGTGTGATGTTTTGTCGTGATGAGAGGAAAATCACTGACACTTATTTTTTTCATGTTCCTGATTGGCAGATCCTTCCATGTGCAACACACAAATGCTTCAGTTGTTTAAAAAAAAAGTCCAAATGTGTATGAAAACTTGTACACAGTATTTTAATGTATACTGTTGCCTGTTGGTAATAAACAGATTTCTCTCAGCACTATTAAGGATTCAGCTGCCTTTGACTAGCTACAACGTTTTAACTGTGAGACAGGCTACACGTCAAATAAAAATGTTTTTAATTGTCATAAACGAGATATAAGGACATCTTTATTTCTCTACAGTTTTACTGCATGTCCGTGCATTTCGTGACGCGCTGCATTTTCCAGACAGCAAACGCTTCTTTTTTTTGGCCCTCGTTGCTTTCCGTTTCAGGTGACTCCCATTTCCACACTGACAGCAGCTTCTCTCAGTCGGATCCAGCCACAGCTAGCTGACGCAGCAGCACTTAGCGGTCCGTATTAGAAACTGGGTGTGAGTCTCTCTTTAGCCTTTGCTGATTGTTATTGTTTACAATGAAGAAATTAAAAGGGCCCACATCCTGACGTCCGCTCTCCGGCCTCTGACGGTCTGTGGCGCCGGCGTTGTTGACTGACATGGACGCTTGTGACAATAAGGTACAATTTATTTTAGTCGTTATTTTTCGTGTCGTTTGTGAGCCCACGAAAGAAGGCCCGACTCGTTCATGTTTATATAGTATTTATGGTCTTACTGTACCATTAATTGCGTGGTTGCGAATTAAATAATGTATGTGTAATTCGGATGATAAACAGCACCAGGAGGTCAGAGGAGGATGCAAACATTAACCTCGGTTGGCTAGTCGGCTAACGTGAAGACAGCTAACGGTATCCGCAGCTTGTTACAAAACAGCACGGTTCATGCATTTCCTGTTTTTTTAACTATTTTTTTGAATTGCAGTTGTTTTTAATTCGTCAACAATATGACGCAAATTTACTGACAATGACAGTGTCCGTCTTATTTAATACTGCCAGAGAAGTGTTTTACTGCTTCGTATTTGCTCGGTTAGCTTGCTAAAAGCTAAAGTGCCTCAGCTGTCAGTTGACGTCGCTTGTCATTTTAATTTCTAGCCCGCTGTTTTACTTTTGATAGCATTTTGTGTGTGCATATCGTTTTTTTTGTCTTTTTTTTAAAGGGGAAAGCTTTGCACATGTTCGGGTCAGGTAGGCGGGGATGTGTGCACTGTTGTCAGAGAAGAGGTGTTTGTCAATAAGAGGATAGGCTGGTTCTTCTGCATGTATGACATTCCTCCCAGACTGTCTGTAATGCAGAAAGTTTACTTTTGCTTGGGTTTGGTTTTCCAATGCGTAATGCCAGGGACTGACCTATACGATTAGGGATTAAAACCATGCTGTCGTCACTTAACGTTTGATGATTCATTTAATATGTAATCAAGTGTTGTTAGAGTCATCAGTGTTTTTTTTCCCCCTGTAGCCTTTTAAAAGCTTAGACATGTTTTACTTCCTTTTAAAGCCCATTCTGCTTGAAGAACAGAAACACTAACTTGTGTGTCAGAATACACACTTCACAAAACAGAGGCTTTTGAGATCAGTTGCTCGAGTCTTATCACTACCAGCTCTGTCATTGTCAATGAATGCACATCTGGATCTGACCTCATTGCCCTCTTGACAATCACAGCTATTCTCACTCAACCTCTCTCTCTCCCCCAGCACTCGCATACACAAAGACACACATGGTTGAATCAATAGACGGATCCTCTGAGCAGCTTTGTTTTCCTCCATGACTCTTTTTTTCCGCATCTGTTGAGAATTTAAGGTTCACCACAGTGCAGGAGGCCTCAATGCTGTACAGTAGGTTGCTGTGTAATTAGCTTATCTCATAGCGCTGTCCCTACTTGAGCCTCTCAAACTTAATCCTATAACAGCTCCCTGTCCACCATACTGTACGATCACACAGGTACTACAGTCCTAAATCCTTACAGGCATATGGGTCTTGGCATGGAGGCTGCTTTGCTTCCCAGCAGATCCATAAACCATGACTTAGCTTCGATAGGGTGGGATGTATAAGTTGCCTAAAGAAAAGTGAGAGCCTCCCGCAGACTAGCAGTGGGAGACAATGGCTGTCTGTTTGACATCCAGTGGTTGCACTGATACTCTATTCATGCATCCGACCACTAGTTCAGAGATTTGAGCGGGTGTCTTTGTACTCTGAACCCTGTCAACTCTACTCATCTCCTGCAAAAGATAGTGGTTTATTTTAGTGGGACCTCTTGGACAGCGCTGCCACTCCGGGTCACGATCGGGGAAACTAGTTCACGCCACCAGCCGAACTCCTAGTTAAATGTAAAAGTGGCTTAAAGGTCTTCGATGCAAATAACAATTAAGTTAACGATTGAGTATGATGACTTACAAGTGCCTGATCAATTTGAACATTTATCTGTCAGCGTTTTGGACATTTTTGAATTTAGAAGTAGAGTGCTGAATGGTTTGGAAGATGTTTCAAAAAGGCAATATAGAACCACAGTGAAGGACAGCAAAGAAAAGCAGTTTGGGCGTTTGATACAAATAATTTTTTGGAATGACCTTTTTTTCATAATAGCAATAACATCTTGAAAATGTGTACATAAAGAAAATAAAAATGTTTGTCCGCACTGTTAATGACTGCCTTTAGCTTGTCAAGAACCGTTAAAAACATGATGACAAAACAAACAACATTTCAATACCATAAAATCACTGTAAAGTCAACTCAAACCATTCAGTAGAAAACATTTTTAAGAAAAGCACAACAAGAATTTTTGAATGAGTTCATACTACATTTAAAACCATTATTGTTCTTTCTAGTTTCTAAGTTGTGTTAGATTTCCTTGGAATTTTGTTATGTCATTTCTGAACTGGAAAAGTGTTAATGTCCTCATCGTAAGGCTCGATCACTTATTTTATTGCTGGTTCTAGTCACTTAAGACTGTAAACAAACCAGCAGAGTGTGATGGAATGCAGTGCTGTGATAACCACTCAATAAATGAGAGTTTATTATAGTCCTGCTGGAGAACATGTACAGTTCACTCTCTGTCCGACTTTAGATGATCACTTAAAAATTCCATGGTTTAAGTCCCGCTCGCTGCGATGAGCTACTATATTTGAGCTGGATAGGATATTTCTGCTCTTAGGTGTTAATTGTTTTCTCACCAAGTTAGATGTGTCATGTTGTTATTGCTTGCTGCTTGATGCTCACAGTGTGACAGTTTGTCGCTTCATCTTTTTTTGTGCAGGATGTGAAGCTTTCAGCCGAAGTGGAACCATTCATCCCACAGAAGAAAGGTCTCGAAGGAGCCCTTGTCAGCATGAGTCTTTCTGGAGACGCAGGTGGAGGAGGAGGAGGAGGAGGAGGAGGTGGCGGCGGAGGGGGAGGGGTGGAAACCACTCCGATACCTAGCTACCTCATCACCTGTTACCCTTTCGTCCAGGAGAACCAACCTAACAGGTACTGTGGCAGTGGAGGTAGATTTGAGAATGGTTGCTTCTCTCGTGGTTGTGGCTTCAGTCTTGTGTAACTCCTGAGTAATGGCACCAGTGGTTTTAGTTCATGATAATTATGGTATTTTCATTGTGCTTTCAACTTTGACTGAACATTTTTTACTTTCCTTTGGCACTGTGGAAATTATAGTGTTCCAGTTGTGAACAGCCCAAGAGAAATCTTCCCCTCTTCTGAACCTTTTTCTATTTTCAGAATAACTCAGTCACCACAATGTTTTACGGCAGGAACAAGCGAACACCGTGTCCCCAATATTGTGTTTCACAAAAGAGATTTGGATCACTTCCTTTTAAACTGTGTGTTGAGTTAAAGCCATTAGATGCTCTGTAGTTTGCGACTACTTAATTATGAATGGAAACCTCCCCTGAGTTACATAGTGTACATGGAACCACAGGCTGTGTTTCCAATGACTCTCTCTTTGTCCAGAGTGATCTGCTGTATCCTGCACACTTCCGTTCCTTTGTTTCCTTTCCCGGTTATTTGAATGCAAGGAAATGCACACTGGCTGTGAAAATATCATCGGGATCCTTATCAACATTTCTGCATACCATGCGCACACCCCCAACAAACCAACCACATCATAACAGTGGCATTACTGATGTGTCACAGGGCACCAGCCCTCCCTTGAGCCACTGTCTTTTAAAAGCAGCTCAAACATAAAATCATTCTTGTTGAACACAAATCTGTGCACACTATATTTACTGTGAATACTGTCTTATCCAGTTCCTCTCTTATAGAGCATCACGTTACATAGTCTACACGAAGCTCCCTCTGCACTCTTCACTACTGCACTAGTATCCTACTGTACACATTAGTATTTAATTACTACATGTTTAGTTAATTGTTAATTTTTAATGTTTACATTGTACACAGAGAGCACAGTCGACCCATGTTTAATTCCTTGTGTTAAAAATGGCCAATAAAGCTGAAAAAAGTCTGTACTACAGAGTATAGTACTTAAATGTTTGTGAGCTAATCAAGCTTGTTGTGCTAGTTTTAAACTAAACATAGCTGCTGCACATTTGTCTTAAAGCAGTATGAAATGATACTGTTTGCTTGTTGTTATTGTTTGTTCTTTGTGTGAAACTTAACGCTGCCTTGTAAAATAGGTTTTGTATCAATGTAAAAGTTTCCTGGTTAAATGAAATAAGAGAACAAACTCGAGTCCCTTCCGTTTATGGTAGACACGTACCTCACAGAGAAAACCAATTTTAATTTTCTTCTTAGTTCAAATCAATTCACTTTGAAGAACTTTTTGAATCCCTCAAGGGACAATTGGTTTGGAACTAAGTCCTATGACAATTTAGACTTCCCTTTTAACAACAGAGACATTTTTTCATATCAAGAAAAAGAGTGCAGTTTTAGGACCCTTTTAAAGCACAGGGGCCACCTGCACAGTGGACAATTATTAGAATAGAATTTCACAAAGCTATTAACTTAATAAGTAAGAACATTTATTTAAATTAGTTGGGTGGGGGGAATGTTAAAAAAAAATTGAATTTCAGAAATCAACACGTTTTCTTCATGTTGCTTCACAGGCAACATCCCATGTATAATGGAGGGGAGCTGCGCTGGCAGCAGCCTAACCCCAGCCCTGGTGGTTCATACCTGGCCTACCCCATCTTATCTTCCCCCCAGCCTCCTGTCTCCAATGACTACGCTTATTACCAGATTATGCCTGCTCCATGCCCACCTGTAATGGGCTTCTACCAGCCCTTCCCTGGCACGTATGCAGGTCCAGTACAAGCCGGAGTGGTCAACCCTGTCTCAGCAGATGTCGGCGAAAGACCATTGCCCCTGGGGCCGGCATATGGGATAGCCAATCAGAGGGGGAGAGGCATAGTCCGACCTAATCTTCTCCCAAAGGTACACAGCTTTAATGTGATGTCGTCACATCGACGTCGTATACGTTTATGTATCTCTTCAAGATGTGTGTAAGCATGCCCTGCCTCTTGTTCTTTTTTGTGCAGCAACAGTTGGGTGTGTGCCAACCTCCAAGAGGTCGCCGGCCTCCAACAAGGAGTGTCGCTGTACAGAAAGAAGTGTGCACCTTTGGGCCAGATGGAAGGACAAAGACCGTCCTGCTGGTTGATGCAGCACAGCAGACGGGTAACAAAACAAACACAAAACAAACTAAGTCCTATGATGCAAGGTGTATACAGATGTTGATGTAACAATAAATAGAATCTAACAGCAGCCCTGCCAACTGAAGCCTGGCTGCTGCTGCCCTGGGAACATTTTGAGTCTAAATTGTGTGTGCCAAGATTATGAGCCAATGTCAATGAAGAGCTTTATTCCAGTGGCTTAAAGGAAGCCGAAACTCTCCACACTTTGTTAAAGAAATCTGTTCGCACGTAAACATGTCTTTGCATGTCACATGTCCTTCCTGTCATTGAGGAAGCAGGGCTCAATTCTGGTAACTTGTGTCTGGTCCTACTGGTTGATGTTGATGGTGCTTGTGCTTCACTTCTAAACAAAATGGAATGCAGAATTTCCAGTTGAATCTCCAGAGAGTTGAACTTGAGTGAAGCCCATGATGTAACGTGAGATTTATTATCTTTACAAAGATAAAAGAAGTTAGAAGCCTATCACAGCTGGGCATGGAGCAGGCATAGTCATCTAGTCATTTATTGGCTGATATATTAATATCAGATATTTTACCTCCCCTCACCCTCAGTATTGGCCCCAAAAATTCAATATCTTTCGAGCCCTAATAAATAGTGTGTTTTAAGTCTTCTCATTTATGATCAACTGTGATGTCAAATAACATCATACAGTCAACCTAAAGACATGGCTGATTCATCAACAAGATTTCATGATCCTTTTTTATTAATACTTGTTGCCTAATGATGATAGAATTTGCATTCCTCTCTTTGTAGGAGTGTAACAAGGACGTCTAGTTCTCAGCTTTGCTTGTTTTCTTGTTTTCATAGATTTCCCGGGTGAAGTGTCAGGACGATGTGCTGCTGAGCGAGGTAGTCCCCTGTTGTGGAAAAACCGAACAAAGAGAAGAATGACGTCTCATCCAGGTGAAAGCTACAACGAGCAGGGCACCAGTGAGGCAGATATCGACAGCGACAGCGGCTACTGCAGCCCCAAACACAACCAGGCGACTGGGGTTACACATCGAGCAGCAGAAAATACAGCAGCACCACAAGTAAGTCAATAACTTGACTGATGCTCAGCCAGGGAGTTTTTTTGTGCTTAAAAGTTGGAAAAAAAGAAATGTGACGAATGCATTAAATCTTTTTTTAAAAGGTCTGTATCATTATATGTGTGAGGAATTATATTCTCGATGGGCAGATTGTAGCCAGTCTCTGTTTGCAGTGTGTTAAAGTGTAAATCTATAGTCTTGTAACAGCAGTAAAGGTCATAAACAAACAAGTAAGACTTTCCCCATTGTACAAGACTTTGCTTGTGTGACAAGCTGAGCCAGTACCAGAGGTACTCTGTAACATGGTTTTTAAATTCCTTTGCTCTTGAAGCTTTACTATAATATTTAATTATTAATAATATTTAAATTCCACAGGTATATCAAAACGTCTCTCATTTGTATTTTTCCCTCATGTTTCATAGGGAGTAGAGGCTGGTGTAATGACTGGTAAGTCATTAAAGCATCATTTTGAGCCATTCTGATCCAATATTAATTTGACATGACAAATGATTTAAGATGTTTTTATTCACCTTTGAATAACTGTTCATGTGTGTTGATGCACTAGCAGGTACCTGGGTAAACGTAGCCTCTCAAGCGAACCCAAAGCCCTGGGGGGAAAGAAATGGCCAGTTTCACCGAGCAGATCAGAGGAAGAATCCTGAACAGAGGAACTTCTCACAGGTACAGTACGGATTGTCCCCCTGACACTTAGTGAAACCCTTCTGTGTGTCAGCACAAAAACTCAAAAATAAAGTTAGCCTGGGCGTATAAGTCATGTCCTGTGAATCCCACCAAAGGGTAGTCCGCAGCAGATACATGAATACGTTGTTAAGTGAGAGAGTCCATCACATCGGTCAGAACAGAGCCCACACATACTGGAGATGTGGGGAGGGAAAAGAAAATGTTCACGATAACCAAACAGCAGAAGTTAAGCAACAACTTAAAACAGAGGTATAAACATGATGCAAAGCCCGAAAAGCTACAGAGCACAAAGATTTATTGTCATAAACAATGTAGTAGACTGATCAAAAATCACATAAAATTACTGTAACATAAATCATAAGCTGGGAGCAAACATGAGAGGGAAAAATATAAAAGAAGGTACTCATTTTCATCTTCACCTAACTAAACTTTTGAATACCAGTGATCCCTCTGTTTTGTGTTTTTTTTTTTTGTTGATCTCAGGATTTCCATAGTGGTTACCCGGCACGCGTGCCTCCCAGCCAATCGGAACATAGACTGCAGCCAGCCGTGGTCACAGGCTCTGAGCTCGGCCCCGAGCCGCTTTACTTTGAGGTGAGAGTAACTTTTGCTTTATGCGTCTGTGTTGTACATGTGCAATGTAGCACTGTCACTCCTACATTGGATTACACATTTATTTTCAATTGTTTACTTTTTTCTGTACGTTTGTCAGGATGAAGAGGAGTTCCCAGATCTTGCTACAGGAGGGGCTGCTCAACGCAGCACCAAACAAGAACCTCCTCCAGGACAGACACACACACAACCTAAACTACCCAAAAACCTGGTAAGAGAAAGTGCCTCATAAAACCCCCTGTTTGAAGGCTGTGTCGTGTGCTGGTTTCAGAAAATACAATTGATGATCATCTCTCTCTCTTGGCCGAAAGATAATTAGATACAGTTCACATATTATTGAAAAATTGAGCTTGTCCATTTTTTATGATTCAATAAACTCTTATTCAAAGTAGATTTGATAATATTGGATGCTTTTGGAGTTATGCCTTCTCTGAATCATTTGCCTTTGTTTCCTTTTTTTCTCGTATACTAAACCAGAAAATCCCCCCAAATCAAATCATTTACTGTAATTACTGCACTAAAAAAGTCTTTAAGCAATTTTTTACTGTTGAACTGATCCTTATGGGGTAAAAAACTCAAATGTTGTTTTCAGCTTACATTTTTATTCTCTCTTCTTGCATCACAGCTGGATAACCTACCAGAAAACTCACCTATCAGCATTGTGCAGACACCCATCCCCATCACTACCTCTGTTCCCAAGAGGGCTAAGAGCCAGAGGAAGAAAGCTCTCGCTGCTGCCTTGGCCACAGCTCAGGAGTACTCTGAAATCAGCATGGAACAGAAGAAATTACAGGTACTATACTCATATAGCCTGGGTATCTGTCTTCTACGGTGTGTTGTGTCACAGCGGTAATGTTGACCAATGAGGGCACAGACAGAAGTTAGGAGCGTAAACGGACTAAATGGCTAAGCGAAAGATGAATGTGCTGCGAGATGCAACTATGAGACGGAGGAAAGTTTATCGAGCAACAACAGGTTTTTTTTTATGATAAGAGTCTTCTTTCCTGGACTGGTCTGGCCCCGCTCCTCTTGCTTTCAACGTCATCATGTCGGTGGTGATTATCGGGTCGAGTACCCTTGAATAGTCATTTCTGTTGGTTGAGTAATGGCATGAATTTGTGGCTCTGTGATCGCCTCATCTAACATCGTGACCATTAAAGAACACAAGAAGGTTGTACAGTCTGACCTTGTTTTGCCTGTTCCTTTACCGCCTGCAGGAGGTGGTCACCAAAGCAGCAGGGAAAAAGAGTAAAGCCTCTGTGGAGCTGGACCTGGGAGACATGCTGGCAGCTTTGGAGAAACATCAGCAGGCCATGAAGGCCAGACAACTCACCAATACCAAACCACTGTCCTTCACAGGTATGTCGAGTGTCTGCAGGTGACAAATACAACTTACATTTGTACAGTATTAGCTTTTGACTGTGACTGTGTTGATACTCTTCTTCGAGGCTTTATTTCGTGTCATGATTTAGATGATTTCTTTGTGATCTTTGTCTCCCATTTATAAAACGTCTACTGTCATTATTCCTCTTTGCAAATGTATATTTCTATTTAAACATTATCATTTACCATAGGATTTGCTCCATACACTATTACATATGTTTTCACGGTTTTTGAATGATGTTGCGGAGATTTTAGCCTTTTTCATGAACGTCTTAATGATCCAATTAAACAGTAGTATTTAAAAATCGAGTGATGTTCAGAATGTATGACGTATACCTAATATGGAGGATCACCACTGAGGCCCCTTAAAACCTAGGATAGTTATGCCCTTACTGTGCACATGCATGCACACATACTTGCATGTTGTCTGTACACTAACTCAAAGTCGTTCTGTGCAGTTGGAACAACTACTCCATTTCATGGTTCAAGCTCCTCCAGTGTGTCCTCGATGTTGAAGGGTCATCAGCAGCCATTCTCAGCCCCAAACAATGCCCTGGATTCCACTGCTCCCCGAATAAAGAGAGGGAAGGAGAGAGAGATCCCTAAAGTGAAACGGCCCACAGCCCTTAAGAAGGTGAAGGATTTCTGTTGAAGTTAATTACTTAATAGGTTGTAGTAAAATGTTTTTTTCTTAGAATAGGAAATAGCGATATTTGAACCTACACCTGGTTTTGACGATCGATTTTTTTTGTTCTCTTTCCAAAGATAATCTTGAAGGAACGGGAAGGAAAGAAAGGGAAAACAAGTGTAGAGCAAGAGTCTTCAGGCCAGGAGGAACAGGGGGATGAGAGTCTTCATTTTACTGATGATCTTCCACAAGAGCCTGCTTCCCAAGAGGGTGAGGGTCATATAAAATGTAACAGAAAAAACACACATTACTCGCTTCCATTTTGTTTGCCATCCTGTCTCTAAATCATATCTCGGGTCTGCTGTTTGTCTTCCAGAAAATGGTCTAAGTGTGCCCAGCGATGCATCTCTCTCCCCAGCCAGTCAGAACTCTCCATACAGCATCACGCCTGTGTCCCAGGGCTCTCCAGCCAGCTCTGGCATCGGAAGTCCCATGGCTTCAAATGCAATCACTAAGATCCACAGCAGACGTTTCAGAGAGTAAGTACACACTCTTGACCCACGTGGAGAGGGAAACAAAAGTGTTAAACAGGAAAGACCTTTTGTAGGCATCTCTGGCATTGGAATTTGTCAAAAATGCACAATGTGGTAACAGAAAATATCTTGTCCTACCCCAAAATCACAAAGCCTTGGCTGCGAAAGCCGTGAACGGCTTTTTTTAAGGGCGGGACTGCACAATAAAGAATTGTGGAGTATGGCACAGATGCCTTGCACATCGTCCCCTCTCAGCAAAATGTATGCCAGCGGTCACAAGCACAGCTTTGTCTCTTCAGTTCCTCTGTCGTGGGCCTATTGTCTCAGCCCGCCATTCTCCAACAGATTTTTGCATTTAAAGCCTCTAAATGGCCTCTGTAGCTTAGCGCCAACCCTTATTCTTCCTCAGGCCACACTATTTAAACAGTCACAGGCATTCTGCATGCTATCTGACTACTTTTCTTTGATATGTTGAAAGACTTACGATCCAGAAAAAAGGCTGATTGCAAGAAAAAAAATTAAGAGCAGAAGCCTGACCAACAAGTAGTTATACAACGTTTTCATGAACTCAAACAAAATACTTACTCTAGTCCCTCTTCATAGACTGCTTTGGTTTTGTCCTTTACTGTTTCTTCTGGAAGAAGGTAACATCTTCCTGTATCACATTGTACATTTTCAATTTCAGCCATTAATCAACATTGCTGCAGCAATATTTTGTGCTTCTTAACATTGTTTGGAACATTTCCTCTTTGCAGGTACTGTAATCAGGTTCTGAGTAAGGAGATAGACGAGAGCGTCACTATGCTGCTGCAGGAACTCGTCCGCTTCCAGGAGCGGGTCTACCAAAAGGATCCCACCAAGGCCAAATCCAAACGCCGCCTGGTCATGGGCCTTAGAGAAGTCACCAAGCACATGAAGTTGCACAAGATAAAGTGTGTCATCATATCTCCAAACTGTGAGAAGATCCAAGCCAAAGGTGGATATAGAGCTGAAGCTCATAGATTTGATATTTTTACTACGTAAAGATTGATGAAGTGAAAAGTATGTGACGATTCCTTATAGTTATGGATGGAGTATTAACACTTGAATCTGAAGTGCTTCTCTGCATTGTGAAGCTTTTCAACCACTACATTTGAGATGAATGGCCCCGACTGTCTGACAGCTATCAGAGTTCATAGACAATATTGAACTCCCTTTTATCAGATAGGCAGATGTATGATCGTAAGCAGCCGCTGGCTACAAGTTTGCAGTGTCAACTTAGTCGCCCAAATGTTATTACCTAAATGGTAGTTTTATGCACTTGTGTGTTCAAGGTATCTGTTGATATAAAGTCTTCTTTCTGTGGATGTATTGAAGTTGTCGTTCTTTCCTTGTTCCAGGTGGTTTAGATGAAGCTTTATATAATGTGATTGCCATGGCGAGGGAGCAGGAGATCCCTTTCGTATTTGCTTTGGGCAGAAAAGCTCTTGGACGCTGTGTGAACAAACTAGTGCCCGTTAGTGTGGTTGGCATTTTCAACTATTCTGGAGCTGAGGTAAGGCTCTCCCTCCTAAGTATTTTGTCTATTTATGTTGATGTTAGGCAAATGGATAAGTAATCAATGATAGACAATAAGTCATCAGCTGACCAATCGAGTAAATGAGCATCACAGCATGTTTGTATGTTTCTAATTCCTCCCTTCAGGGTCTCTTCAACCGTTTGGTGTCTCTGACAGAAGAGGCTCGAAAGGCCTACAAGGATATGGTGTCAGCTCTGGAGCAGGAGCAGGCTGAGGAGGCCATGAAAAACGACAAGAAAGTGCCGCACCACATGGGACACTCTCGCAACCACTCTGCAGCTTCTGCTATCTCCTTCTGCTCCATCTTCTCCGAGCCCATCTCAGAGGTCAACGAAAAAGAGTATGGTACGTAAGCACATTTCAGGTTCTTTGCTTCTTTCTCCATGTCCTATTTGTGTAGGGTTTTCTGTGGGGAAACTAGTGCTCAGTACTCTGTTCTAGAGCTTTTTTTTTTATTATTTACTGTTAATATTACGTCAATGATAAGCAGCCGTATTATGTAGAAGCTGAGGGAGGGAGAGGTATATTTAAACTTCTTATGTATTATGTTTTAATTGTCCTCAACATTTCAGAACTTAATTGGGGTAGAATTAGGAATTTTCTATTCGAGGTTTGAGCTACATTGCACTGACGTACAGTCCATAAATAAGTCTAATGAGCTACTTTCTTTAACGTTTAGTTATGTTCTTGAGATAAAGACACATAGCGTTACGAATGTATTTTTCTTTCAGAGACAAATTGGAGGAGTATGGTGGAGTCTTCAGATGCTCTGGAGCCTGTAGAGGCTGAGCCAAGCCGCCCTGCACCCTCCACAGCCGTGCAGAAAGACACTGAGGCTGTAACAGCCACCACTAACACTGCCCCACCCGGATCGTCTGCTCCGCAGCCCAGGACGGGGCCTCCTGCACAGGGTACTGGTGACAGAGATGAGGTCCGGGTCGATGACAGGCTGGAGCTGGCCTCTCAGCAAAGCACCGAGACGGGCTCACTGGACGGGAGCTGCAGAGGCCCGCTGAACTCCTCCATCACCTCCACCACCTCAACACTTGTCCCAGGAATGCTGGAGGAGGCAGAGGAGGAGGAGGAGGAAGAGGAGGACTACACTCCTGAACCTATTTCCGTAGAGGTGCCAACTCTCAGCAGCCGCATCGAATCATGGGTGTCAAAGACCCTGGAGAACCTACAGCTGGGAAAGAGTCAGGAAAGTACGGAAGAAGAGGAGGAGGAGGAAGAAGAAGAAGAGGAGGAAGACGATGAGGAGGAGAAAGGGCAGAGTGAGGATGAGGAGGACATTGATTCAGTGGACATTACAGAGACAATGGTGGAGGGTAAGGAGCAGGTGGAAGCGAAGAAGGTTGCAGGTTGACGTCCTCTCTCGTCCTCTGCTCTGACTCATTCCCTGTCGCTCTCTCACACATCAGTCCTCACAGCAGCCAGCAGCTTTTCTCCTTCGTCTCTAACCTGACACCACATAATCTCAGGTATCAAACCAACTGACCAACAAACACACACAGACCAATAATACTTTACAGAAAAGTTTACCAACTTACGCAGGATGAAACATGACGACAACTAGCACAGTTTGAGAAAAAAAAAAAAACATCTCTAATGATTAACGCTCATCTTGTAATTTAGAAAAGTTGCCCTTACTCTTCGGCCCATAACCTGCTACACTTGAATTCAGAGGAAAGTTTTTGATTTTCCTCCTCCGAATCTGAACTCTCTGAGTCAGGAACATTTTTGGAGCAAGTGGGGAGCCCTTAAAAGTAAAGTGGAAGGTTGGATCCTTTCAGCTCCCATCTAACTTTCTACAGAGCCTTGAAGGTTTACAGCTCTACAAGTATTCATGTGCTCATGTCTGCTTGACTGGCACATCCTTTGCATTTGTTTTGCTGTGTTCATTAGCTTTATCTGTGTTAAAAAAAAAAAAAAAAAAAAAATGGTGTTCTTATTTTCCAGCTGACTGCTACACGAGGAAAAGAGAGACGTGCGTTTCTTAATGATTGGGTGATTTTCATTACAGTGTCAGGTGTTCTTCTGTGTTTCTACCAAAACCACTCCCACCTGTTTTTTTAAATGTTCCAATAATAAGTGTCCCATTCTGTATATTCAGATGATTCAAACGACTTAACTTCTAAGAAGCAAAAACAAGCTGTGTGTCTATAACCTCGCCTATGTGTGCTTCTACTGCAGTATATCATGGTTTGTTAAATTGATCTTGCCCTGTGTGACTATTTGGGGTTGTTTTCTTCTGACTGAGTTCTCAGCTAGTGTTTGTGCTTCATAAAAAAAAAACCCTCTGCTTTGTTTTCTGGTATTTGTTCCATGATAGGGGACTCTCAAGCTGTCTTGTCTGGTATTAGCCTAACACCATTTTTTTTAAGTCGTTTTGTTCAAATTAATCTTTGATAAGCTTGTCTGTGAAAAAATCTAAAAGTGTAACAGGGTCCTTAGTTGTTTTTACCAGTGTTGACTCTTCTTCCTTCAAAATAATCAACCGAAGATGACAAGCAGATGTTTACTAGCCTGTAATCATGAAGTTTGACGATACTCAAGTTTACAAGAAGTCAGACATGTTTGTTTAAACTTGAAGTCAGTCCTAGTTGAGCTCCTCTACTTTTTATAAATAGGTTTTGTGGGCACTGAGCTACAGCTGTCTGTCTCAAGCTGAGAGACTCCGTCATTGGAGCAGAGTCACCACTGAAGTCAAACAAGTCGTCACACACTAATGAGAAACCTTTGTAAATACAAGTGTACAAAAAGATTTTGATTTAGCATTGTATTGAAAATAAAATACAATCATCCTGTTCTTAAAGCCATTTGATAGTTTTAACATTCAAACAGTTGGAATCCAATTTTGATAATGGTGTTTGAGAGTGAACCAATGTGAGATTTCAGCCAGTGGACGGTGATGCAGTTTGTAAATGCAGTAAGCTCTGTAAAGCCCTCGTATGGGAGACGACGGTGTACTCGATATCATTCTTGGGTTTCTAGTTTGATAAAAGGTACTCTGTGTGTAGGCTTTATGTTGCTATGACTTCCATCAGTGTTTGAAGTATGTTAATTGACAGTGTTTTTTGCACTATGTAAATACGTAATGGTAAAGGTCTTGTAACTAATGTGAACAAAACAAAAAACAAAAAAACGGTTCAATGAAGTACTTTTTTCAGCGTGTTCCTCGTCTTTCTATGGATATTTAAGACCGTCTCCTCCAGACTACATCACTAGCAACATTGTCAGAGACTGTTTCTCATAATCCTGTTATCACTCTTAACCTATATGAACTGATGATTAACATCATTAAAATGTTGTTTATGTAAATGACTTGACTGATGCCTCTTGTATCTTCCGTTTCTTCTGCAGAAACAAAGAAAATGATTCTGATGCTTTTTGATTTATGGCTTTAATCCATTTTCCGGATCAAATGCCGAACTGTAATTTTAAGATTTGATGCATTTCTTGGTTTGTGTGTCTTTGGCTGTTAGTCCGAAGAAGAAAAGTTTATTATCTATTATCATTTCTTTGTAAAAGAACAAATAATGACGTGCGGAATTAAGTTCATTTCTTTCTCAGATTTGTCCAAATTTAAAAAAAAAACTGCTTTGTGCAGGCCCAGGTTGCAGTTTAACAGATGACCACTAGGGGACTCACTTGAACACTATTGAGTGTTTTCAGACTTGGGAACGTCTTTTCCTTTGTCACGTCCAGACTTTGTACACAAAGAAAGGAAGAAAGTAATTTTCAATTGAGATCTTTTTTTTTTCTAGAAAAATATTTCTGAACTCTTACTCTCATAAACAATGTAATGTGCTACGTATGAGAGCACCTGAGATGGTTATCTTTTTAAATGGAATAAGAACAACATGCAAAATAGTCTTTGGTTTGCGTCAGGCGTATTGTTCTGATTGAGATCAAACAGAAATGCAAATGTTCTCGTTTATCTTTTCCCGGTGTTCCTGCAGCTCATGTGAGTATACATACACTATGGGATGTAATTTAAAGTGTTCAATTTGCTTATATTATAGATGTGAAACCTTCCATTTATAACCTAAATTGAAAAGTGGGAAAACAGATAATTATGTATTAATATCACATTAGCAGCATCTCTGAAGTGTAAGTGATGTTAGAGGAGAGGAACAGAGCACTCATGTACTGTACTGGCTCACTGTGTGTGTGAGTGTGTGTGTGTGTGTGTATACAGCATGAGTCACCCTACCCGCCTGTGATTGGATGGTAGTTTATGGGTGAGGGAGGGGGCAGAGCCACAGGGGCTGTCTGTCAATCTCTCTGCTTCATTCACATATTCATCTGCATGCATCGTCATAGACACACTGAGAAAGTGTAGGAGAGCCTCTCATTCATTAAAAAAAAAAAAAGAAAAAAAGTGTTCATTCATAAAAGCTCTAATTTTCTGTTGTGCCTGAGAAAGAAAACAGGAGTATAGTGAATGTGGAAGTAGAACAGCAGAGGAAACCTGGAAACTGACAGAGTGTCTGATGAGTGAGATGGGACCGCTCTCAGAGTGACTGGAGCAGACCGGACTTTAGACTTCACAGGACATCGCCAGTCCCATACCGGTGAGTTTGATTTACTGTGATGTGCAGCAGGAATACTATCTGATAATGCCAGAACATAAAAGCAAGGCACTAAGAGAATATAGAGATATATTGTTATTATCTCCTTTATCAATTTGTCTGTGTGATCACTGTTGTGCAAGTCTGATTTATGGAAGGTTTTCCTTTTTTTTTTTTTTTTTTTTTTTTTTTTTTTTTTAAATACCCTTTCCTAGCGCTCACTTTTGTCTAGTTCCCTGATTATGAGAGAGGAAACCTTACCCAGTCTCAAATCACAAACAGGACTCTTACCAGGTAGCTTATCCTCCTTTCAAGTCGTTGCAGGCATAATCAGTATAATGAATATCAAAGTGCTGCATATGTGAGTCCATCACCATCTCTTTTAGGCATGCTGAAGCGCACCAAATACAGCCGTTTGCGCAATGATTCCCTCACATCGCTGGAGGATAGACCTCAAAGAATGCTTCCTCTGAAGGGGGACCTCTGCTTGGACTCTGATTTTGCACGGATGAATGCCGGGGTGCCCACAAACCACGGGCAGTCCACCCTGAGGGACTTCATCCCCCGTGTGGCCAACATCCGATTGCATAGTCCCATTTCCCTTAGTGGCCTGAGGGGACAGACACACACAGCCGAGGACACAAACATTACCGGACACTCGGAGAGACCCTCGTCCAGGACAGAGTCTTGCTCCGGGTCTGATCAGAGGTTTTGTAGCCAAAGTGTGCCTCTGTCTACCAGCCAAACCCTAAGTCAGTCAGCTCTGCACTTCACAAAAAGACCTGTAACCCTGCACCGCATGACCAGCCTCCCCTGGACCCCCAGCTGTCCTCACAGAGACGGGCTGTGCTGTTCGAAGACTTTCTCTGCAGTAGATGACTGTACTGTAGTGCAGCCGGCAAACAGAAGGATTCACCATCACATCAAGGTATTGATAACTCTAACCCTTAAAAACACGATACATAACATTCAAAGTCTCTGCTTTTCACAAACAGAAATCTGAAAGGTTGTGTAGCCAAAGTGCAAAAAAAGGAGCGTGTACTTGGTTCATGGGCTCACTTACCTTTGTCATATTAACTTTGTCAATTTGCCTTAAAAATGTTTGTATGTCATGACCAACATTCAAATTTGATTAAAATGTAATTTAATTACCTAAGAGTTGGGCTCAACTTATATCTAGGGTCCCATCAGAACGGTTAGGTACATAGCTATATTCCAACCAGGGCCAACACAAACACATTTGAACATAGAACACACATCGGACACACACAGACACACTCCCTGCGCTCTATCCACACAATCGCACTCACTTTTGCACATTCACTCCCTCCCTCTCAGTTAGAGCTTCCTGTGTAGGCAGTAGTGACTCATCCTGGCTCTCTGCTCCTGTCTGGATCTGCTCTGCTTCTCCCTGTGTGTATATCTGCGTGTGCATGTGTGTCCCTGTATCCGGTATAGGCAGAGCCCATGTTGTCTCTGAACCGGAGGTGTGTTCGCATGAGCGATTAGGAGCGAGGCCTGTGATCTGACAGTTGATGGAAATGAAAATGGACTGTCTGATTGTCCTCTTTGAACAAACACACACACGCGCACACATATATACATCACACTCCCACCCACTCACCCCAACCACACATACATACACACAAATATATTGATTAAAGTCTGGTCAATGGACTTACTCATCCTGCCTCCAGCTTATAGACTCTGCTCTGACCGCCAATAGAAATGGGACTGTCCGAAGTGTGTCAGAGCACATGGCCTAAATGTTGCATGGTGCATTTACTGCCTCTCATCCTCTTTAAATCTGTATCATTAATAAATGTCAAAACTCGTTTAAAGTGTGGCAGATTCATGTGAGATAAATCTGTGGACATGAAATGCAATAGTTTTGGTCCATCTCTATAACTGTAAGTGATTTTATTACACCTGTGCTCTAAGGATAAAGTAAGTAATAAGTGAAGCCTGACCGATACATCACTTGGTAGATATCATCAGGCTGATATGGATTTAAGATTAAAGTTAATTATTAAAAATTAAATAAAGTTTAAATGAATGACTTTAGAAACTCTAGTTCAACAGCTGTCAGTTTTAACCGAGTGTTCTGATTGGACGAGAGACATTGCACGAGTGGTGATAAAGAGTAAAACATCACTGAGGCCTTTCCACAATATGTTTCACCCTCCGCCTCAGCCAGGTGTTTAGAATACTTTCAGTTATCGTGACAGCAGATATTTGTTTGTCTTTATCCATTCATCTGCAGCTCTTGTCTATGACTGAATCACAACAGTGATAACAGTGATCTTCTCTGATATTGCTTCATTTTAGCCCTCCAGATTGGGAGTTTACTAGGATTTCCATCTGGGACAGGTTATAGATATGAGTTAAAGGAGGGAAAGACATGTTAATGTGATGATGGTCAAACCTTTTTATTATTTATTCTCAAAGTGGAGAAAATGAATAATTGGGATCTTTTTTGGTATGTTTGGAGCCTCATGCCTCCAAGGGTGGCTGTGTTGGTTGGTCAATTAATTTTAACAACCTTAGATTACCATTACTGATTTTTCTAAGGTGGATAAATGCATTTGAACTCATCCTGTGACTGATGTTTTCTTGTGTGTCACAGTACATGGGTAGTGTGGAGGTGACCCAGTCGATGAGAACACTCGACTTTGATACCAGAAGGCAAGTCACACGGTAGGATGTTTACCCTCTGTGACAATCACAGTTACACACAAAATAAACATCAAACAGCTGACAAAGTCTGAGGTTAAAACTCCATATGAGTAAACTGATGCTTTGCATGTGCTTTGGAGGAAACAGCTACGCCTTGATAGGCTGAATTCACACAAGGTATATTTTTTTTCTTGTTGAGACACGTGTAGCTTATTTAAAAAATGTTTTCAAAGAGGGAAATCCAATTAAATGTATAATGTTACATAAACCGGGGCTTTGTCCTCATCATTTGATATAGACATCCTTGTGCAGGATGCCATAAAGCTGATGGACACAGCAACCTCTGTTCACAAGAACGTAACTGAAGGATGGGGCAGAAAATCTAATTAGATGAATTTCCTCCTAATGAGCTCTCATAGTCTTATAAAGAGACAGGGGGGTTATTTTTCAGGAAGAAGAAAGGCAACTCCAAGAAATAAGTCTTGTTTCCTAGATAGAGGGATGTGGCAGTTGCATGCATGTGGGTTTTTGTAAGCTTTGACCTCTGGCTCGAGAGTCAGCTCTCTGAAGAGTTACAGCCCTAGTCTGAGGAAATGCATCATTTGTAGTTGATCATATATCAGTTTGGCATTTTTAGTGTATATGTTGTGTATATTAAGTATATAATTTTGGGGCTATTAAAGTTTTCTCTCGAATAAATCTCTTTTTTTTCTTGTATTAAAAGCTTACACAAGCACGAGCAAAGGCAGACCAACGTTACAAGTTTTATTTCTTTTTTAATAACTATCATGGTCAAAGTATCAGCACATAGAAAAAAAAAAGATTTTTTTAAAGCAGCATATATTATAAATTATCAAAGTAAAACACACACACATTGTACTTTATTACTGTGCTTGTGTAAACGTTCTTCCTGGGAAAAAGTTTCATCTTCCTTCATGCTGGTCAAATGCGAGTAAGGGAAGACAGATCATATATGTACACAGCTGTTTAGTATGTGTCTGTGAACCTGTTTTCCATCTGTGTATTTGTATGTGCATTTGAAGAGAGGCAATCAGCAGACTGTGTGAGAGGACATCCGCCAAGACAGCGTTAAAAACCAAAAGGGTAACATACACATGAAAGCACAAATTGCAATGTAATCAAGCCAAGAGTATACTAACTGTGGTTTTTGTCCTCATCAGCCCGTCTGTAAGGGACTGACTGCTGTTCTGGGTCAAATCGACCTTCAGTTTTCAGGCAGCAGGATCGTCCTTGCTGTCTCTACTGACAGTGTGACTATGATTGCAGCCTCCTCCTTACATGTAAGAGCTTCAACTTGTTTAGCAAAATCCAGTGTGTTTCATATTTGAATCACTGAAGAATGGACAATAAACTCTTTCCCTCCGTCTAATAATTTGTGTCTGCTCTTCCTTACACAGAAGATTGCCCATCACCCCATGCAGGCCATCTCATTTGCCTCAGGAGGAGACCCGGTACGTTCACATGTACAAACATGTTCACAGGAAGGGACACAAACAGGACATCATTTAGACAAAAACACACACGCACACACACACACACACTCTCTCTTACAGAGTTCGTAATTCAATTTAGTTTGATTACCGCTTGGTTTGATGCCATTTGTGGAGGATTGAATTATTTCCTTCTATGACTCTTGAGCCTGCTTTACTTTTCACCGTTGTCGTAAGGTCATTCAGAGGGAAACATTGAACTTTTGTGAAAGTTAAATGAATTATTCCAAGCTTTTACCCCTTCTCGGTAAACTGAAATTATTGTTTATATTCAAAAACCTCATCGAAGGTGTATCAAGAGGAGATTTTTAAAAAGAGGTGCAAAAGTAGAAGTGGGTACACACTATTTAAGGCATATATTGAAATGATCATACGTCATGATATATATAAACAAGTCTATATTGTTACAGTGGGTCAAGCCATTCTCTCCCTTGTCCACTCATTGCTCATCTCTTATCTCTTCTTTAATAATAAAAAGAAAGAAAGTTGTAAGTTTTTCATGTTCATCGCAACTTAAAATTGATTTTTTGGATTTCACACAAATAAATTACTTTTTTTTTTAAAGTTATATTTGCCTTTATTGCAAAGAACAGCTGAGGAAAGACAGGACATGTTTTGGAGGAGAAAGCGGGGGTTGACGTGCAGCAAAGAGTCATGGTTGGACTTGAACCCACAGATGCTGGGACAAGAACTATTACCTCTTTACATGGGTTGTGCATCATAACTGCTAGAGTTTCAGAAGAGTTGAGGCTATACGGCGCCCTAAAACTAAAAACGTTTTTTTTTTTTTGTTATAGCAGAAAAGCACTTGATAAAATGTCATTACTTGATGAAAGAGCAGATTCAGGTTAAATCTATGATTTGCTTTTAGGTCTTTTTCTTAGAATTATGAATTCCAATAAGCAGAAAATGATTAAATATTTCCCTGTGATTTTATTGGCCATGAAAGCTTTCATCATCTTTACAGCTTGCCCCATCAGGTAAAACTCATCAGTTTAATGTACCCCCCACCCCATCCCTCTATTCACACATTATTTCCATATGACAGAATCTTTGTTATTCAAGCTGAGTGAAATTTCCTGAAAGTCATTATAAAAACAAGCCCTTATCAATGGGAGACAAAAAAAAAAATCAATATTAATTATTCATTAATGTCCAAACAGCCAGCAGGAAAACGTTTATGTTTTTAGCTTCTGTCAAGGTCAAATCCTGTTTAATAACCTCCTTGACAGACAAAAGACAACATTATTGATGTCATACTCAGTGTCACTGAACTCTGAGCAAACCAACAGGTATGATATATCGCCGCCATTTTGTTCCTGTGAGAAGGATGCACTAGCTGAAAATGAGAGCGAGAGAGCAGCTTTTTTGAACACACGGGCAAAACAATGGATGGGATTACAGCCCACTGTTTAATTAATTAGCTAAAATAATCTTCTGCGCTCTAAACCTCAAAGCCTCAGTTTGCTTGGACTCCTGGAAGATAGCGAGGGGATTTAAAATCAATCTGCCACAGAGGCTTTATAGTGAAATACATGTAGCTGACTCTGCTCGAGTATCAGAGAAATACGGTTATGGAGTGAATTAATTCAACAGAGAATACAAAGTGATGACTGTTCACACTTTAAATGGATACCAGTATTAAAAGTTATTTTTATTATCATTATTAAATACCTATATGATTCTATAATAAGTGTTCCTGTTCACACTGCATATACATTTCACATTAAAGTGCAGTCTAACCTTTATAAGTCCTGACTTAAAATAAAGAAAGAGAAAGGAACACTTCCTGGAAATGTTTAGTTTGAGAGGTGCTCTTTGGATTGTGATACATGTCATGAAAGAGTCTCTTCTAGGCAGTCATCAGTCCGTATGGTCACCTCATGGTCGTGTTGCTCCTCAAACAAACTGTGATGGGTTTGAGCCTGCTCCATTGAGTCACAGAGTATGCTCTTGAACATTAACCCTCCTGATTAAACAACCATAATATCCAGGAGTTTCAAATCTGAAAAAGGTGGCAAAAAATAGCCTTGAAGAAACAAAATGCACATGGTGGATCAGTCAGCTTGACAGACTGTATCTTTGCTACGCAGACCTCTGTAGGTCAAAACATGTTTGCTAATTCGACTGGATGTTGCAGGACATCCTGGTATTTTTTTGCATATCTGCATTTATCATATATGTTTTGTATGTTTTATGCAAGAATAGGTATTGAAACAGGTATTTCTATGCATATTGATCATCTGATAATTACCAGCTACTGTATGGTCACAGCACAACGTTTAAAGTCGAGTTTGATTACGATTGTTTTTCCATCTCTCTGCAGGACATGGCAGATTATATCGCTTACGTTGCGAAGGACCTCTACAATCACAGAGGTATGGAACAAACACCTGTGAGTTTCATCAACTTTAAAATGGTGTGACAGGTAACATATGTTGGCTAATCTAAACATCACCTTAATTCAATAAGGAAGGGTTTACTTTATAATTTATATGTGTACGTGTAAACACACAACCTTTATCCAAAGTTACCATGTTAAAATACCCTCTCTTCTCCCTTCCTCTCTCTCTGTCAGCATGTCACATCCTGGAGTGTCCCAGAGGTCGGGCCAATGAGGTTATCAGCAGCATCGGCCAGGCCTTTGAGGAACGATTCCGTAAACTTCTGAGCCAACCTCCATCGCTCCTCTCAAGCAATCCCAGGTTGTCCTTTTTGTCTGACAACATTATTGGTCAAGGATTCTGTTTTAAGTGAATGTATGTTTCACAGATTTAATCAATGGTGCACTTCTGCCACAGTATGTCTCATTTTAGATTGGCCAATACTTATTTTCACTGTCTTGGTTTTCTCTCTTGTAAATTGTTGAACACGGAAATCTACAAGAAGATAGATAGACGTGTGTATCATAACATAGAAATGGATATGAAGCCCTTGGCTTTGTCCTTTTTTTAAACACAACCAATTAATATCATTATGCATCATCTATTCTAAAGGGTTACCGGTACTTGATTTATTTCAACACTATCAGAAAGATAATTTTGTTTCTGCAGTTCTACAGTATATACCTAGCTTGAGTCTCTATCTGTGCGTGTGCATGTGTATATGTGACTTGTATGGTTATGAAGGAGAAGAGAATTGTGTCATTCTGTGCGTGCAGGTCAGCAGGGAGACTCTGTCACATATGGAGCCTAGAGGAGACAATAACAGACCAAAAGGCAAAGCAGCAGGAAGCTGAAGTCAGCGAGCACCGTGACTACTACAACATGACCCCAGGACACACGCCACCACCTGTTGGAGAAGACAACTTGTGGATCACAGGGGAGGAGATGAAACAGAATGCTGATGTACAAGCGGTAGGGGTTGATTGTGAAAAGAAGAACATTGTCCATCTTACGTCAGTATGAGTTCATACCATTTCACCAATGTCTTTTGTTTTCTTGAATGTGTGCATATAGAGAATAGTCAGTGTGTTGTGTCATAGCACATTGTTTCTATACTCCTCAGTATATGAGGTGTTCATTGTGACGGTAGTTTCATATATCACAAGAGTGGCTGTGTTAACATCATTTCACTTTAAGCTGCCCTGAGCAAAACAAGTCCATCTGAAACAGTTGAACTATAGACGTCCGTCTGAAGGACATGTCAGTGTAATGAGAAAGGCTCCAGCTGTTCTGCTTCACTTCCAAGAATTACTGTGCTGGTCTGCGAATTAAGTCACTGACCTTCCTGTCATGAGTACATTTTAGACCTTTAGGCCACCACTGCCCCTTGATACAAACACTCTCTCTCTCTCACACACACACACACACAGATCTCAGCTGTGTGTGTATGACTCATCTTGTGCTATTGCAGGTTTGTTCGTCTCAGCCTGTTTCAATGTACGAGAACTGCTCCATCACAGAGGAAACTCCGGCTCCATCTACAGGTAAAAATATTCACTACACTCCAGTGTGGTCCAGTGTGACCTTTCACTTGCATACTATGGCACTCTGTGCTTGGGCTGTAGTCCCTTCACATTCATTGAACTTATGTGTATACGTTCGCTTATTTTAAACCCTTATTCTTCAGCCACCAAGGTAAAAGCTAGCAAAAAAACACAAGATTTAAAATGTGTTACAAAAAAAAAGTAATATATGCAAAAATAATAATGGTTTAAGTATAATTTAGGTTTCAGCAACTCACCCTTGTAAAGTCCTTTCCTTTTTTGTCTTTAGACTCTCTGGAATCTGGGACAAATGCTGAATCATGTTCACCTCTACCTGAGAAGTCCATCCAAAACCTAATCCAGGAGGAAGGTTGGTTCCATGGCAGGTTAGTAGTTCCTTTACCGAAACCATCAGAGGATCAACATTTCTCCCAATATGTCTTCTTGCTCATATAGGAAGCCTTCTTCCTTGACTAAGTCTGTCTCCTTCCCCCCAGGTTAGGCAGAGAGGTGGCGGAGTCACTTCTCACCTGTAGTGGGGACTTTCTGGTCAGAGAGAGCAGCTCTGCCTCTGGTCAGTACGTCCTCAGTGGGATGGAGGGAGCAACTGTGCGACACCTGCTGCTGGTTGATCCACATGGACAGGTGCTGTTGGCAGGGGTGCCACCAGAAATTCTGGGCGCTGTGGAAACAAAAATATCTGGGCCCCCTACATTTTTTACAGATAAAATTGAACCCAATAAACATGCCCCGTATACTTTAAAAGATATGTACTTGGCACATAAAGTAATGCATAAAGGTGAGTATAAAGCCTACAAAAACAAAACAAAAAAACTACAGAAATGTGTACTTGTTCACATAAAAGAGAGAATACAGTGTATTGGTTTTATCGGCCTATTTAGTTTTCTTAATATAAGATATTAAAATATCTATTTTTTTAAACTAATTATAGCCAATGGATAAATAATAGACACATCCTTTAATTCAATTGTATTTATTATTATTATTATTATTATTTTTTTTTTTTTCTCTAGGGCATTTAATTCATATTAAAAATGTCAAGTTTGAATGACAGCATCGTAGCAGCAGCACTGTCATTTCACAGAACACAGAGTTGTAAACTGATATTGCAACTTGATTTTCTAATTTTGGAAGCGCAGGGATTACTTTTTGTTTTGTGAAGTGATCATCATGTGGAGAACACAGTAGATACATCATGTTTAGAGGCTTTAATCTTCGTGACAGGTATTTTGGCTTCTTGTTGGCTTCTGGGCCCTTCATCAGCCTGGGCCCTTAGAATCGTTCTAACCTTCCACCCTTTACGGTACCCTTGGCTGGATTTTAGACACAAGTGTACATAAAGAAGGACATATCCAAAAGACATTCATATTTGAATCTTTTTGTCTGTTTTTGGTTAACCAGGTGCGGACTCGTGATCAGGTGTTTCTGAGTGTTGGTCACTTGGTGCGTTTTCACATGGAGAACCAGACGCCCATCATCTCTGGAAGCAGCGAGTTGTGTCTGAGGCAGCCGGTGCTACAAAGACACTAACACACACAGGTTCACAGACTGTCACATACACACATCAGCTTTCTGCATCTGTAGCTATTCCAGTTATTGTTTTGTAGCTGAGACGACAATATTCTGAAGAAATGAAACTTTTGTACTTGAAGAATCATCCAGGCCCTGCGTCACACATCACTGTCCAGAATAAATGATTGTCTGGTTGTTGAAACACATACACTTTCAATGTTCAGTCCTTTGTCCTGACTGACATGCTCCTTAAGACTTATGCAAACTGTTCATCGCCTCGTGTTGTGAACAGCTGCTGGCCTGCTGAACATCCTGTCTCACTGCCTCAGGCTGAACATGTTGGTGTTTACTCAAAGATTAAGCACAATCACTGGTGTCAAGAGGAAATTGGCCAGAATGTTGGCAGAATTACGACAGAATAATCTTTTTCACATGCTTAATTTCTCTTGTGTTCCTTTGTTTTTGATTTGTTATTGTTTTGTGGCCCCATTTCCTTTGCGTTAACATGTTTACGACATTTCTTTTCTTCCCTTTGGTTTGTTACATTCTGAATATGGATTTTAATCATTTATCACTGTGTGTGAGCAGTATCTACACTAAGAGATTTACAGTTTAGTCTCAGATAAACTTCTGTTTGATGTTTTTTTTCCCCCCTATAAATGTATTCACACACCTTCAGTTCCTTCACAAAATGGGTTCTGGACTTTACTTTTCACTTCTTTCTTTTTGAGCCTGAAACCACAAACACACTTTGTTTTCCTCTTTCCCCCATAAAGACACATTTAAACAATTTAATTTACCACATAAAACAAGGTTTTATTGAAGTGGAACAATCGACTAAATCGATTAAAATGTAATTGCTTTGGCTTAAAGTTAAATTATTTCATTTGATTCTGAGAAAAGTTGCATCAAGCTCTATAATGTCCTGTCTCTTTTTATTCCAGTTTATACTTCACATTGCCTCGTCAACATGCACCTTAAAAGTACAATCTGATTGGCTGATTATCCCTGTTTGACAAGGTCATCTCTACTAGTCTTCAAAACATATTTAAACATTTTCTGTCCTGTAAATAATTATGACACAAATCAAGAAATTCATTTTAATGTCCCTAGCTTCCCTTTTACCCACAAGATGGCGCTATCAGTCTTTACAAGAACTCATTCCCCTTCAGCTTGTATCAAACCAGATTCTCTGCAATTTTGAGACTCTGTATCTACATTTTTAAAGCGTTTATAACTTTTTTTGATCATTGCATTTCTCGATAATACCATCACTAACATGTTTACGATGAAACATGCCGCTAACATGTACGCTGAAACAACTGATTGTAACTTTCTTGCTGTAAATGGCTTTTTCAGTCATTCCAGATTTCCTGAAACACATTTTGTACCCAACAAAGCAAAGAAAACAATCCATAATAAATGGCCAATATTCATTTTATTCAACAATTGTCTGTCAGCAGCCTGTCACTTGTAGAGTTTGGATAAGTAAAAGATGACTGTGCTCTGAAAGTATGCAGTCGACTGTTTTTGGGGCCGTGGCTCCTCATCGTCCTCTGAGAGGCTCAGAGGGTCTCGCCCACATTAATCACCCTCAGCTCAGCTTGTTAGGCTTGGATTGGGGATCTACTGGCAGCTCATTGGGGAAAAAAGCAGCCCTGCTAGGGACTGATACACAAAAAGATAAAACACTGATAGAGTATCTAAAGAAAAACAACTCTTACAGTCTTACTGTTGAGATAATTCTGTCTAATGTAATCATAGATCTGACAAGCTGTCTAACTTCCCACAATCCCTTGCTGTTGGGGTGTCAAAAAGAGGACTTATCTGGGTTGTTGCAAAGAACAGGAAATTGACCTATCTTTGCTCTTTCCTGCACTTTTTATACACCGGTTAAACAAGATGGCGATATCTGCATCTTGTCTGTTCTGTCAGTAAGCAGACTTAAACTCTTTTTATAAAAACAATGAAACGAAATGATCATTTGGTAATAAAGAGGCTATCAAAATTGTGAATTCAAGTAACACGCTGAGTTATTCCCTGCTTCATTTCTGTCCCTCTGGATTTCCTCTGAGTCACACGGACCTCGCCCAAAAACAGCTCATTAGGAACAGCAGTGACCGAGTGTGTGATGCCGTTCTTTGAGGCTTGTGAGGCCTGCAGATGGTCCCATGTTGTCAAACCTGTGAGGTCACTGTTATAACACTGACCCCGAAAATAATGTTGAAGCAGCAGCTGGAAACCTGGGTGGTGTTACTGCATTAGCAGATTCAGGGCGAACATTTACCGTCATTTTATGAGCCGTTCTCCTTGAAAAGAGATCACTGTTTCCTCATGAGACTTTTTTTTCACAAAGCAGATGGTTTTGGTGTTACACTTTCAAACAACACAACAATCTGGGTTATTGGGTCACCAACATCACCCCGACAGCCTTTTGCCCAGAGACAGAATTTGTGAACTGTGATGCATTCTTGATCTAGTTTTATATATAATTTGGCACCCTTATTTTATAATATACATCAAGATTAGTGTCAAAAATTACCGTCAATGTTTGAATTGACACATTGTTTAAACATTCAAGCTTTCATTATAATATTTGTATCGTGCCAAAGGGCCTCAATTCACTTCATTATGCACTTCTTTTTTAATACTCATGAATTAGATTTGCTTTTATTTTGTTTGTTCGTATCTAAAAAAGAAGGATGAGTAAACTCTTACTTTTTCAGACTTGTATGATGGAGTTGGTTGTCACTCAACGGGAAGGTTTGAGATTCGAACCTCAGCTGCAGTGACATGTTGAACAGTCTATGGGCAAGACACTGAACACCAAATTGCTCCAGCAGCTATCATGTTAGTTATTAGAATATGCTGTTTGATGTTTAGGCACTTTACGTTATAGCCTCTGCCATCAGTATGTGAATGTGGTTGGAAGTGAAAACGCCCTTTGAGTTTTGAGAAAACTAATAAAGGGCAATACAATTTCAAATCCATTTTCCATCTACAAATATTAATTACTTTCTGGTAGACAGAAAATAAATCAGCAAAAATATTATAACGAACAATTACGGCTTTTTAATTGGAAAGAAAACATGAAAAACGTTCCAGTTCCTGTCAGTCCTCCAAAAAAGCAAGTTCAATATTATGCTAATATTCAAAGAGATCAAGTAAACTCAACAAGTGAAATTTATTTTGATAAAATGGTGGCAAACTTTCTCTGTATTTGGAAACATGATGTTACTAAAAATTGAGAAAGTCACCAAAGTCACTGATTCTTCTGTAATCAGAAAGAACTAATCTAGAAGCTTCTATTTCATGTGTCATTTTATCATTGTAAGAAAAAAAGGAAACACATCTCTGATAAGGTCTTCAGCACCAGTTACAACTTATGCAGAAATGACTGCACCTGGCTTCAGGGTGAGACACAGTGGTTGCACTTTCAGGACACGATTTGGTCATTGGGTTGATTTTTTTTTTTTTTTTTTTTTTAGAGAATCTAAGAAATGAAAAGTCTGCAGCTGAAACTACAGTAGACACATTGTATTAATCCATTCAAACCACGTGCTGTGTGTGGATTTGTTAGCGCATGTGTGTGCATTCCTTGAACCCAGCCAGTGACATGTCATGACTCTGAAACAGGAAATGATAAACATTCAGTATAATCTTCAAGTCCTGTGGATTTGGTTCAGATCCAGAGAATTAAAACGCCTGAACTCTTTGAATTCCTTTAAAGAATAAACTTATGTGCTGATGAGCCTGAGGGCATTAGCTTAAAACACACACACAATTGAACACACACGTCTCAAACATGCACACATATGCACACGTACACACAAAATAAAAAATAAAAAACAACAAAACACACACACGTACACACAAACTTTTAAAAACACACACACATATGACGAAGCATTCCCAGACCCTAAAGCGCCTTACTGGAACAATTAAAGTCATAAAAAGTGCCCAAAGTTCGAGAGCATGAAATCGTTCCTCATTTCAATGTTATCAGAGTCACACAGAGTTCAGATCTGGGAGGAAACAAAACAAGACTTGGCCACTGACTGGGCCGTGTTGCAGCACTTTCTGGCATGCCAAAATCTACACGCATGTTCCTCCAGAGACAGTGCAGGGGAGGAGACACGCACGTGAGTCATGTGAGAGGTCGCAAACAAATGCACACAAACAAAGAGACAGGCCTGGTTCTGTTTCCTGTTTCCACAAGTCAGGAACCAGCAAGGGCAGGCTGTGAGCAGAGAGTCTCCGTTAAACCAGTGTACAGTAAGCTGCTGTTGGCTGGAGTTGATTGGTACTGTTAAGATGAGTGTGCGTTTGTTTTTGTTTGTGTTTCCCAAACAGTCATTTAATTTTCCATCAGTTCTCTATTTGATTTGAGCCTCCCTTTCCTCTAATGCCTTGACCCCCAAGGTTAGCATGAAAGCTTGTCTCAAGACCATTGGGTGTGTGGACTATTGGCTTCTCACAGGCTCATAGGAAACGCACACACACACACACACACACACACACGTGCACATCACAGAGTGTCCTCAAGCACAACATGCCCTGGAGTTTCTTTACCTCTTCCAAATTATTATTGTCTTTCCACTCTCTCTTTATTGTTGCCCATTCAGAAACTAGGTCAGTGTCAGGTTGTGCCATTAGCTCCTGAGAGAGAAAGAGAGAGAGAGAGAGAGCACAAGCTCAAGCGCAAGCGCAAGCGTGTTCATGACTGGTAAGAAGCTATGCTTATCTGCCACTTGGCCGAAACACTTACTTAAACGTGTTTGTTTTCATGTCCTTCGTTGGTGGAATGAAATGGAGTGTGTGTGTGTGTGTGTGTTTGTGCGCATGCGAGTGCATGTGTGACAAAGCAATGATGAGGGGGTGGGGGATTCTTGCACCAGGCAGCAGACAGATGTGGGAGACTTAAATCAAAACTTTTCTGTTGGCCCATTTCATAAACGCGACTTTCCCCTCCACTGTTGGTCTCCACTGACTCTCCATTCCTCTGCTGTTTCCTCACGTTTTGGCCAGCAGCTCACACTTCTCTGTTGGATATTAAGCAGAGGTTGAGCTCAAACTTGGACTGTTGCACACACCAGGAGGGATGATGCAGTGAAGCCTTGTCATGCTTGACTTTAGGTTTTTGTTCCTTTAGCAGCTCAGAAAATAAACTTGATATTGTTTTATCCCCTTGACCTCTCAAAAATGTGGTGACATTTGCTTATAAACAGCATTTTTAACTGAAAACATGTTTATGACGCTGCTACAATGACACATCACTTCTGTTAAGAGCCACAGATATTCCATGCTTTCTTTCTCTCTGTGGGCTATCCGTTAATAGTGTTGATCTTACTTTCAACACAGCGCCTCCCAAATGTGTGTTGGGATTACTGGAATCTAATTTTTCGCCAGACAATTTGGCCCAAAAACATTAACAATATCTTTTTTTCAAATAAAGGCCTATTTTTTTGGCAAAACAACTGAATAAAATTCTATTCATGCATAGCCTTTATAACTTCCATATAACTGTTTTCTTCAAACACCAGCAGCAGGTCAAAGTTTTCCCTGAAATATATAACATCTGGTTAAAAGACTGGCACCAAATTCATCAATAGAGAAAAGTTCCTTCAGGGTAGCTCAATCAAATTTTCACAGCAGCCTCCTTTTTTAGCATAATGATATCGGCATCAGGGTTACAAGCTCATATGCAGCTGTCATGTAGTTGCTACTGCTGTAGTTTGATACATACATCGAGAATCTGCCTGTTTTTAGATCCAAAGTTTAAACTGAATATCCTGATTGACTTAAGACCATGTTCAAAGATAAATAAATACATTTTTGTGACATTAGTGTAACAGTGTAGCCGACTTCTAGCTAAAATGACCATTAGTTTAAAAGTGTATTCATTGCTAAAATACACGCTAAGTAAATTTCAAGCTAAAGCGAAGTAGACCTACAGTACAGTAAAGTCCTAGCTAAGAGAGCAGAAAGCTAGAAAGTAGATACATTTAATAAGGTCAGACTTTTAATCACTGAATGTAGCTAAAATATCAATTATATAGTATGCTACTTAATTCCTAAAGCAGAGACTGTAAACAGTATACTGTATACAGTCTAGCTAAAAGAATTGCTAATGAACTTTAAGCTAATGAGGAACTTATTTAGTGAAGCAGTGTGTACTATAAATGTATTTCTTAACAACTCAGTTTTCATGGAGTGTGTGTATGGATTTGTCTGTGCTAAGTGTCTTTTACGGCTGGTGGTGGCAAACCCATGGTGGGAAAACTCAAACGGGTTCATTTTCCATCCCTAAGATGGTCAGATTTGTGTGTGTGTGTGTGTGTGGTGTAAGAGGTAGAGGGGAAAGGAGAGCACTGACTTTGCATTTATCACATGTAGAGAGCAGATAAGAGGGCAGCAAGACCAGCATGGATGAAAAGCTCAAACCAAAAATACTATATACTGGGCCCTGCGGAGGAAGGACCCTAAATAAATCTGTGGGTTTAGACAAAAGGGTGTGGTTAAAAAAACAAGAACATCTTGTAATGTTTTACATTTATCACAAATGTCAAGTCATTTTTAAGCTGAACCCAAATAAGTGTGACAATATAATGTACAAGGGAAAAAAAGTAGTATTTATAAAAGAGTGGTCGTATTTTAACAATGCATGGCCTTGTCAGAAGGCTTCATCTGAGCAATAGAGATGAGAGTTGGATGAAAAGATCCCTGATGTCGGAATTTGTACTCAGAGTTTTTCATTAGCAAAAGTGAAAAGTAAAAAATAGTCATGGCCCCCCTCCACCCCATGAATAAGCAACAAGCGAGCTAAGGTCCACTTCTGGAGCATTGACACTAGTGCATGCAAGTGAGGGGCGTGGATGCTGAGGGAGCACAGGTGGGATGGGCGGAGTGTAGATGGGGCACTGAGGGAATGCTACTTTCAAAATCATGCTATCCTTCGAAAATGACCAAACCTGCCTTTAACAGACAGAACTGAAGGTCAATCTCCCCACAGGCAAGAACACAAATAAGCACATTATCCAAACGGTCAACCTGTTGCTTTAAAGTCAGATGTGTTTGTACATTTTGAAGACCATCAGGCTTCATGCGTTTACACTACTTTGTTTATTGTACTACACTATCAGACTCAAGAGTGTTTATTGTTCCCATGGTGACAATGGCTTAATAAGGATGACATTGGGGATCTAGGGTGCAAGAGGCTTTTTTTACACACTTCTCCCTTCGCATTAATGAGAGGTTTTCTCATGCAATGTCCTGTTTTCTCAATCAGGAGTGACACCAGGGCACAAGGAATGAGACCAAAACACATCCAGGGTGAGTACACCAGCGATTAAACTCTGATCCCAGGACATTAAGAGATTACTCATACTGTCAACCCGAAGTTCCTTCCCTTTCCCCCCAAGAGCAGATCCTTAAAAGAAGCATCCTCACTGTTAAAAGGACCAATTACAACTTTTTACGACCCAAAACATTGTCCTCAATTGTGTGAGGGAAAGTTTTAAGTGAAATGAGCTGAAACAGCACCGAGTTCAGACAAGGAAAATGATCCAATTGGAGGCAGAAAGAGATTCCTTCATATTAGTCTGTGGTTATGTTTGATTTTGTGTTGTTGCGGTCAACTGTCTGTACATGTAGTGTGTTTTAGCAGGATACCATATGTGATACTAAAAGGCCAACCCACACTGTTGATAGAATTCATGATTATAATAATTACATTATCATTAGAGCCTATACATAAAAAGTAATCCCTTTTACATACAAAAAAACAAGCAGTCACAAATGTAAAGTGTGAGAGAGGATAGAGAGAGAGAGAAGAGGGGGAGAGATGAGGAGACTCATTTCTGCTACAGCTCATTTTCTTTAAATATTTCACATGAATATTGGCAGCAGTTGTGCTGCAGAAGACAAAAGGAAATGAACCGTGGCTGCTGGAGCCAAAGACAACACAACACACAGTGTGAGAAAGTCTAGCTACAGTTTCTGCTCGCAGCACAGTGAGAGACAACCTCAATTTAAGCTATTAAAAACTGCCCAGGGATATACAGTATGAAACACATGGGCAAGAACATGATTGTATGAGAGAATATTTGCAATGTAGCTGAAGATAGATCAGCTTCTGTCACTGTGAGCTTTAAGGCAAGAATAAAATTACATCACTTTACTAAAAGACGTTTTTTGGACGTGTGTTGTCTGAGGGATATGTAATCAGAATTTCTCTATATAAATGTCATTTCAGGCCACAGGAGAAAACATCACGTAACACAATGCCCATGTTTGGTTATAAACACCAAAGTGATTAACTGAGAACAGTATAGTGTTGGGAAGAAGAAGGACAGTGGGATTGGAGGTGGCCACTTTCTGTAAATGACACCTTCTTTGTAACAAGGAAGAGCAGGGGAAACTCTGCTGACGTGAACCATGACTTCAAGATTCCCAAGAAACAATCCTCTGCTTTGACGTCACTGCTTTCACTCAATGTGGTGTATGTTTTTCTGCACGACTGTATGTGTGAGTGTTGTGTTTGAGCACAAATACGACCATATGCTCGTATTTAACTGTGGTATCTCTGCATTGCTCTCCATAATGTTTACTTCATGTAAGTTTGTAATGCATCAAATTATTTCCTTGTGCCTGCTAATTCATCTGAGGCACTCCTCCAGTTTAACAGATGTTCAGCAGCAGTGGCAGACTCAGGCTTTCTGAGGTGCAGTGGTATGAAAGTGAAAAGGGCAAAAAAGGGTTGCCTCAAAGTAGAGCTTTTAGAAAACAACATCATTTACATGAAATTGTAAATGACTATTTATACTCAACTGCAAAAAGTAACAGAGACAAGCTTAAAGCTTCATCATTGTTTGTTGGGACTTATGAAGGTGGACAACAGTGATCTAGCAGACATGAAGCTGTAGCCAAGTGCTAACCAAAGTTGTCTATCCCTTAACTGAGGATAACTTTAAGTGTACTGTAATTCAAAGTAGTGACTTGAATAAGGGAGAACCAACTATACAGAAAATAAGTTTCTTTTACCAAGCTGTAAAGATCCTAGTTTGTGCTGTAAAGTTTCCTTATGGGGCCTCTATTGTGATTGACTTACCTTTGGCACCAGCCACAAGCGGCGAGTCGAGGAACTGCAGTTTTTGCACTTCCATTTCAGCCTCATTTCTTAGCCTGGTGGTTTGTTTGATTCAACTTTATTGTCTTTGGGGTTGTATATTTCCATCCTTCCCATAGCAAAAAAAAGTTGCATATTAAAGATGAGGTGAAAGTTCTTTGTTACTTTCTGCAGCTGGTAGTTGGAAAAGCTGTAACAGAAGCTGGTGGATGCCCGGAGTCAAGAATTTCTTGGTTTCAAAGCCAGTGAGCTGTCTCTGACTCCCACCAACACACCACAAACCACCCTGGCTCTTCTCAGCTTCTCACACCCAGGTCACGCTTATGTTTCTGAGGATGAACTCAACTACGCTTAGAGAGAGACAGTCGAGGCTCCAAGACATCCAGGGAGAGGCTTCACACTGTCAAAACAATCCTCTCCAATCACCAATGGCCACTTCTGCCCTCTGCCTCTCCAGCAAACATCCCTCATTCCTTGACTGAAGACCTCTCATCCTCTCCTCTGGACCTTTGTTTCCTCTTCCAACATCCCACACTGCTCTCAGATACCATTTACAGCCATTGATGTTCTTATCTTACAAAGAGCCCAACAGTACATTTATTTACATTCTCATATTACCGCAGATACTTACATGCAATTCTATTATTTCATTACTATTATTATAAAGCACATGAGAGAGCACCGGATCAAATGTCAGGGTAAGATAATGTAGAAGCAGAGATGATATTATAAAGAGTAAATCAGAGAAGGTGTTTTGACAGTAACTACTATTATTACTTATTCAAACTATGTTAATAAAAAAAAGATGAAAGGAAGCTTACCCTTCTCCTTTGCAATTTATATTCGTGTTTTCAGCTGGTGAGTAGATTTCAGCTGGTTTTGAACAGAATTAAATAAATAATGATACCTCTTTTTGACCTTAACATAAAAAACATCAGTGAGAGGGTTGATTATTTGCATTATGTTGAATGTCTGATACTGCTGCTGACAGGTCTATGTCGAAGGAAGGGATTTATAGTGTACTGCCCCAAAGTGCCTTCATTTACAGTGTCCATAAAAAAAGATTCACATTTAAAGGTTAGCAGACAACAGGAGTTTCTTTTTTCATTACAGAAAACAGCTTGTACAGGATAAGATAAGCCAAAAGACGTATTGCTTCCTCCACAAGGGTCAACACAAAATGAAACTTCTCTACAGTAACTTGAAGTGCTCAATAAGTGCTTCTCCATCTAAAACGTGTGTGACTTTCTACTAAATTTGCACTAAGGCAATATGATGAATGAAAATCTATATCTTGGAGCAACTTTTCTATTAATTAGCACAAGCAGGCTTAAGTTATTATTAAAGAAAGCACCGTGTCATCATATTAAACAAGTCTGGACTATTTAAATTCACAAATGAGCTCATTGACATGCAGAAAATATCATGATGGAAAAAAAATTAAAAATCAAATTTCCTCCCGTTGTGCAGAATTTTGAGTTGGGACAGGCTGAAGCAAAGACCAGGACTGCCAACAATGAGGAAGGTTGGACTTTGACATGGAGGTAGAGCCTTCTAAGAAAGCATCAGCGTTTCAATTTACACCCAAAGGTCATGGACAGGCAAGGGAGTTTACAAAGGGAGTGAAAGGGAGAAACTTATGAAACTGAAGATGGGGCGGCCTCCAATATTTTGGTGGAGTGGTGAGTGGGTGGGGGTGAACAGGGTGTCGTTCAGGAGGAGAGCTGTAGTAGCCAAAGCAGGACATAACAGGAAGAAATCAAGAAGCTGTGTATAGACAGTGATTGTGAAAATTGAACTATATAGAGGTTATTAAGTGAAAACCTGCGGTACTCTGGGTGCTGCCTGACAGTTTGTTGTCTTGAGGCAGACTTAGACTCTTGGCAGTGTGTTCAGGAGTAAACGTGGTCTTGTCAGCAGTGATGGAGAGGCCTTGAAGAGGGCAGGACTTTCCAGGGGGAAAAAAAAGCACAGTATTGTTGAGACTAAGTTTGAGGTGGTGGGCAGGCATCCAAAGGGAGATGTCAGCAGGGCTAGGGGAGATGCGTGCCTCAACCTGAGTGTCAGAGGATGGAAAAGTTGTGGAAGTTGAATTAATGATGTATAAATACTATTCTGCACACACCAGATGAAATGCAACAGAAGGCAAGATGGATGTTGGAGAAACTTAGGCAGGTCACCAATAATTTCTTTCTAAGAGCTAAAAGAACTGGTGTTTGGGTTGCCTTAGACATGATCGACCTATCACTGGGAAATATTGCTTCTAATAATATTTCAAGCTTGTTTTTATCTTGATCAAACCTAGAAAATAATGTGCAAAATAAACACAAAATCTATGACTAAGTGCAGGGTGAGTTCCAACATGTGTGAGAGGGGAATGTGAATAGTTAAGAAGAAAAGAAAAAATGGGAAATTTCTATCAGTGAAACCCGATGTTGAGGATTAAACAGTGTCAGGAGGTTTCTTTAGGCTTTAGAGTGATTGCAGTCTTGACAGAGACGCAGACGGACTCTATGTTTGCTAGGTGTGGCTGCAGGCATGAATCAGTGTGTGTGAAAACTATCACTACGCTGGACAAAATTCCTCAAAACATAAAGTATGCACAGGGTAAATATTGAAATCTCATATTTTATTCCCTTGAAAGGTTTTATTTTTTTCAAAGTATATCAGTTGGAAGTGGGTGACTTAAGAAACACTTGTAGTATGAAGATCATCAGGGTCATCATAAAGGCCACAAGCCCAATGTGTTGTACTTATTAATTTATCATATTGATCTTCATACTAAATGCTGCTGGAGCCTTTTGGCCTCTTCTAGCCTTTCACTCTTCATACACCTTTGTAGGTGAAGTTGTACCAGAAAATCCCACTCTGCTTCTTTGGTCCTAACTACTAGGACGGCTTGTCTTTTAAAGGCCAAACAACTTTTTAATCATCTCTATTACCTATACAGTATACAGTACAGACGGGATGTGGGTGTGGTGGTGAACACTTATTAACAGCCTATCTGACAAAAAAACAACAAACATTTTACATACAAAGACTTATTTTAAGACAAGGAGAACAATGGATTATAGGTGATAAACTAATCATAAGCAAATAAATCATTGCCAGGTTCAAGTTTTTTTTCAGCTGTAGACAGAACTTTTTTTTTTTAGCACATTTTAGAGCAAAGAGTGAACAGGTGCAGTCTTCAACATACACAGGAATATGTCATCTAGTTTGTTTGTTAATACAAAACTCTGTATGTCTCTCTCAGGCCTTTCGAGTTAGTAGTAAACATTTCTGTAGCTAACAATAAAAAGTGAAAGCTACAGGTCCAGGGCTTAATTTGTGCATTCTTGCACTCTGTCTTTTGTATCGCGAGAGCAGGGGAAAGAAAGAAAAAAACATTTTTGGTGTAAGTTGAGCAGAGCAGGGATGAGGGAAGAGCTGTGCAGAGAGGGGGAGAGAGAGAGACACGCTTAGTTTTGCTCTTCTCATCCTCTGGAATGCATCAGCTCCTGTAACTTATCTGTGCAAAGTCAACACACGACTGGATGCGCACGAGCAGACTCCAAAAGTTACCATGCGCATCTATTTATAGCAGCTCAGCGAAAGATTTGTGTGACTGTTCTTCTTCTTTTCTTCTTCTTCGCAGTTTGCTCCTAAACGTTTATTCAGCAATACCTGCAAGAAAAATAGAAGCAGTCCTCTGTCGGGTCTGAGGCGAATCTCCTGTTCGGGAGACAAGGTAAAGTAATCGCTTAGTGCGCATTTTCCCCTCATTTTTCCAAAAGCTTATTTCTTCGATTGAAAGTGTTGCTATTTTCTAACTTTTACTCAGTAAAAGTAATTTCCTAACAGCAACTTTTCAGCGTGCAAAAGTGTTTTCTTTTGTGCGCAGAATCATCTCATGCGCTCATCTCTGCTCCTTTTTTATTTTTTATTTAAAAAAAAAATTTGTGTTTGTTTGCATTAATTTTGGTTTGCAGCTTTGACTCCAGACTGCAGAGGTCGACAGGACTGGGAAACTAGTTCAGGAGACTTTTATTCTCCCGAGTACTGGACTTGTGCACTTGAGAGCGGATAATATGCCGGACAGGAAGAGTAAAGGACGGCTGCTGCAGTTGGCCGTGGCTCTGGTGGCCTTGCTGTCGCTCTGCGCCGAGTTTGGAGACTTTTCAGAAGTGCTGGAGGTCGGGGACAGCGAGCTGGTGACCAAGCAGACCGACTCCAGAGCCAGCAGGGCCAAGAGGAGAGGAGGCTCCGACGTCCTCAGAGGGTAATGTGAACATGATAATCCTCATTGGTTCAATTTATGATCCCATTTCCTTTATTCTCTTTCTGGAAGGCACTGTTGTGATTAAAAGGAGCATCTTTCTTTGTGTTTCAGTTTATCAGTGGCTCAGAGCAGGTGTTTGTCAGTATTAATTTAAAGTTAAAAAACCTTTGCTTTGGTTTCATTAATCTGGCTGATTGAGTGCCATCAGTGGCATTGTCTATGATGGGAAGTTTGCAGCAACGTTTGGTAATTAAATACTGGCAAGACTATCACATTCCTGCTGACTGCAACAATAAATTACATCCAAACAAAGGAGGCCATTGGTCGTGTGTGGCTGGGGCAGACAGAGAGAGAGAGAGAGACAGAGAGAGAGAGAGAGAGAGAGAGAGAGAGAGAGAGAGAGAGAGAAACAGCTTAATCCCCTTTCTGGCCAAAAACACCACACCCCAGTTGTGGATAAATCACATCTGCAGCTGTACACAGTGGGTCACTGCTGGAGAGGTTGTATGTGTGTGTGTGTGTGTGTGTCTGTGTGTGTGTGTGTGTGTGTGTGTGTGTGTGTTTGGTGCATGTGTGCGAAACTGAAAAAGTGATTGAGAGAGAAAGAGGTGGAAAAAAAGGATAGAATGAGTGTCTGTGTCCAGTGATGACAGCAAACAGCTGATGAGGGTCACACAGTAGACGGCTCAATGAGCGTTCTCCATAGGCATTTTTATTTGACAGGCTTTGAGTTAATTTATCAGAACATCTGGCTTCACAGGCAGGAAGTGCATACAGGCTGCACACTGTGTCACGCTGACTTACCACAATAAGAATGTTTCAGAAATCCGACAGGCTTCATTTTTCACCTCATGGAGTTGGATGTAGAGTTTCTCTGTGCAGTATATATTCTGACCCCTGGGCCAGTACAAACCCAGCAGGGGATTTACCATTCCTGTAGGCCTGTTATAGACCTGTAGGGGGCAGGATGGCCCAAGGTTCACTCCAATGCCACATTCATATTTTATACAGGTGCTACAAATTCCTTAAATCGTGTGTGTGTGTGTGTGTGTGTGTGTGTGTGTGTGTGTGTGTGTGTGTGTGTGTGTGTGTGTGCGTGTGCAAGACAATTGCGAGATTCACACTAATAGCCTGTGATGAAGGAAGTATGACGGTCCTAACTGTTTATACTCTATTACAGTTAAATGTCTGTTAATATTTTATTCAAATGAATCTACCTGAGTGGAATTGGAGAAATGTTACTGACAGTATACAAAAGGAAAAGTACTCAGAGCAGTTAAAGTTCTCATGTGACTGCTTTACTGTTACTGTAAGTATTATGCCAATTGATTTCATGGATCATGGCCTATATTTAATTGTTCACGGTTTAATGTAAAAGCAATGCTTTCCAGTTGTATTGAATTACGATGGAGCACATTTTCAAGTATTTTGTATGAGACAAAAAATCTAAATGTTTTGTCCTTTACCAGTTATTAGTGATTAATCTACTGGCTACACAACGGGTCAATCCATTAATTGGTAGTTTAATGACAGATTGATATGTACAAATGTTAGCTTGTAAAAATCTGAAGAAATGAGAAAGACCACTTCAATAACGGAGTTCAAACGAATATTCAACATGTTTATTTTGTCCAACCAAATGTCCAAACCGATAAAGCATTAACAATATTTTTAACAACTTAAACATTTGAAGAACTAAAGCAGTAACTCTTCATATTTGAGAGCCTGTTACTAGTAAACACTTGCCACATAGTTTTCTTCCAGTTGACCTGCTGATTCAACAACAGATAATTTCAGCAATTTAGTGTTGAATGCCTTTTTTTGATCAGTAGCTAAAGCTAGCAGACAAGTGCTGTGGAAATAAAAGAAAATCTTTCCTTTCATTCTTCAAAAGACTTCTAAAGTGCAAGTACCTAAAAAAATTAACTTCACTTCACCTCAGCACTCGAGTAAAACTACTTGGTTACGTACAGGAAGTGCACTTCCTGCAGTTTGAGGATCAGTTATTTGAGTTTCTATAAGAAGAGCACAATCCCAGGTCTAAGGATGGAGGGAGTTATGTCTTGTACACATTCTGTCAACAGCTTTATTTTGATGTAAAAACAAACATGAGCACTCCCAAACTGTCGGAAAGGATCCTTCAATAAACAAGAAAAAAGTGCCCACACAACTAGATAGCCTGTATGGTCAGAGTTGAACAGGAAGTCTGTATGTGAAAGCCCAGTAGCACAAGCCTGAAAAGGTAACTTCTTAAATGGACCTAAATGAGAATGAACTGAACTGTGTAACTCAGATTATTGACTTTCTGACTCTTGTTCTCATTCACAGACCAAATGTTTGTGGATCAAGGAACAACGCTTACTGCTGCCCAGGCTGGAAGACCCTGACTGGAGGGAACCAGTGCATTGTCCGTGAGTATCACCCGTATTACTCCACAAGTGTTGCTAAGTCAAGGCTGAATGTTTAGCTCTGTATAACCATGACCAAAAGTCATTTTTCACCAGTCTTCTGCAGTTTGTATCAGAGCTACCCAGACACAAAATGCCAAGGATGCAAAATTGTTGAAACCTCCTGATACTTGTTGTAGAGAGCCCAACAGGCTAACCATTCATTGATTTCCCGCACATGAGCAAAACGTTAGCTCTCTTGAACATTATCCAATCAATAGCATGAATGAAATTATTCAAGGTATGTAAGTTTGCCATACTTTTCTGAATTCAATCATCTTTGAGTCCGTCGGACCAGAAAAGGGGAAAATGTGAGCCAACACGTAGGCAAAGGCCTGCAATACAGTTTTCTGCTATTATTTAGACAACGTTGTCACAATTTAATTGATATTATTAGTTGCTTCTGAGTCTGATCAGAATCTTTTTCAAATGTATAGATTTATTCAATAGTCTATGCTAGACCGTCAACAAAGTTACATTTGAATTAGAAAAAAATAACACAAGACAAGGCCAAATGTAACCTCCTTGGTTGACTTAATAATCACTTACCTTTAACATTTCGGTATATATATTTAAAAACAATAGAACCTGTTAAACTAAATGCTCATGTTCTTGGACTCATCTTTTTTATGCTTGCACAAGTATTTATGTGTAATGTTTTTTTCTATTTTCCAAGTTAATGACTTATTAATAGAATTTTACACAGACACTGACAAAATGTCTTTCTGATAACCTGATTATTTCCACAAGAGATGGGTTAGTGTGGCTAATGGTAGGTGATAAGCCAATGACATGACCTCAAACAATTGGGATTGGTGATTAGGTTTGGCCCATTTACTCTGGTATTCTGGCTGTGATTTCTTGCACTTTTTTGTATTTCCTTCCTTCCTCTCTCTCCCTCTCTCTCTCTCTCTCTCTCTCTCGCCCCCTTTCTCTCTCTCTCTCTCTCTCTCTCTCTCTCTCTCTCTCTCTCTCATACTCTCTCTCTCTCTCTCTCTCTCTCCCCCCCCCCCCCCCCCCCCCCCTCAGTAGACAGGAAGGTCTGAGAGGCTGTAGAGTTGTGTGTGATAGCAGTTAGGCTGGTGGGCTGGCTGGTTGCCTGTCACGACTCTAATGACGTTGTTTAGCAGTGGGGTTCAGGGAGAAGGGGTCAGTGGCTGGACTCTACCTGATGGGAGGTTAGGGAAGGGGAAATGGTCTGTGGGAAAGAGATTAACCGAGCAAAACAGCCTGCTCCATCTTAATACACACACTAGTACACATCTATGGCAACAAAACTCCAAGACGAAAATAGCTCTGATGTTGTTGCCAATCAAGATTCTTCGAGTCACCCATGATGAGTGTTAGAAGGAACAATAAGCCATAATTGGACTGTGGTCTGTTTAAGATTCACAGATGAGGGTTCAGTTTGAGGTTTAGCTCATGGACAAAGTTGTACCAAATGAAATTTGAACCTAACATTCAAAATCTGCAGCTAGCAGCAGGAGGAGCAACAGATACATCACATGAGTTTGGTCCCACGCACAATCAAGACAGAAACTTCTACAATAACACAAGCAGTGCTGTTATTCCATCTTGCACCTGACAGAGGACATATTTCTGTTGTTCTAACGGGTGTCATGTTCTATTTCTTTGCAGCAATCTGCCGGAGCTCATGTGGAGACGGATTTTGCTCCAGACCCAACATGTGCACCTGCCCTAACGGCCAGATATCTTCATCCTGTGGATCCAAGTCAGGTCATTATACAGCACCTCCTCTGTTCCCAGGGAATGAACTCCTTTGAAGCTCCCTGTCATCAGCAAGATGGGTTTTATTATATAGCGTGCGCGGGGGGGGGGGGGTGTTAGCTGGTAAATGGCCAACATATAAACATGTCAATGGTATGATTTATGTATGGTGTGTTTGTGGAGACTAAATGCTCTTTGGAAAGTGAAGCCTTGACTGTATCCTCTTCTTTTCATGTATTTGATAAAGGAACTGTAATCTTAGGAAGAAACGATTCAGCATGCAGAAACAAAAATGACCAGCTGCGACACAAAATAGGTCGTTTTGTTATTTCTTTTCCTCTCCAAGACAAAAGTCACATAGTCTCTGAATGACTCAGACCTTCTAAGCTCCGACCACAATGTGCTGTTTGCAATTTTTCCTCAAGTTTTCTTCTCCTCGTCATGACTAATGAGCGCTAACTAGTGGTGCAAAATATGACATACCTAGCCAAAAAATCCTCATGAAAACATCCAAGCAGATGATATATGTTGCAATCACATTTATGCAAAAAGTGGTCAATCTCATTGGTTGTTGTTGTTGTGTGTGTGTGTGTGTGGGGGGGGGGGGGGGGGGGGGGGGGGGATGTTGTATGGATGTTGGAAGACGTCCACAGTAAACTCTTCCATGTTGCTCTCTTGCAGCTCTGTTTGCACACCATAAACTTCTGGGCATGATGTAAACAGCAAACACTGTTCAGGGTGCATTCTGTTTATGTTTTCAATATGATATGATGAGCATGTTTGTATACCCTGAATTTAACTCCAGCGTTGCTTGTTGTTTGTGTGGGCGTTTCTGTGTGTGTGTGTGTGTGTGTGTCGGCGTTTTCTTCCCACAGTACAACACTGTAATATTCGTTGTATGAACGGGGGATCGTGTGCTGAAGACCACTGCTTGTGTCAGAAAGGCTACGTGGGAAACCACTGCGGTCAACGTAAGGATCCTTCTGATATTTCATCACTGTGACTCACTTCAACATTTACAGTTTAAATACACAGTTTGAGATTTTCTAAAGAAAAATACATAATAAAAAAACCCCAATGTCCGAAAAGATCCTTTAAAGTTTCTGTTCAGTGTTAATAAGAAAAGGCTTATAAGTCTAATGGATTTAACCGTGATGGTTTGTAGAGTAAACATTAAAAGTTATGAATATCAGCACATGATCAGTAAATGGGAGCATGATGAGCAGTCTTCAAGAGTTGCTCTCCCTGCTGTCTGTTTCCTCATCCTGTGAGGTACACGTACAAGCACAAATAACTGGACTTTCAAAGTTACTCGCTAAAAAATGCTGATAGCAATATTCAAAAAAGTGTAGAAGGATTACCGAGTGCTGAGCAGCGTTACCGGGAACAGGGCCTTTTGGGCTTCACTGTAGGCTCTGTTTTAAGGTTCTCTTATCTTTTTTTCTGTTGGGAAGACAACTATAAAACAACTTGAAATAGATGCATAACTCTTTTTTTTTTCTCTACATTTATTTATGGTGGTTTGGATGTATTTTCGATTGCTTCAAAATGTCTTCTTGCCTTGGGCTAGAAACATGAGCATTTACATTTAACCTCCTGGTTAGTTTGGAAGCCAAAACAAAGCCAACCTGAAATATAATGGATCAAAATCTTTTAAACATCTTTCACACACAGACTTCCTGTTCAACTCTGACCATACAGGCTATCTAGTTGTGTGGGCACTTTTTTCTTGTTTATTGAAGGATCCTTTCCGACAGTTTGGGAGTGCTCATGTTTGTTTTTACATCAAAATAAAGCTGTTGACAGAATGTGCTCAAACTGTTAGCTTGTCTGCGGCTGCTCTGAGTGATGATTGCTTGTTTTTTGTGACTTCTTCTTCTTCTTTTTTTTTTACAATGTCACCATGTTCCCACATATCTGCAACGGATTTAGTGACTAAACGTTTTCCTGACAAATATAAATGATTGCCAAGATGACAAACATGAGACCCAAATTGTTTAAACCAGAAATACTCTGTGAATCCTATTTTTTTCACACAGTATTGCCCTGATGTTGCTTCTTGTCATTGTTTGTTTTTGTCTCTTTCCTTTTGCAGCGGTTTGTGAAAATGGCTGTCTGAATGGAGGACGGTGTGTGGCTCCCAACAGATGTGTGTGTACTTACGGCTTCACCGGCGCTCAGTGTGAGAGAGGTAATGATCACCACACTGCACTACATAGCATTTCCCTCACTCATCTTACATCACACTGTCTCTGTGCGCTACATTCCCCACAAGTGAAGTGGTTTTTCAAAGCCACATGTGTTGCTCTTGTGAACGTGGCTTGATGTTGTTTTTTTTTTTTTGTGACTGAAGATGACTCGTGCTTAGTCATGCCGACTGCTCCAGGAATGTGGTTTGTTGTGGAACACTTGCATGTCAAGCCCAAACGCAGAAATGACCATTGTTTTCCACATCTGCTCTCTAACAACACTCTGGGAAAAATAATTTCTGTGACTGTGACTTATCGCTGTTTGTTAACTGAAGACCTCCCAACCTCATGAGGAAAAGGCTCCAAAGTATACAAACACACGCAAACCAAGGGGCGCCTGCACTGTGGTTGGGAATCAAACGTGCACGTTTGGAGGCGTGTGTTTGTGTGTGTGCGTGTGCGTGCGTGTTTGTTTCTGTGTCAGGTTCTTCAGTAGTGATGACCTGTAGAGGTCAAAGAGGTGACCTCGTAAAGCTAATATTTGGATTGGAAGCAGAACTCTTAATTAGTGACAACTCTTTTAATGAGGCCGTGCTTCAGAGACCTGTTTGGGGGAGTCTAGATTTGGGTTTTTCCTCTGGTTTACTTTAGTGTTTTCTTCAGCTCTGGACATATCAAGACACTATCTAGCTGTGTGGTGGGTAAGTACCAGGTCTTATCTGCTAAAGCACACTTCTGTTCTCTCTCTGGTTTCTTGTAGAAGCTAGTCCAAAGGGTTTGTGAGTTCTTGCAGTCATCTTGTCGTCGTTCATATATCTTCAGAGAACACCACACAAGCGTTACAGCTGTTATTTTTAATGAGGAAATGGTGCACAGGCCAAAGAAATGGATCACATTTGCTTTTGAAATTTTGATTCACTATGTGTAAGGTGACACGCATGCAAACTGGCCACTCACTGCGTGCTGCTCTATGAATGCTGCGTTCTTGGCCGCTGTAGTGGAATAGTCGTGGCATGAGGGAAACAGGCATACCTTTCTGTTGTTTGTATATGTTATTCTGTGTCTGGGAACAGCTCCCGGGAGACAAAGTCGTCCTTCTTCATTCATCCACCTTAGCATTGTGAACGGTGAACTTATACCTGAGGTGTCCATATGTGCGTGTTAAAAAAGAACATTTGTTTTGCTGAGCTGGACAGTACAACGTTTGCATAATCTAGAAATGCTGAATATGAAGTAAATACAAATCAACCAGTCAGTTAATCATTTGATAACATATGGACTAATAGGTTATGAATTAAACGTTTGTTTTACATTACATTACAGTTTTACAAGGTAGAGTGTATGACAGGGACAACTCTGTCAGCCACTAATCTCAGTTATAGTAATGCAAAATGTTAACATGGCGGAGGACATCCTGATGCTAAACATGGTGGACGATGAGCATTATGAGGACTGTCTTTAACAGGCTACACTGATACTGAAACTTAGTGTCATCAGTTGAAGAGAGCTTCTTGTCTCGTGTGCTGGCTGACACAAGCATTCACTCGCTAAAGCTGGAAGGCTTCTGCTTCCTAATATGACTTGTTTGGGGCTGTCTCAGTAGTTTGTCCACCTTTGATGGATCTGCTTGACCATACAGTCAGATTCAGTTTAGCTCACAGTTAAAGCATTGTGAAAATCTATGGTTGCTATTGGTTATGGATTTGGGTTGTGACTCATCATGGTTGTTTCTGTTTTCATTTGAATATATTTGTGTGATTTACCCTTTTCTCTGATTTTATTATTAGTTCTTGTTGTTGTTGTGTCGTAAATCCTTAGATCTGCTATAAATCATCAGCCCCTCCATAGCTTCCCTTGCTTGATATCAACATTATTCACAAATATCGATATTCAGGATTCAATATTGGACCAGATATTGTATCATTATTATCACATGCAGACACATTGATCAACAATAAAGGAGTATCAGTATTTGCAGCTCTCTTGATTGCTCCTAGAGACGTTGAGAAAGTAGGCCAAGGGATACAGTGGCGTTTTGGGTTAAGTTACTTTCACTGGAATTTCCTTGGCCAGGCTCCATCACATCCCATGGGAAAGCCATTGTGCTCTCACACAAACGCATGCACTTTCATTAAGTACATGTGTACACACATTCTTGTGCACATGCACAACCCTAACACTGTTTTTAATGCAATTTACAGAGACGTGCCCCACTATGGCTTGATCTTATCACATTAGCAGGAACAAGAGGTATTTGGCTGACACGTGATCTCGACAGGGGAGACGTAGCCGCACTCAGGAGATTCTCTGGAGAAATACGCTGGTGCTATCAGGGCTCAGCATGACCACATCACCACTGCAGAGTTGTGTGCTGCCAGAATGACTGGTGATCTGATGACCAGTGGTCCCACAGGGACAGCTGACTGCTGTGAAAATGCAGCCTGGTACATCAACGTGTCCTTTGTTGGTCACAAATATGATTTAGGTTGGAATGTTGGATCGGTGAGATCCAGGCACGCTGCTGCTGATTGCCCTCAGTTTTTTTTTTCTTTTGCTCCTGCTGCAGTCGTTTAACTGATGAGTAATAAAGTCGAGCTTTTGCTGTGACGCCATTGCACTTGGGATAATGGTGAAAGAGTGGCCTGAAACTAGGCTACACGTGAGTTCCTCAGTCGATAAGTCAGCAGCAGGGAAGTTAGCCGAGAGGCTCTCATGTCTCTCAATGCCTCACTGACTTTCCCCGATCTGGCTCCGTTCTAGCCCAATGCAAACCTCAGTAGAGAGATAACTACAGTAAATATGTGTCTCAGTGTGTATGGGTGTTTGAGTGCGTCTTCGACTCATTAGTCCTGGGAGGATGAAGAAATCTGCTGACGGGCCAATAGGGAAGGCCGCACCCAGATATAAGACCCCATTACACACGGACACACACACACACACACACACAAACGTACACGGGTGCATGAGAACACACATTACGCATATATTAAGGTATGTAAAGATTATGTGAGCAACATCTGCAAGGGTTAGTTTGAGGAAGGGTGGGAAAGGTGGATAGATTTTTAAGCATGTGTACAAACATTTTGGAGTTAATCCAGGAAAGTCTTTTGACCCACTTCCTGATAGGCTTCCCTCCTGTTGTCGTTTCTATTGTGCTCTTAACCTTTTTACAAAAATGAAAGCGCTTAATTATATGGGTCTAAATAAACCTACATCTATATTAAGATTATTTACCAAAAGACCAACACACCATATAAAACATGTTTACAAAAGTAGAGCAGTGGATTAGCAAAAAACAAGGGCAACATTTTTGTGTGTTTCGTTCTGTTTTGAGATCATCTTTGGCTCGACTGCGAATGAGGGGTTGGGACGTTGGCTGAGTTTCTGTGTGTGTGTGTGTGTGTGTGTGTGTGTGTGTGTGTGTGTGTGTGTGTGTGTGTGTGTGTATGAACATTTGCGATTGCTCCCAGATGTACAGGACATGGGTGGATCTCCCAGCTGTATGCTGTTCACAGAGAGACAGTGAGATGACAGATGAAATGACAGCACTTTCACTCAACAGCTGTCTGCTTCTCCCTGTTTACCTCAGCTGACTGTTTGAGTGCTACGCTGACTGTTTTTCATGTTCAGAAAGGTTACGAAATTGTGTTTTTGACTTATTTCTTTCCTTTACTAACAGCTATATTCAGACATTATTATGTCAAATGGATTATGATTATGATATGGATTACCATGAGAGTAATGACACATGAACCTGTCATGGTTGAAAAGATGAAGAAGTCGTCCTTATTCAGTTTTTACCGGCACAATGTAAAAAAAAGTTCCATACACTCAGTATTTACTTTTCCCATAGACCGTGCAAACCTTTGTTGTTGCAGGTAAGGCACTTAATGAAGACCGAACCCAAAGCAGTGTAGCAAAAGGTTTCCTAGTCCCTGAATCAAGAGTCAGTATGAAACAGTGTTAAACTATCTGACCACAAGTAGAAGTTCTACACGCAAATATTTACTCACTCACTTAACTTAACTTTCAGATTTTCACATTTACATTTAATAGATGCCAATTAAGCTGGCTGTTATGTCGACATTCCACCTAACTACAAGTCCGCTTTTTAGTATTGAGACATTTTAGAAAAGTCTGGCCCATAGACAAAGCTATTCTATCCTCTTTTTTGTATGTTTGCATGATGTTGTATGCTAACCTAAGTGTTGGACTACTCCTTAAATTCTGCATAATTCTAAAGTAGCAAGTCGTTATTTTCACGTTGCTTATAAATGAATTTCGTGACTGAAGAAGTAAAGTATTCCTCACTTGAGTACACCAGTTACTACAAGTTAGCAGTTACTTTCTGTAACTGTTTAAAGGAGAGTCAGATGAAAAATCAACATCATCGCGTCTCCAGTGGAGCCTGAGCAGAAGGGAATGCGAAAGCGAAGGAGAGATGACCCAGTTCTGTTCACACAGCGCTGGTGCCAGAAGCAGTGAGACCGGGGAGGCTGTGGTGCACGTGACGGGTCTGGGCTGGGCCCCGGTCCACACGGGAAACGCACAATGTCTCGTTTGTTTTAAACAACTGCGCCGTTGGAACTGGTCTCTCGCTTTCCCCTCGCCGTCTGTTGTCTGCTGTGAAATGTGGAAATGATTTTTGCCTTTGGATCCTGGCCAGATTCTTTAGGGAGGGATGAGTTTTCTCCCTCGCTCTTTCTCTCTTTTTACCTATCTCTGTTTCAAATCATTCAACTGATAAAAAAACCCAACTGATTTTGTTAAAACTGTGGGGAGTTCACAACTGGGGAGTGGGGTTTGGAGAGGGGACAAAGAAAGGGGAGACATGCATGCAAGCAGTGACATCAAGGGGATAAGGATTTAACCAGTATGCAGAGGAACAGAGGGGAGGAAACTTTCTTCGTACTATTGAGTTCTAATTTGTTATGAGATATTTAGTTTTATTTCTAGGCCGCTACACTTAGTGTGGAAATCACCCACTGTGCTCCATTGACACATCGTGTCAGTCAACCTCTGATGATCTTGGAGATGATGACTGGTTCTCTAGTCTAGATTGGGATTTGCTCAAAAATACGTACTAAATAGATCAATAGAATAGAAGCACACCACATGCTAAATGTGTCAATTTCCCTGACGAACTCACTACAGGTAACTGAGAATATGATGAATATTTTAATGCATGCAGCAGATTGATTTTGCATTGTCTCTGTGTCTCGGCTTATTCAAGCTCGCGTCTCTGACTCTCCACAGCCGCCCACACAACTTTGAAAGGTTTTCCAGACTCCTTTCCTATCTCTACTCAGAGACAGACACACATGTGCACAGATACTTCAAACTGCACGCACAATGCACCTGAGAGCCAAACCAATTAACATGCCAGGAACAGACAATACATTCTTTATGGAGAGTGTTCCTGTCAGCTCTGCAGCACTTTCACCACATTTAATGTGAATGAGTTGTAGCTGTCATGCAAAATTACACTCAGTTTAAGCCTTTCTGTTTGTTAATGCCAGAGTCAGTTATTCACTCACAGAACCAAGGTCAGGTTTTCAGCTCGGACTTTGCTGATCTTTGCACAGTTTTGGTGTAATATTTTTTTTTTGCTTTGCATTTTCATCAAAAACAAGGAGACAGAAGAAAAGTTTTTTCCAAAAAGCAAACCTTTTTTGTTTTCGCCTCTGCAGATTATCGTACTGGGCCATGCTTCGCCTCAGTGAATAACCAGATGTGTCAAGGCCAAATCACGGGCATTGTGTGCACAAAGACTTTGTGCTGCGCCACAGTGGGACGGGCGTGGGGTCACCCCTGTGAGATGTGCCCTGCTCAGCCTCAGCCCTGTCGGAGAGGGTTCATACCAAACCACCGCACCGGGGCGTGCCAAGGTAAAGTCTGTTTCTCAGCGTCTCTGTCTCTCTTTCTGTTTTTGTCTCTTTCTTCCCTGTCACTCACCCTCCCTCCTTCTTAAATATGGTACTTCAAGCTGTTTCTCTCTTCTCTGTCCATTTAACTCATTCTCTCTCCTCATCTGCTTTCAATGCTCTCCCTTTGTCATCCCCTCATCTCTACCCATCATCCCCTCGCCAGAGGATTAGTTCTAATTGGGTTAAATTGGGGTGGGTGGCAGTGCCTCCTACATGTGTATGGAATGCCCGCAGATACCTGCTGTTGCAGAACTGTCAGAGTCAGTAACACGGGTCAGTGACGGTGCCACGTGGGAGAGCACAGCCTGCCTGCTCCAGACCCAACAACATCAGAACCTCTGCAGGGGAGGCCGACCTGAGCCAGGACCCATAGACTGCTTTAGGTCACAGCCTCTTGGGGGTTTTCAGCTTGAGATCTATGCTTTAATCTGTCAAATTCATTAAATTAATTTAGATTTACTCACAAGATCACATATTTCACCATCATGTTTAATATGAGTGCAGACCTCTTCTTTCTGTTTTCTTTCTTTTTTTCTATCTCTTCCTTACTTGGCTTTCATTTGTGTTTCTTCAGCAGGAGACATTCCTCTCTTGCTTTTGCTTGTCCTTTGTCACTCTTTTTAACACAGGAAAGTCAAAGCCAGACTAATAAAACAGACCCAATTTTAATGGATAAAAACATACAGGCTTGTGTAGATATGTGTGTCAATGCAAGCCTGTGTGTGTGTGTGTGTGTGTGTGTGTGTGTGTGCGTATGTTTGTATGTCTTCTTTTACACTGGGATTTGCTCAAGTATGTGATGTGATTAAAGAGTGTTTGCTCTGCATGCACAGATGTGGATGAGTGCCAGGCCATCCCTGGCATCTGTCAAGGAGGAAACTGTATCAACACAGTGGGATCATTTGAATGTAAATGCCCCGCTGGACACAAGTTCCACGAGATCTCACAAAAATGTGAAGGTAAGAATCAAGCTCGCAGCCATTAGACCAAAACTGTGAATGTCTGACGTTCGGTGTAAGCTTGAATGATAGAGTGAGCTAAAACATTTTTTTTCCAAAGTTCCTAATTTACAATGTTAAAGTACATTTAAAGCCACATCCGTCTAGTTGTGGTTAACTTCACCTCAGTCGTGGCTTTTTGATTATCACTTTGTGGGGAGAGACCACACATCTGCCACTTTGCCCTTCCCTTGAAATATATTCAATTAAACCAAAGCAGTGCTCTGCTTTTTCTCAGTAATCCTGTTTAACTCTTAATGGCAATGTTTAAAAGAAATCTTTCATCCTATACTGGATGTGTTAAAGCGAGACTGCCGAACTTCTGAAAGAAAAAAAAAAACAAGTTTTCCCTCACAAATGAAAAGTCATGACACGACTGCCTGATTCAATAAACTCAGGAGTTTTACTGCTACTACTTTACCTCATCTGGTATTTCCAGAAGCTTGTGGCGGTTAATGTTAGATCATTTAAATATTCTATAACATGTGCAAATGTGTATATTGCTGCTTAATGAGTCATTTCACTGACTTATGACTGTTCTCTGCTAATGTTGTTGTCTTTGGTTTAGCAGTGTTTGCAGTTATGTGTATGTAAATGGGAAAGTACCTAGCTTTGAAACAGCTTCTCAGATGGGGTTGTCAATGCACAATATAGATCACAAGATAGCCAAAGATGTTTTTCCATATTAGTTAGGAGGGACATTTTTCTCACAGCCGGGGACCATTACTCCATTCTGACTGGCTCACAGAATTGTTTGATCTTTCACACTTCATGCTCTTAGCCGCAGAGAAACTTGCACTGTATTTTTGTGTTTCTAGCTGACAAATCTTTAACACAATCCTTTTCACTAAGCCTGTGAAAAAATATCTGCTCATTAGGACATGAATGTGACAATTTCCAGACCAGGTTAAAAACTTAGTCTGAGCAGGGTTTTGTGGCACCCATTTACCGAGTAAAATATGTGCGATTTTATGCCCAGAAATAATTGCAGGAAAACTTCTGGACTGTGTAAAAGACTTTTTAAACAAGTACGAGTTCGAGGGAGTTTCTCAACAGGCTCTGTGCATGATGGTCAAAGGTGCTAACTGAAGTAGTAGCGACAGAGGCCAGGGGAGATTAAATATCCTGTGACAATGGCTTATTTCCAGTTTCATTGGAACAACGTGTGCGCTCCTCACACTTTGAGATTTACACAAATGTATTTTTTTTTTTGTCTTGAATCGTTCTTTTATCCAAACGTTTGATTAATGAGTGGTAGCATAGAGAACATAAATACAAAGTTCTAACTGTTTTCCTCCATTTTGTCTTCTCTCCTCTCTGTAGATCTGGATGAGTGTTCAAACATTCCCGGTCTCTGTGGCGTAGGTGAATGTTCCAATACTGTTGGCAGCTACTACTGCAAGTGTCCTCAGGGATATCATACCTCTGTGGATGGATCCAGGTGTATAGGTGAGTCCTCATACATTGTTGTTTTCTCATCTACCTTTGGATGTCCCTGTCTTTTATTTATTTTTTACATTGGATATGACACAAAATAGTCGAGCAAATTATCTCTCCTTTTTCCACCACATTTTAGTTTCTTCTATTTCTTTTTCGGTTGGCACTGAGAGAAAGGAGAACTGAAATCTTTCTCGCGTTACAGCTTGTAGAATTTAGGTCAGTAGTCACTTGACTTTTTCCACAACAATGAGCTATATTTCTTTAAACTCTGAGAATGTGATGAGTGAAGTAGGGTTAGCTTCTCATACTCAGATGGCTTTGTTTGTTTTACATCATGGATGGAAAAAGTAAAGTATGTGTTCATCTGCCAGTCAGTCTGGATGAACAGTGAAGTGTTGGCTTGTGTGTCATTGAACAGTTCACATCCTGGGAAGTTGATAACAGCGCATATATTCAGACAGACATACACACTCACAGTCACAAGAAATGCCTGTTCAGCTCGCAAGTTCAGCTCAGTGCGACCCCCCCCCCCCCCCCCCCCCCCCAAAAAAAAAAAAAACAGGGACGAATTTGGGTCAGAATGGTTCCATTTAATGTTCATGCACATACTTAGATGTGCATTCGTACACACCTTCTGTGTACACACACACACACACACACACACACACACACACACACAAACATATGCAATCACACACAGCCACATAACCCCCCCCCCCCACACACACACACACACACACACACACCCGCCCCAGGAGAGGATGTTCCTGAGGAAGGAATGTCTGAGTCTTTTGCTCCAGAAAACTGTTGCGCTAAACAGTTCAGCCAGTTTCCCAAGCGGCAATACTTTAGCATTAAAATCTTCATTGGCCCCTCAAGGTACCAACTGATTGTCCTCCAACAAATTCTGCGCTTCACAGACATCTTATCGAGCTTATCCAAGCAATCAGCAGTGTATTCACCAGCCTCTCCGTGTAAATGCACTGTACGAGCTTGGTGTGAAACAAGACATGATATATTTATGTGAGCAGGGAATCGGAGAGTTAGTCACGCCAGTGCATAGTGCCAGAAACTGCAGGATGCAGGAAAGGTTGTCATAAATAGGAAATGATGACTATTTGAAGTGGCTTCCATCTTTCAAATGATGGAAAATGTGAAGCTATGATGACTGCTTTTTGATTGTACTCCTGCCAATTTACCCAACATGCAGACAACACATGCCATATTCTAAACAAAAGGGTTAGCTTAACGGACGCCATGCTGTGTTGTTTCCCACAGATGCTCGCGGTGGCTTTTGCTATGCTAGCCTGCTGAATGGGCGCTGTGCCAACCAAAACTCACAGCCGTTGACAAAAATGCAGTGCTGCTGTGACAGTGGACGCTGCTGGTCTGATGGGTCAACTCCTGAAATGTGTCCCATCCGTGGAACAGGTGGGGCCATCAACATCACATGGATTACCTCTCTCTCTCTCTCTCTCTCTCTCTCTCTCTGTCTCATACCTATATGCATCTGTTTCTCAACACTGGATTTTACTTCCTGATTTTTTTCCCATCTGCTCCTTTTAGAAGAGTACCAGAAACTGTGCATCCAGATACCTGATGGGAACGGAGGAGGGTTTGTACCTGGTCGTGTTCCAGGAAGCCCCGACCTACCCGACATCTACCCGTTTCCGTTTCCTGGTCAAACACCTGGGCAAAATCCTTCAATTCCTGGTCAGATTCCCCTCCAGGGCCCTGGTCCAGGACCTGGTCAGATTCCAGGCCAATATCCAGGCCAGTTTCCAGGCCCATTTCCAGGGCAGTATCCAGGGCAAATCCCAGGACAATTTCCACAATTTCCAGGACCACTACCTCCACAGCCTCCACCAGGTCTGCTCTTCCTATTGCTCGCGTTTGGTTCATGTTTCTAATAATAAATTAATTCTTCAAAGTTTACATAAGCTATCGTAGCTAATAAGTCACAACTCCTGCTGTGACTCAGTGGATTTTTACATTGCTTGGCTTCCCAATGCACTTCTCTGTTTCATACCATTTAGCTAACAAGCTACCTGTTAATGAAGGGAAACATGACCTTTGACTAAGACTTGGTTGTTTCCTGATGAAGAGTTCCCTACTTCATCTGCGTGTCATTTCTAACAAATCCAAAGGGAATGTGCAGCAAAGGTCTGATCTGAATGAAAATGTTCTTGCATATTTGAATACTCAACCATGTCCCGAATGAAATGGACCATTTTCAGAATCTTGTGTAACAACATTTCCTATTAAATCATTTTCAGAGAAGTTTAGCTGGAAGTTTTAACAACTAACAGCAGTGCCTAAATGTTAATAATGTTAAGTCCTTCCAGATTCTAACACAGTTAAGATGTATTGTTTTAGGCAATGTTTTTAAAAACTATTCCTCTGTACTTGGTGCAGTGTTTCCTTCACTATTTATCTCCTAACATGTCATTTTTTCTGTTATCAGTTTTTATAAAAAACAATTTGTGATCCATCCATAATGCATGTGTGTAAATGTTTCTCTTAGGTCCTGTTATCATCCAAACCCAGAACATCACCAACATGTGCCAGGCCTATCGTAACCTCTGCCTGAATGGTAGGTGTATTCCGATGCCGGGCGTTGGATATCGCTGTGAGTGCAACATGGGCTTCAGGCTGGATGCGCGAGGAGAATGCATCGGTAAGAACTGGCAGATTCAGGAAGAAGTTTCTGAAGTTTCCACTAAACTGGTAAAAAAAAAAAAAAAGACTGATTGACAAGTTTTATCTTTGTTTTCCAGATGACGACGAATGTGAGAGAAACCCTTGTGCGCATGGAGAGTGTGTGAACACGCCCGGGTCTTACATCTGTCAGTGCCCCGCTGGATTCCAGACAACAGCAACCAGAACAGAGTGCCGAGGTTACACACACACACACAACACACACAACACGAACGCACACTTAAAGAGGATGTACAGCATGTGTTTACAACACCATTTGTTTATTTCTGCTAGATCTGGATGAGTGTGTGGCCAACGGTCGAATCTGCAACAATGGCCGCTGTGTAAACACAGAGGGAAGCTTCCACTGTGTCTGCAATGCTGGCTTTGAGATTTCATCAGATGGCAAGAACTGTCAAGGTCTGTCAAGTCTTACATTTATAGAGTACAGACACTTTAAAAGTGTAGTATTCCGTCATAACGTCAGCATGTGGACTGTTTATGTTTAATGGGCCGTGGATCTCTTGAGTGAGGTGATTTAATACCGGTGCCTGTTGAAGGAATGTTCTGTAAGAGATGTCATTGTAAAGGATCACACTGGTGGTTTTGTGTGTTTCAGCCCATTAAGTTCAAAATATAGACATTTTATACGCGTGCTTTTTCCAAAGGACCCAATGTTGTTATTTACTTCTTTCTTTGCAATGTTCAGCTCATTTGAGTTTGCTATAAAGTATTGAAAACTTGCATCACTATCAAACCTGCTTTAACTTGGTAGTTTATCACAGAACACCTTTTTTTCCCTTTGAGCTGCCTGAGAACTTGACAGAACTGCTGGTCAGATTTAATTGTGAAAACCCATCCCTTGCCTTTCCAAGGTTGGTGTTTGGAAGGCTTTGAACTTCTCGCATTTATTTCTGTCACTGTTTCTTGGGAATAAGTAAAGGCATTTGTTCAAGGAAAGGCTGTCCTCCCAGATTTTTAAAAATGATTTGGAACTATTGATAATGGTTCTGGACCAAGCCTACCATAGCTGGCAGTTTAGAACAGCGACAAACACCAGTTCTGATATATATATAATAGTTTTATTTTCTCGTCTCACTTTCTATTATTAACTTGTGGGAATGAGGTTGTCAGCCCGGGGTGTATTGTAAAATTTTGCCCCTTGCTCAGGAATGGTTCAAAATGCAAAATTACAGCGTTAACTGCTCAATTTTCCACATTTTCTATACAGATTTATGTGCTTTCTTTGTGTTTGTCTTCAAGACTTGATTTTCTAACAGAATGTGTATCTCGCCAATGTAATCTTTTGGTGTTCTGTATCTAATGTCTTATGTTAGAGAACTGAAATGTACTATGATGGGTTTTAAAATTGTGTTAGCCTGCAAATGCAATTGTTAGACAGCAACAATTTGAGCTCAGTCACACTCTGTGACAAACTGATTGTCAAGACGGTCATAAAGAAAAAATGTGTTGTTATTGGACTAAGCCCTGCAAAACCACCAGTATGTGCCTATAACCATTGTATCTTTATGTCTAAATGCACTGCTACCAATCTTTCAATGTGTGTGTTTTTAATCTCAGACCAGGATGAGTGTCTGATCAGGAATATGTGCCTCAATGGATTGTGTATCAATGAAGATGGCAGCTTCAAGTGCATCTGTAAACCTGGATTCCTGCTGGACACGAGTGGACGCATGTGTGTAGGTGTGTTTCTCAGACAGCCCACAGACTGTAGGATTATTAAAATCACGTCTCTACAACACCAGAATATACTTTGAGTCAACTGTTTTTCGACCTGTATTTTTAGCTAGCAAACCTCTCTGTAATGTTAGCACTTCTATTATTCCAGCATTAAACAAGCCAAAAATCCCCTTAAAAACCGCAGGAAAAATCCCTGAGCATCCTGGCAAGCCAGCTGGACTGGGGATAGTTAGGGCCCGCCTTTTTTCAGATTCTAGCCTACAGCCTTCCTAAACTTATTCAGTGCAATGCAACAAGATTGAGCCTTTAAAATTGAGACAATAAGCAGCACCAGGCAGCTGTTTGATTTGGAGACAAAATCGTGAGTCAGGTAGTATTTCACCAGCAATTTTTTCATGTTGCGCCCACAGAGGTTGTTAAAATGACTGTAACATTTTAACCTTAAATCAACATACCGGTATGTCCTGGGAAGAAAACTCTTTTTATTTCTCCCGACTTGCTCCACAAGGCTGCAGATTCAGACGTTTGATCTCAGAGACACTGACCTGGTTAAGTCAGAGCAGAATAAATAAACAGGAGAGCAGGGTGTGGGTGAAGTGTGCTGATGTATGCAGTCATTAATGAACTGTGTAGTCTAAAAGGGGCCCCGGGGCCTCTTCATCTCCATCTGCAGTCTTGGTGTTCCCCTTACACACCCAAACTGAACACACACTTGATATGTGCATGTCCTATCAGTGTTCATGGTCATTATGATAATTATTGGTAAACGCTGGTGAGATCAAGGTCAAGGAAACACAGTTTTTCTTAGTTGAAGAAACTCTGTAGCAGTTTTGGCAGTGTTCTATATTTTTAAGGATTCGTTTTGGGGCTTTTTGCCTTTATGCGATTGGACAGTGGATAGAGTAGAAAACTGACTTGACGTATTATAGTCCCTGGACTTTAGTCGATCTAAGCATTAGGCCATCTGCGCCCCTTGGCTGTGTTCTTAATGAACCCACTATCTGGGAGACTTTAGCAACCACATTTCCAGCAGGAAATGGTTTACCTTTAATTGTTTCTGGCCTCCGACCATTCATTTTTAGAAAAGAAACATTTGAAGGAATAATTCTCTGCATCTGTTTGCAGACATTGATGAGTGTGAGACTCCAGGAATGTGTATGAACGGCCACTGCCTCAACACGGAGGGATCCTTCCGCTGTGAGTGTATGGCCGGGATGGCTGTGGGCCTGGATGGACGTGTTTGTGTTGGTGAGTAGAATTTGTTTTTCCAGGAACGTGTTGATGTGTTTGTTGATCTAACTTCCTCTCGTCATGACGTAGCTCTTCAGTCACTTATTCTGTATGTCATGCTCCTCTTTTTGTATCAGGGAAGTATCTCGAAGCTGCCTCTTTACTGAAGGCTATCTGTAGCTGCATGAAGGAGAAGAAAGCGAAATGTGTCCAGGTTTATTGTTTACAATGTGTCTGATAAATATATCATTGACTGAGTTGGGGAAAGAAGTGTTACTTCCAGCTGTTTCCTACAAACACACATGTTTAGGTTTAAAATATTTTCTCTGATCTGATGAAGCTTTTATCAAAATGTTTGTCTCAATTTGCAAAGTTTCATCTTCCAGCTATTTATTTGAGCTAGAACCTCAGAACAAATATTTTCCAGTTGAGTGAGAAAATGAGCTAAACTGAAAGTGACAAAATGACATTTTAATAAACTTCACCACAAACATCTCATCCTGTTTACCTGTTGCAAACACATGCTCATTATCATTAGTCAGCATGTTTTCATCATTAATGATAAATGTTTTCCTGCCTCATTCCGCTCCAATCTCCTGGACTGACACTCAGGGAGCATGTATTCGCAACATTCCTATATCCCCCCCTAAATGACACTTTATTGTGTATTGTGCTGGAAGTGTTGAATTGCTGTTGTTCTGTCTGGGTGACTATTCTACAGGATGATATCAGCGCAGGAGAATGCCTCAAATCCCAGGATATTATGGAGAGAGAACAGCCGTTTGTTTTGCCAGTGTTGTTGTTTATTGGAGCCATGGACCCTTGCCTCCCTCCTCTCTCTTTTCAATCCATCTCTACCCTCTTTCCAGATCTCTTGCTTCATCTGCGTTTCTCACAAACTCTGTGTGTCTTATTTTCCCCAAAACAGACACACATATGCGCAGTTCTTGTTATGGTGGCTACAAGCGAGGGCAGTGTGTTAGGCCTTTATTTGGAGCGGTGACCAAGTCGGAGTGCTGCTGTGCCAGCACAGAGTACGCCTACGGAGAACCCTGCCAACCCTGCCCACCACAAAGCTCTGGTACGGATATTCAAATCACTCCACCCTTTGTACAAATGGAGCAACCTCCTGCTGCCTGTATCAGAAACACACACGCACACACACACACACACGCACAACGAGTTGTTTGATTTCAGACACATACACCAAACAAAAATGACAAGATCAAAATCTCTGATTAAATGTGACAAAACGAGGGGTTAAGAAGGCCCAGCTTAGCTGTTTGACAGAAACTCCTGCTGTTAAAAGTAACTGAGGTCCTCCACAGATGCACACACACACACACACACACACACACACACACACACAGCATCCAGTTGCTTGTCATTAGTCCTTCCAATGAAAGTTTCTATATCAAAAGATGCCAGCGCTGCACCATGTTAAGGAGGTGGTTTTATATACATCTAGGCTTAATGAGAAAGCATGGAAGTGGGTAATGACATGCTATTTAATGATTCCCCTTGAGATTTTTTAGATTTTGGCAAATGTGAAAGTTTCTGAAACACTGTAATTTCCTATCTTCTTATTATTTGAGCTGTACTTTTTTTTGGTTTTGCAGCTGAGTTCCTGGCTCTGTGCCCCAATGGTGGTGGCATAACTGGTGATGGAAGAGGTAAAGAACTCAAACTCGTTTTTTTCATTGATATTAGAATGGACATTATGAAATACCAAAATAAGTTCGATAGATGAGATGTGATTATTACTCTATTCCTTCTATAATGTCCTGTGCCTTCACAGATATAAACGAGTGTGCGCTCGACCCTGACGTATGCCAGAATGGGGTGTGTGAGAATATGTTAAGGACTTTCAAATGTACCTGCAATGAAGGCTTCGAAGTAGACCTAACGGGCAAAAACTGTGTTGGTAGGTTAACTGTTCTCAAAGTCCTCATCCTCCAAGAAAATTCAATTAATTATTCCAGCCCCAACAAAGCAAAGGTCACCAAGTCTCTGTCCTGTGTTCTTTCCCTTAGATATTGATGAGTGTCTGATGAACAGGCTGCTGTGTGATAACGGTCTGTGCAGAAACACACCTGGCAGTTTCACTTGTCAGTGTCCAAAAGGATACCGGTTTCATCCTGAGAAAGACATCTGCGAAGGTCAGATACTCCTTTATTCTGTCACACAGTTCTTCACTACATGTACTTCTTTATGTCTGCATCTTCAGAAGAATACGAGATAGACAATTTGTGGCGTGTGTTTTTGTCTCCTGCAGATGTGGATGAGTGTCTGTCTAGCCCGTGTATTAATGGAGAATGTAAGAACAACCAAGGATCCTATGTGTGTTTGTGTTCAACGGGCAGTTCTTTGGACAGCTCTGGACTGGAGTGTATCGGTAAGTAAATCATTACCAAAATCAAACTCTTCCCATTAGATTTAAGCAAAATATAACCTGACTCCTGGAGACAGACTCTAGAAGACTTTTTTTCAAGTGTTCTTGCAGCTTCAGTTGGACATTTGATATATGGAAAATATTGACAAAGGCTGCTGTGAATTTCTTTTGTTTTTGTTTGGCAATGTATCCTCTTTTTATCTGTTTATTGAACACATGATTTCTATCTCTATAAATTACAGGCCTGTGATGCCATGTTAATATTTCCTACATTTAAAATGAGCTTTTAATTAATGAGGCAAAGATAGTGGCTCCTATTCATTTGTAAAGTAACCTGATGCAGGTGGTTAAATTCTTGTCAAATATCCCATAAGTACATGTGCAGATGACTGTGTTTCTTGTTTCCAGGCAAAATATATCAGACACTTGGAACACCTGAATGAACTGAAGGTGTAAAAACTAGTCATTTTTTTAACAAGTGACCGATGTAAATATGGACAGAGCGGGGTTAAACAGCTCACAGCTCTCTCTTTATACATAAATGTGTCATAAGACGAGGTTTTCTTTCCTAAAACAGAGACATCTAAGAGCACATGCTGGTTGAAGATAATCAATAATCGCTGTGAGGTCAACATTAATGGCGCGACACTGAAGTCACACTGCTGCGCTACACTCGGAGAAGCCTGGAACAGCCCGTGTGCCAAATGTGAAAAAGGTGAAATGACAAAATATGCCCAATTCTTAAACCGTGTTCTTATTCGACCAGTTACCGGCATTGAATGACAATATATTGTGTGCTTTGAACATTCTCAGATCCAATCTGTGGTAAAGGCTTTGCTCGAGTAAAAGGAAATGTTTGTGAAGGTAATGTCTGCTTTGAGTCCATGTACACACAGAAGTTCAGACTGTTTGTGTTTAATGTGAGGGACCTGAAACACTGGAGCTGCTGTTGATCCTGTTCTGGTTTTTCTCTGCTGACTGTCAGATGTGGATGAGTGTCAAGTGTTTCCCGGAGTGTGTATCAATGGAAAGTGCATCAACACGCCAGGCTCCTTCTTCTGCCAGTGCCCTCCTGGAATGACCGTGGATGTCAGTGGCAGGACGTGCATTGGTGGGTGCAGCGTCGATGTAGTCTAGCCTCCTGTCTAACTGTTATGCATGCTGGGTTTTTATCTCCCTGGTTAAACAGTCGTATCTTTAATCTCAACTAAGATGTAAATGTGGTTTTCAGACCTGCGCACAGAGCAGTGCTACCTCACCCACGAGGACGAGCGCTGTGGGACTCCTATCTCAGGGAAGCACCGCGTGGATGCCTGCTGCTGCTCGGTGGGTGTAGCCTGGGGCCCTGAGTGTGATGAATGTCCCGAGAAGGGAACTCCGGACTACGCCCAGCTCTGTCCTCGAGGCCCGGGCTTCTCACACAGGGGTGACTTTATCAACGGTAGACCTTTCCTTAAAGGTAAGTTGACATCCACAGACTGGATCAAAATTTCTGAGCTGTTTTCCTGATCATGTGTTTCTACTCTGTACTCTAGATATAAATGAATGCAGGATGATAAACACCCTGTGCTCAAATGGAAGGTGTAGAAACACCATCGGGAGCTTCCGCTGTCGCTGTGATAACGGCTACGCCCTGGACTCGGATGAGAGAAATTGCACTGGTGAGAATTACTGACTGAAGCAATTTGCTGTTCAGTTAAAAAGGTTCCTTCACTGACTACAGAGGTGAATTCTGCAGTTGTTAGAAGAGCGTGTGTACATGCAGCTGCTGTGTTTCTGCTCAACATCAGCTATGACAATATCTCAGCTCCATTGTATCCTCACAAGTCGACCCATACTCCATCAGTCCTCCTTTCTGAACCCTTCTGCCGACACTGATTACAGCAAAGTGGTGTTAAGCCTTCATTCAGCTTTTTCAGTCTAATGGCAGTCTGGCTGCTTTGGACTTGTTGGAGCCAGTCCCTGTCGTCTGGTTAGCTACAGTACTCCTCTGCTTAAATGTGCACATATTTTTTTCGGTTTAAATGCCTGTGCCATGACTTTATTCTCAAATAATTTATAGACTCTTTGTACATAAATGATATCTGGGACCTTTTTACTCCAACATGAGTGAGATTCCAGCCCAAAGTCTTTTTGTTAAGTGTTTAAAAAAAATGTGGATTACATTCATAAGAGATCAAGCCTTTCGCTTTAGACTTGAGAAGAATCTGTTTGAAGAGTCAAGTCTGAATAAACCATCTTTAATTCAGTGCTTGATCTCATTTTATAGCTTTTCTTTTATGCTGTAACCTTTTGAGAAATATGTTGTGCTTTTAAGCTTTGTTTTGCCGAACGCAGTGAAGGATTGCGTCATTTATTTGACGACTCATCTTTCTCACCATATCTCCTCTGCCTTTGAGTTTATAATAAACAAGAGGAGCTCTCTCCTGCGCTGCTTTAAAAGGGAAGTTCTTTGTGTCTGAGTTTTGTTGCGTTGCTTTCCCTACAGACATCGATGAGTGCCGCATCTCTCCGGACCTGTGTGGACAAGGCAGGTGTCTTAACACACCAGGAGACTTTGAATGCGAGTGCTTCGAAGGCTATGAAAGTGGCTTCATGATGATGAAAAATTGCATGGGTGAGTGACAGACGCTGACACACCAACACCTGCAGACCCGGAAAAAAAAATACATGCCGTTAGTGAATTCTTCAGCTGACGATTTAGTGCAGTTACATGCAGCAGCAGCAGCAGCAGCTCTCCTTAGCATGAAATCATTCTTCTTTTTGGACATGAATTGGAAACCTGATCTCCTTAAAGTCTCTCAAGCACACCCTGTTTAAGAGGCATCTTCAGAGAGCAGAAGAAAAGTTTGCCAACCTATAAAGTTCGAGGAAAGCCTGCCACATGATCCAAGTCCCCATCACAACCCAGCCGTCTCTTCCACGCTCGCTCATGGGCAGTAAGCTCTGGATGAGGTGCTTAGGCGAACATGCCAGACCTGAAACTCTCTGTTTAGACGTCTGATGTCATCTGACATTTCCAGGCTGTGTGCATTTGTATATAAGTGTGGGTGTGTGTTAGAGAGAAGGCGAATCAAAGAGACTCTTCAGGGTTTTGAAAGGGTCTAGTCCGCACAGCCCAGGTGTCGTCACAATCGCTTTGTAATACTGCTCCATAAAGTCTGAAAGATAATTGTTCTTTATTATATTTTTAAACTGCATATATGAGGGGAACACAATCATCTACCCAGAAATACGATTTTTTTTTATATGCAGCTAAACTCTTAATGTTCTGCCATCTGTGAAAATACTTGATGCTCTATTTTTGTTCTGGCCTGCCTTTCGACGCCGTTTGATTAAATTCTTGGGAGAAATCGTACACACAAAATGGAGAGTCTCAATACTTTTGTTGGCGTAAAGCCGCCATGAGGCCAAAATTGGCGAGACAAATTTACTCGCATGCTGCGGCCACAAAAGCAGCTGGTGTTGGAAATAACGTAGGCGGGGTTGCAATCAAGAGCCGTCTGGACTGACTGGACGAGCAGGCTAACGAAAATAACTAACAAGTACAAACCCTTCTTGAAAACTTTTCTTCTTTTTTTTTTCCCCTTGCCAAGCATAAAGCTGTTAATTTCTTTCTCCTCAATCTCTCTTAATCTCATGAACAAAATAATGTGGAACAGAGAGGAATTTGTGCCAGAACGTTCTGAAGCTTGGAACAAGAAACACAAATTAAATGTTTTGACTCTTTTGGCTTCATTGGAAATTCAATGATTGTGATGTTTCAATGATTTTCTAGGTTGTCAAAATTGTAAATACTTTCATACTTATTGATACAACTTGTTTTAGAAACTACAGCCTATGTTTGTTTAATGAGAGATACTATCTCAAGGGGCTCCAGTTTTTAAAGAAAGTTCAGCTCATCAGTCATAGTTTAACCCAAAACAGTTGGGTTACTTCAATACAGGGCAGAGGACTTTTTTCTTTCCATGGTTTTGAAGCAGGTATCTACATTGTTTTATCTTTACTAGTACTTTATCCAAATGTATAATTCTGTAATCATGACAACTCTATGCTCTATTTGTGTCTGTACTGATTGTGTGTGCCTTCTTCCACCTTTAGACATCGATGAGTGTGAGAGAAACCCTCTGCTGTGCCGTGGAGGTGAATGTGAAAACACAGAGGGCAGCTTCCAGTGCATTTGCCCTGAAGGACACGAGATTGCCACTGATGGTTCAGCTTGTCTCGGTGAGTGATGATGATCTCTTCAAAGAGGAGAGTCTAGCAGGCACTTCTTCTCTGATTTTTTTCTTTAAGCACTTTTTTTTTTTTGTGCTTGAGTATGGTTTCGACCATGAGTGTGACTTCATCTCTATCGACGTGTTTGCAAAATAAGAGTCTACTTAGGTGTCAACATAAAAAAGACAAAAGAAAATCCTTTAGGAAAAAAAGTGATTTGCAATTTTGATATTGTAGCAAAAAAAGCTTTAAAATGTGTGTGACATTTTTGTGACCTTTTTTAGGTCCTGAAAAAAAAAACACAGATTATTTTTTGATTGTTTTTTTTGTATTTGTTTGAGTGAGGATGTTTCACCTCGCCTCCAAAAGGCTTCTTTCTTTTCTAAGTTCCATCTTATAGACTGACCTAGTAGTGTAAGTCTCTGTGAATCATTAGCATGCTAACTGGGTTAACGACTCAGCTAACGGCTCTGATGTGAGTCATCGTTGATTATTAGCATGCTAATGATCCACAGAGGCTTACATTTCTTGCTCTGTCCCCAGATAGTAGATCTTTAATTCTCTTGTGCTTTGTATACTTTAAAACTCATCACGTGTAGTTTATAGCATCTGGCTGATCATGCGTTAATCACTGGGTGTCACTCTGACCTAATGGAGTGTGTCAAGGTCTCAGTCCATGACCTAATGCTAACTCTCCGCCCCGAAGCTCATATATTTTTTTTACTAGCACCCAGAGAAATAAAAACAATGAAAGCATTAGTGAACACTGCCCATCTTGTCCCATCTAAGACAACGGTCCTTATTATCCACGGTGAGGCAATGAACTGAACTGTTTAAATGATGATAATGACGATAAACTTTGTTGTTTGTTTAACAGATGTCATACAGAGGGGTGGGACACAGTGCACTTAATGATGTCACATTGCTAAACTGAAATGCCTCATTTATCACCATGTGATTTGAAATCCACAATGATACATGTGTCACAAGCTGAACTCTGATTGTTGGTTTCCATTGTACTTCACAAGAGGATGGACATGGCAATCAGCTGAAACAGCTACTCAGTTAAAATCAATCTATGTCGACAATAAATTAATTGTCATTTATCAACAAATCACTGCCGGTTTGAGGTCGGACAACTTGTTGTTTTTTGGTCCTTTATTGGATTAAACTGAATGATTTGAAACTGTATAGGTTGGTTTGGTTGAGAGTTTGGGGTTAGGCTCATTCTCATATCTTTTTTATTGACTTTCTTGGATCCAACAAAATGATAATAAGAATACTGTAAGTGTGTGTGCAAACTATGAAGGGCGACTCGTTAACATCGAAGAGCACGGAACAGATTCCCTTAACTTCATGCTAACATACATTTTTAAGGATTTCAACTTTCAACAGCGATCAAGCAAATATGATGCTGATTGTTTTTGGCTTGAAACATATGGTGCATCACAATTCATTAAAAAAAGTGTGTTGGAATTGATTTATTGCCTTTTCTTTCACAGATATCAATGAATGTGAGTTGAGCGACAGGCTGTGCAGGAACGGCCAATGTGTCAACATGATTGGTCGCTACCAGTGTACCTGTGACACAGGATACAAATCTACTGAGAACAGGCTGGACTGTGTCGGTGCGTACTGAAACACATTTATCACAAGTTTCATTCTTTTGTTGCTATGGATAAAATCTGAAGTTTAAGTCCTAGCACTACATCATGTTAATGAATCTTTTTTGCCTCTCAGACATTGACGAGTGCACTATAGAGAACGGTGGTTGTGAGACTTTCTGCACCAACTCAGAGGGAAGCTATGAGTGCAGCTGCCACAGCGGATACGCCTTGATGCCGGATCTAAGAAGCTGCACTGGTAAGTCGTTTAGTGTTTGCATCTCTGATTCCATATTCATTCATAACGAACATCTTCCTAACAGCACTGAAGTAGATCAAGAGCACCGTTAAGACATACCACATTGAAGAGCTGGAAAGAAGCCGTAGTTCAAGAAACCTGGTTTATAGAGAGTAATGCTTTGATTTCAGTGGAATGTGTTCAAAGACATCCTGTAGCTGTCTGCAGAAAGAAGTAAAGACACAGTCTTAACCTGCCCTTTTGTTGCTAGATTCAAAATGTTACTGAGAAATGATGAATGATGCTTATATATCAATTGAGTAAATTGCATTTCTTGCTTCCAGGGTTTAAGGTTTTACCTCAGAGACAGGCTTCACATGTTGACTCCTGCCACTCTTTTAATTAGCAGATCCAGGTATAGAATCAGAGATCAAGGCTGTGCAGGGTATATTTCAGTGTAGTTTGTTCAGAAGATAGGCTGAAATTACATCTGAATCCTGAACTAAACTTGTTGATTTAAGAGAGTAAAAGATTGGTGAATGTACACCAGCATTTTTTTTCATACCCATAGTTTCCCCTGTAATGGAAAGAAAATGATACCCCTGTTGGAGGATGTTTTCATGTTGCAATCTTTATGGTTAACTATACTTTAACAATTCCACCTAGATTATACATTTTTACATTATACTTGCCCTTTGTGTTTTCCCATTTCAGTTTCATCTGAATGTCTCTGTCTTTAATCTTCAGATATCGATGAGTGTGAGGAGAGCCCAGAGATCTGCGATGGTGGCCAGTGTACCAACACCCCAGGGACATACCAGTGTCTGTGCTTTGACGGTTTCATGTCGTCTGAGGATATGAAGACCTGCCTGGGTAATCGACTTGCATTGCAACTCATAAAATAAAACGCTGCAGCTTTACCAGCGATAAGTAGATCCAGCTCTCAGAGATTCACTGAAAAGACAAAATGATCAACAAATGGGTTTTCCAAAATATGAGTCATCAGAAAGTGACTTAATGAGTCAGATCTACGGGGCTGTGAGAAAGAGGATAGTAATGTTGTCCTTGTTAATTTTAAAGAGCGAACATTGTGTGATTTCGGGTTTGCAGGGCGGAATGCATGACATTTAGACGTCTGGTTCCACTGAGGGAGTAAACAAAAACCTGACATCAATGATGTAAAAGCTTTTGAACACGTCTGCACAAACACATGTTCACATTGCTGCTTTATTTATGAAAAGAAAACATATTTCAAAGCCCTCATATAGTTCATTATGTTATCTTTTGTGACTTGCCTACACATATCACAGCTTATCAGGATCTTTCTGGCAGGCCACATGTGCAGCAGCTAACTCATTTTCAATTGATGAAACAGACTTTTATTTATTGAAGTTGTTGTCAGCAAATAACCATTCTCACTCTTTTTTCTTTCAACTCATGGTTTTCTCTCTTTGTGTAGATTTGGATGAGTGTGAGCTGAACTCAAACATCTGTCTGAGTGGGAACTGTGAGAACACAAAGGGATCCTTCATCTGTCACTGTGAACTGGGATACTCCGTACGCAAGGGCACCACAGGCTGCACAGGTGAGAGACACAAACACACAATTGAGCATTTTTACACAATGCAAAAACATCCTGTTAGGGAAATAATGGTGATTGGAGTGAAAGGATAATGAGTCAGTAGAGGGCTGCTATTGATTAAGGGGTGAATGAGGTGTGTGTGTGTGTGTGTGTGTGCCTATGTGGTTTTGTTGAGGACAGGACTGAAAGCAAGTCAAAGAGAAGGCGAGAAATGAGAGAATGGAAGGAGAATGAAATTCTGGCTAACCAGAAGCAGCTCTTACCATTACTTATCCTAATTCAAGAGCTCCTGTCTGACTGGATGAGAAACACGCTTACAAACACACAGAACACACTCACATGGACTAGCAGCAAAACAGCAGGACCAGTGAGATCACTGTTTTCTGACAGATGCAAGCATCAAATTGCACCTTTGTTTATTCCTTTGTTGCTCTTTCATTAAGGTCATTTAAACATTACGCGATGGTTGGAAGAGTTCTGTAGCACGTAATCACCTGAAACTGCTCCAAAACACATAAATACAGTCTTGTGCTAGTTTTGACTCACTTCTTGTGAGATATACTATTTCTGATTTATATGGCCACTTTAAAGTTTGGGGATTGAGGGCTAGTAAGAGCTCAATCAGTCATCTTATCCGGCCTCGTTTTAAGTGATCCAAGTGAGTCACAGTCACAGTCAGCAGGAGCGTGTCCTCTTCCTAATACAAATAAACAGGTCTATCTGACCTTCAAACTCATTTGCACACGCTCTTGCTCATTCTAATCCCATTAAAATGTCCATACAGTATGTTCCTTGTTTTGAGAGAGATAGAGTTGCAGTAAAGCAGCCGGTACTGATTCACAGGTTTGGAATTTTAGCCTCAGAATACCAGAGAATTAAGACGCTAATTCCTCTCAGACAAGCAGGATGTCCTGTAATAGACAAGGGAACAAAACTTGCTCATCTTCGAGAAATGGCCCACCTTCTGACGTACAAAAAGCATACGACATTGGTTGCCTTTGTTGAACAAGCTTATAAGACCATGTTGGTATGTGTGGACTTAATCTTCTTGCATGTGTAAATGAATGAGTGGTATTCTCAAGCTCGATCTGATCCAGCTGTTGATGAAGCTCCCACAGGAATTATTTCCTAAATTTTATTCCACAACACTCAGAGGCAGGGTGTGGGTATTCTTATTAAGCACTTTTGTTTTCTTAAAGTTGTGTTTTGGAAAGTCAGGAGTGGGTGGAGATGTACTAAACTGGTAAAGTTTACAATGTTGGGAGTGTCTCAGCTTTAAAGAGAAGACCAGGGTGAAGTGTTCAGCGTGTTGACTTTTATTATTCTGTAGCTAAATGAAAACACAGCCAAACAATTTGGGGGAAGGTTGTTTCACCTTAAAAACAATACAAGAAAAAGTTGTCCTTTTAGAAAATAAAGTTTTGATTCAAAAACTATAAAACTTGCCCGAAATCAATTTAAGAGATATTACTTCTACAGTGTTGCTTGGTCCGGCACAACTAGCAGCTTGTTAGGCTAACATAATGCAAAATCAATTTGCTTATGTTATAAAGGCTATTTTGAAGACGTCATAACAAAGTGGACCTCCTAACTAAACTCTACTGAACTCTTTTTACTTTTGCTACCACTGTAATATATTTCAATGATCTGAGTTATCTATATAAAACAAAAGAAGCATATGTGTTTCAATAGAAATGTAGCTGGCGACGATCATTGTGCCAGTTTTCTAACTCTAAATGAGTCCTGTCTTCTCTTGCTAATGCTACAATATTTTTTAATATCGTCTCATAAAAACCTTTTGCTCAGTAAGATGCAGGCTCTTGGGGGAGAGTGTGAGTTTTAGCAAATGTTTAATTTCGTTAATCAGTTTGATTCATTCTGTATTGCACAGTATAAAAAATAGCCTATGTTAGCTTATGTTAGAAAACTAGTTATGTTTTATATCTAACTGACATTACTTTATTTGCTAATTTTAAATAATTATTGTCTGCTTAGGCTACTGATACAAAGCCTATATTTGGATTTTTAAGCTACTATTATTCATTAGTTCATTGTGGCAAATTGGAGCAGTGATTTTGGTGGGTCAGTATTAGCTCCATGTCAGCCTGCTTGTGTGCTATTTTCTATGAGACACTTCTGTGCAGCTTGCTAACTTTACAACTTTTCCCTGCAATATATGCTATTCATACAAAACCTTTCAATATTTAGGCTACTTTATCTAAACAGTTGAATGTTTTTTGGATTCACCTTATTTCAAAACTAATAATCTGTTGCAGCAAAATGTTATTTCTGAAATAGCCTAAATGGAAAAGTCAGGGATACAGATAGAAAAAAATGGTGGACACGTTTTAAATGCAGAGAGTTGAGTATATTTCATGTTTTTTTTTGAGGATCTTGGATTGGTAGAAATATTTGTAAAACATTCTCACTCTTCAGATTTTTTTGTAGTATATTACTTCATGTTCAACTTGCCTGAACACCAGCCACCTTAAGGCCTTATTTGGACTAGCAGCCAAAATTAATTTTGATGTTCTCTTTCCAGATTGTATCCAGATTGATTTTAGAGTCACAACATCCAAAGAAATAATACATTAAATATGGTTATTACAAGTCAGACCCAAACCACATGTGGACATGTTTTGAAATGTGAAATCTACTCGTATGTTTGTAATGTCTGGACACACTAATTTAATCAGATCACTTTCAAACATTACGGGCCGCCTGTCTAATGATGTGATTCGAGAAAAAAAGACAGATTTCCTGGCATTCTAAATAAAATCTTTGACATGTTGCAAGACAGGTGGCAAACATATAGACAGGCAACCAGGCAGTCATAACTGGGAGAAAGTTAGACAGGCAGATGTGTAATTCCCTTCTATCCCTTTCTTATCCATGTTTCATCTGTCAAGCATTAGTCCTTGTTAAATCAAGCCTCTTGTTTGACACCAGCCGTGATCGCTGACACGCTTGCTTTTTACATTTCCAATTGAGAAAATGTGTTAGTGTTGTGCTCTCTGTCATCAAAGGCTTTGGGGAAATGATCTTTAATTCTGTCTGTAATCCAGGGAGATTCGCCCTCATATGAAACCCCTCATCAAATGTAGTGTAAATACACTGTAGCCTCTCCCCAGGAAGACTGTAAACCAGCAGCACTAATCTCTAATTGACAGTGCTTTAAATTACTACCCTCACACACGCACACACAAAGGAGTGTCTCACAGCCCAGGCTGATAAGTCCTCACATCTTGATCGGGTTCTTAAAATGGCTTTTCTTGATGTACAGGGACTGCCACTAAACACATGACCAATCCCTCTAAAAAAGCTCAAACAATGAGTTTTTCCAGCTCAGGGCCAGGTATTGTGTCGATCAGTGTGTTTCACAGGGTGTTTTGTTTTGGCTCAAATTAGCAGACATTATTGTTGCAGAGAGTACAGTTTCTTTTTTGTAATGGTGCCATGTTTTCAATCATGTTTTTGATTGAGATAGCTAGATAAGAACCTGCAGGATGTAAACAGAACATTATAATAGTAGCCAATTTAATTGTCTCTTAATGTTTGTTCATGTATTAGAACAGGAGGCCACATACACTAGATGGACATATATAGAGAGGTGTTTTTATAACCACTTTGTCTGCTAAGTACCTCAATATTTCATCCATTGGCAGAGTTCAGATGTAATTACAATGTCTTTCCTGTGAAGGAACGTTTATTTGTAGAGTTGGCACATTACTACATCACACTTTTATGGAAATTATATTTGGAAAAGATTGAATTTCCAAACTTGACATCTGGGGTGGTGAGAAAACCAAACACAAGCATTAAAGAGAGCTTTTACAAAAGCCTCATATGAGAGGTGCAGTGTCTGTGGATCTGCGGGTGAAGAGGAAAATCTTTGCCTAAAATAACCTCAGAAATTCTTGTTCAGGCATAGCAGACAGAACAAGGCCTCAGCATAAGGATATCGTTCTCCCTCTTAGCCTCTTTAGAGCTCTCTGGACACACTTTCACAGTGAAAATCCAGAGACTGGGCCTGCTCATTAAACCTCTGCAGGAAGGCTATTAGTATCAGAGATCATGAGAATGTCTCCATTCCCTCTGCTCTGAAATACAGCTCTCAGTGGATGAAGACAGTGACCCAGAAAGACTTAGTGCTGTTGCTCCTGCTGGCGTCTTTATAAAATACAAACCAAGCATCAAGTCACTTCCTAAAGCCAAGAACTCCCCAGGAATAAGAATGCAAATCACCATCAGAGAAATGTCTGTTTCCTTACCTGACTTCTTGTTTGTTTTCTCTTTGACAGATATCAATGAGTGTGAGATAGGAGCACATAACTGTCACAGGCAAGCCACATGCACCAACACAGCTGGAAGCTTCAAATGTAACTGTGCTCCAGGGTGGATTGGCAACGGCCTCAAATGCACAGGTAAGTCTATAGGCCTTGAATGATCAAGTAAATGCTTTTGAAGGGTCCATTGTGGCATTTATGTTTGCAATGTTTGGTAGCAATATGCATAATATGATGCATCAAAATGGAAAAAGTCTTTTTGGTAAAGGAGCCTCTTTTTTAACTGTTGAACCAAAAAATAAAGGATTATTTGAAAGGTACTTTGAGAGTACAGAAGTCTGCTAAGGCTCACCGTCCCTGTTTATGCAAATATACATGCAACCATCATATATGTCTGGTTATGTCAGACGGATCAGCTTGTTAATGAAGACTATTGAGATCAAGATCAGCTTCACACTCCCACAAGTGTTTACTGCTGTAAAGAGTCTACAACCAGTTCACCATTTACCCCCCCCGTCTGAGAAAGATCTGTTGTGTGTTGTTTTTCAGACCTGGATGAGTGTTCCAATGGTACACACATGTGCAGCAACAACGCTGACTGTCTGAACACCATGGGCTCATATCGCTGTTCATGCAAGGAAGGATTCTCTGGAGATGGATTCTACTGCTCAGGTCACATTTAAAAACCAATAACAAACCACATTTTTAGTTTTTAAAAGATGTTTACAGACTTCATTTTGTATGTGATGACAACTACAGACAGCGATGAGTGTGCAGAGAACGGCAACCTGTGTGAGAGCGGCCACTGTCTTAATCTTCCCGGAGGATACCGCTGTGAATGTGACATGGGCTTCATTCCCACTGTGGACGGCAAAGCCTGTGAAGGTAAGGCAGCAACACTTCTGACTCTGCTGGCTCCACATCTCTGCATTGGTGCCCAAACCATTAATTATGAAGAGTGATTCAAACAGGTCTGGTGTTGATCTGGTGAATGTTTGGTTTCCTGTTTGGACAAAGAACCAATCAAAAACATACCGCCTTCAAGTGGAACTTATGAGATGATGTTTTGGGCAGGGGAAGTACAAAGGATGCTTCGCAGCTAAGTGGTTGTAATCGTGAGAACGTTTCTGGGGGACTCACAACAATAATGGATTTTGCTTTGTTTCCTTTTTTATATTTGGCTGAGGATTTGCTCTGTTTTTCAGGGGCTGTGGGTGGGGGGTGGTGGGGATTACAACATAGCTTTTTGTGAGAAAGAAAAGCAAACAAAACGTAAAAATCAAATACATCGGGATCAATTGATGTTGATCATTTTTAATGTTCTGACTAAGGCTGCATCTGTCTGAAAAGAGTTCTTTACATGGCTTGTTTTCCTTTTTTGATTGTGTTTTCTTCCATTTTGCCGTGTGTCTTTGAAAAAAAAAGAATTTAGGTGGGATCAGGGTGCTTTTTTTTTGCATTACATTCTTTTGTCCTTTGTCTTTTTACTGTCTTGTTCTGCTGTCCTTTTTTTGACTGTCTTGCCGCAAAACCATTCGCCCCTCTGGGACAAATAAAGATGACATTTTGAGAAAATGTTAAAGCTCATGACAGCTTGCAGTCGTTAGCAGGTTAAGTAATGCATGAGATATTTAGAAACAAGATTGATTGGTTAAATACTTTTCTATTGTGTTTCTTGACTTTATTTATATAAAATCCTTTCAGTCTGTAAATTATGTTTTAGCTGCAGGCCTTTTTCTGTCCCACTCTGGTTATAGATCCTTAAATTGACACGAGGGAGTCAAAAGTTTGGTGTGTAACACAGAATGCAGGGGGAAAATTCCTCTTTTTCAAGTGATTGTTTTGGCTCGTAATCTTGGATCCTTGAATCTATAACCTAAATACCACACTTTTATTTCATCCAGGTTAACATGATCTACTGTGCAAAGTGTATTTTTTAGGGATATTGTAATTTGGATTTATAATTTACATGAAAAGGATCAAATGAATCGCTGGTAAGAGAAAGAGCATGATTCATGCTCTCAGAGATAAGACATTGCTGGATTCAATTGAATGAGCAGACTGACCTCATTGTGCTGATGTGTCAAACATCCTGAAATAACCTGTCCGGTTCTCTCTGCCTCAACTCAGGCAGGACTGGACATTAATGACTTGTGCAGAGTGTAATGATGTGGAAGAGCACAATTTCATAACCTTGGCTGCAGCTCTGATAGTGTATGTGTGCGTCTGTCTGAATATGTCTGGGCATTTTTTTTGCCCCAGAACTGTCATTCTTTAGCAGAGGTGAGCGGCCTTCACTTCCTATTGCTGGCTGCCAATTTTCCACCATGATCCCATGATCCACTAATCCCTCACAGCTGGGTCTCTCTGTCTCTCTCCCTCTATCTCTATGTGTCTCTCTTCCTTCTCTCTCTGTCTCTTTTACAGACATAGATGAATGTACCTTTGCTGACATCTGTGTCAATGGACGCTGCAGGAACATCCCAGGGCTTTTTAGATGTGATTGTAACATCGGTTATGAACTTGACAGGAGTGGAGGCAACTGCACAGGTAAGCCCAGTCAAAACACAGAATCCAGCTGCTTGCTCAAATGAAACTCGACTTGTGTCTAGTGAGTTAAGGAAATATGAAGGAGTTTAGAAATCATGTAGCCACAGAAAAAAATGAAATCATAGATATTGTATTTGTTGAACTCATTGCAAACATTACATACATACATATGTATACATAGAATAGACTTTTGTTGTGTCTTTTTTCTCAGATATCAATGAATGCATAGACCCAACCATCTGTATTAATGGAATCTGTGTCAACTTCCCTGGAAGCTACCACTGTAACTGCCCCGCAGACTTTGAACTCAACCCCACACGAGTGGGCTGTGTAGGTGAGACTCAACAGGTTCTCGTTCCAAATTCAAGAATTTCATTTGTCACATGCTCATAGAGATGTGCAGTGATCATCTCATGCTGTTGTGCGCGTGTGTGTTTGTGTGTACAGACACTCGCTCTGGAAGCTGCTACCTGGATGTTCGCTCACGAGGGGATGCCTCAGAGAGCTTGGACTGCTCCAATGAGATCGGAGTTGGCGTTTCCAAGGCGTCTTGCTGCTGTTCCCTGGGCCAGGGCTGGGGAAATCCATGTGAAAATTGCCCGTTTGTCAACTCAAGTAAGTCAACACAAGCAAAATGAGGACTTGTGCACTATGCATGATTTTTTTGTGCTTTAGTTCTATAGCATATTATGTAACCTCTTGACATACACTTTCAAAAACAGGTCAGTGAGGTTACATAAAACATCTCTTGGCAGCCACAGTGGAGGTTTGTGTTGCCCATCGTAGACTCAAACATTGTCAGCTCGGTTTTTTCTTTTTCTGTCAGATGTGATTCACCGTTTTCTGTTTCATCGACATGGCACAAATTCACCCAAATCCCAAAGATATAAATACACACGAGTACATTTTAAAACGTTAAGTGTGAGTTTGCTGACAGGGTTCAGGCTACTTGTGCTTGTCTTGCAATAAGTGTGTTTTTACGGTTGTTGTTGTTGTTGTTGTTGTTGCTGTTGCTGGTAAAGATGAGACAGTTTGTGCAACTTACTTGAAATTGCCAACAGATGGCTCAAAACACAGGGAATGACTCACTCTCTTGAGCTCAGGGAAATGCATGCTTCTATGACAAAAACAGAAACTTTTTTATTCTGGCTTTGTAATTCTGAGTAGCTGCAGTTATGTCCGGTCCACTGGGCTCTGTGGATCAGTTTAAGATCTGAGACGGCTGGTCAGAATAACCAAAACAGAGAGTGACAGGAAACGAGATGACGACCAGAAAAGATGCTTTCCAATCTGGGCATGTGACTAGTCACAATGTCTAACAATTTCTGTCCAAAGCCTGCAAAAAAGAAGCTCTCATTGTGGTTTGTGTGTTGTGTCATTGTCCCGGGTCAATGTTATGTGTTCTCTGTTACAGCTGAGTACAAGACGTTGTGTCCTGGAGGAGAAGGTTTCCGACCAAATCCCATCACAGTCTTTGTAGAAGGTCAGCAACATGCCTTTATTTTTCCGTGTGTGGTCACCCCTGCTTAGCTTTAAAAACTCCCAAACTGACAGAACACCCTCACCCAAGATGCCTCAGTGTGTTTTCTTTCTCTCTCTGTCAGACATTAATGAGTGCCAGGAGCTGCCGGGCTTGTGCCAGGGAGGCAAGTGCATCAACACCTTCGGCAGTTTCCAGTGTGAATGTCCGAGAGGATTCGCCCTCAACACAGAGACCAGAGTCTGTGAAGGTATCGTATCTACACGTGTATTTCCATGCAGCGCCACAGACACATGAGCACACAGGTGACCGATTCCTCTCTAGCTCTTGCCTTGGGACGTTTCAGTTGGGAGGAAATTGAGTCCAGCCGTCGATGCCTTTGTTCGACGAGCACACATGGAGAGGGAGGAAAAAGCACTGTGAGCGAAAAAGACAAAAGGAATATTAAACCTTTTTGTCCCCTGGACAACACTGCAGCTCATTCCTGCTCAATATGTCTCTGCTCTATTTTTTGTCTGTTGTTAACCCAACAAAGCTCAGTCAGGAGGATGGGACAGCTAATGTCCTAACTGTGTCCAGAGCAGCGGGGCTCTGATGTGGTCAGCCCGCTCCTCTGGGAAGTACACTGCGTCCCCTGAAGACAGGACAGAGATGGCAGAGGGAGGGCTAAAGGAATGAAGGATGAGGAAAAATAAGAGATTCAAGGGAAGGGTGTTTAAAATAGAGAAACATGAACACAGAGGAGAGAAGGAGGATAAGGGTAAGACTATAACGTGGCTTTCAGTGTGTTAATCAAGGGTTTGTTGACTCAGAGAACAAAAGCTGGCGCCTGCTCTATTAAGTCCAGAACTGCAAATTCACTAAGTACATCGTAGTGACAAGCACTGCAGTTACTTTTCGGCATTAATCCAAGTAGAAAAATATTTGTTGTGCAGTAAGTATAGTAGGAAGAACAAAAATAATTAAATGGTTTAAAAACATCTGCTGTGGTTTTTAGAGTTGTTTTACTAAAATTGGGATGGGAATGTTTGATTAAGATGATGGAATTTTTTAAAAGACAAACTGGGAAAGAGTATGCTTATTGGAAGACACATACAGCAGTCAGATGTTTGCAGGTTCCATCTAAGTTCAATACATTTGTTGTGCAGGTTTGTCTTCATTTCTACCTATAACAAATGCATCATGATTCATTATTCTACTAATCGAATGTACTATACCCACTATTCTTCAAAATGAATGAATCAATTTCCTTTTTTCTCTCTGTGCACAGATGTCGATGAGTGTGAACGACCAGGTATCTGTGGCCCAGGCGAGTGCTACAACACCATCGGGAACTACACCTGTATCTGCCCTGTGGACTACATGCAGGTCAATGGAGGGAATAACTGCATGGGTAGGTCTTCATGACAGTAAAATAAAGCTAAAGTGTTAAAGCTGTGCAGTGCAAAGTTAAACTGTTTTAAATAAACGCACACACAGACATGAGGAAGAGCTACTGCTACAGGAACTTCTACTCAGACAACGGTACATGTGACGGAGAGCTGACCTTCAACATGACCAAAAAGATGTGCTGCTGCTCCTACAACATTGGCCGTGCTTGGAATAAACCCTGTGAACGGTGTCCTGTGCCCAGCACTGGTGAGATCTCACACACACACACACACACACACACACACACACACAGACACACACTCTCTCAGTAGAGCACTCAGAAAAACTGAGGTTACTAAAGTAAGCTTTTTACCCTCATGTCCGATTAGATGATTTTGCAATCCTGTGCGGCAGCGAAAGACCAGGATATTACATCGACATCACCACTGGACGTGTCATTGGTAAGATTTTCCAATTCAAATGTGGATGTGGTAAGGAAGAACGTTTATTTTGTTCTAATCCTGCCTCCTTGTCTCTTACTCTTGTTCTAGACATTGATGAGTGCAGGGAAATCCCAGGTGTGTGTGAGAATGGCGTGTGCATCAACATGATCGGAAGCTTCAGGTGCGAATGCCCCATTGGCTTCATCTACAACGACAAGCTGCTGATATGCGAAGGCAAGTCGGAGCTTTAAACTTCAGCCAGAAGTGATGCCATTATCCATTTTCACGCTGTGAAAGCCTCTTTAAAGAGTTCTAACCTGATGTTAAACGCCTCTGAACACCACTGTCTCCGCTGTTTTTAGATATTGATGAGTGTCAGAATGGACCAGTGTGCCAGCAGAATGCAGCCTGTCTGAACATGCCTGGAAGCTACCGCTGCGAGTGTAAAACTGGATATCGTTTCACCTCCACTGGACAGTGTCTGGGTAAGGATGTGGGGAAGAGCTTTGGGATTTGAAGTGGTTATAAAGTGTCTGCAATACTCAGATTATTAAGTACAAGGAAGACCATTCAGTCAACTTGCAGCGGTTAAGTCAACTCCTGAAGACCTTAGTGGAGATTATACCGAATTGTTGGAAGCATGGAGCAGGATTATAGAGAGGATTAGACAAGGTTGTCAAAGCTGCTGTCTTCTATCAGGATGATGCAGACTCCTCTGTACTTCCTGTGCCTGATGCTGTCCTGCCTCCGAAAGCTATTGTATCAAACTCAACCATATGCAACTCTTTAAAGTGGACATTCTTGCCAAAAATCTAACACCAAAGGCAGCATAATGAGAGTCAGACTGCTGATACATTTTTCACGGTGGGCTTGTTATTAAGGAATAGCTGTTGCTTCCTGCTTTTCATGAATCCCCTGAAACAAAACATGGCCTTCTATTGAAAATTTAATAATAATCATGTTAACTCTGTTACCATGCAATATTACATTGCTATTATGTAAGTGCACGAATGGCCAGTTCTCTCGTTTACAAAGAAATGAAAGCATGTCTGCATCAGTAACTATTTGTGGCAAGTCTTTTAATAGGTACTAGTTTGAGTACTTAATACATGCTAAAAGTGTATCAGACATTTACAGTTGATTGAGATTCTGCATTGTTTTCCAATCATCAAGTTGCCTGAAGACTAATCTGCCTGAAGTTTGTTTATGCAGGACTTTTCACAATTCTCATGAATGCCAGAGGAAAAGGGAGAACTGTCACTTTTGGCCAGGTTAAAAAGACATGTCTCATGTTGGAGATGTGCCAAACAACTGTAGAAGATATAAGTATTGGCTGGCAATACAAGGCTATAATAAGGTCAATACAAACATTCATCAGACCTGGGCTTTTCTCCACCTGGAGAGAAAATTGAGTCATTTTGGACTGAAAGTACATAAAAATGCTTTTTTTTATGTGAAAACATGGAAATAAAGAAATACCTTTAAGGATTCTAGTTATTTAATTATGCAGTCCTATAAGTTTGATGTCCTTTGACTGAACCCAAGTTATACTTATGGCTTGGACTGGGTTTTTTCCCTGCTTTGAAGTTTGACCTTGAATTCCCCACAGGGTGACAGTTGATTTCCTTCTTTTTCAGACCGTAATGAATGCATTGAGAGCCCCGGTGTATGCAATCCTGGTCAGTGCATTGACATGGTGGGGAGCTACCGCTGCATCTGCCCGAATGGCTACAAACCAACAAGAGACCAGTCGATGTGTGTGGGTAAGTTGAGTATTGTCCTACCAGTTCTGTTTCTTTCTTTTTTTAGTTGTGTGATTTCAGCAGTGTTGCTCCGCCTCACGAGTGACGTCGTGGTGATGCTGGCTCTAAATGAAACTGATCATTATTTTCTGGTCTCAGACGTGGACGAGTGTGAGAGACAACCCTGTGGAAACGGGACGTGCAAGAACACGGTGGGCTCCTACAACTGTCTCTGCTACCCCGGCTTCATCAACTCTCACAACAGTGACTGCATAGGTGGGTGCATGCAGATAGAATTATCATTACTGATAAAAAGCAAGCGCCCTATAGAGCCAGTGTGATGAATATTGTTTTGTGTTTCTTGTGTTGAACAGATGTGGATGAGTGTTCCACGCAGAGGGGCTTGTGTCGAAACGGCCAGTGTGTGAACACCGTGGGCACCTTCCTGTGTGTGTGCAACGATGGCTATGAGCTCACTTTAGACGGCAGGCTCTGTGCAGGTAGGAAACTGCCACTTTCTGACTATTATTTTTCTTAATCTGAATGCATTGATCTGTATTACTGTACATCTCTCTTGTGTTTCTGTATTTCTCAGATATAAATGAATGTGCGGTGAATCCAGGCACATGTGGCCCAGGAACTTGTCTGAATCTGGACGGCTCTTACAGATGTATCTGCCCGCCGGGGTACTATCTCCATGAGGAAACTTGTGAAGGTACGGCAGCCAAAAGCTGGTCCTTTCTGTTTCGTGCTCCATAAACACAAGCCAAAAGAAGTATAGTAAGGCAGAGAACTCAAAGTGTACATGCACAAACCGCAGCTTTAACCCAACTACTTAGGTGTTAAAGTACCGAATGAAGAACTTATGTGCCCCCTCTTTCTCCCTGCTACTAAACCCGCCTCATCTCCCTTTCACACGTGGGAGTTGGCCCGTGCAAGAACTCTTGGATTGTTTATACAGTTGAACCGATGAAGAGATATTCGGCAGATTTCAACACATTCCTGCTTTGCGCTCTCTGTTCCTGGAAGCGGGGAGGAACAGTAATGGATTCTCAGCATCAATTACAGCAGCAGCTGGTCATTGTGATGAGCGAAAACGTGACATGAAGGCTACGCCAAAGGAAACACCTTTTATTTAACTATGTATTAGTTTAGTTGGATTCTATTTTATCTCAGTAGACCATGACGTACAGGTATGATTTCACTCCCTCCACCTCTGACAGTAGTTTAAGGAAAGCTGAAACATCAATGAACCGAGCAGGGTGGAACTCTGATGGTACAAATTAGAAGCAGACTAAAAAATGTGATGAGGCGGTTGATATCATTTCTCTTTGTGTGTCAGATATTGATGAGTGCTCCCAGTCTCCGGAGATGTGCACATTTGGAAACTGCTTAAACACTGTGGGAAGCTTCGAATGCTCGTGTCCCGATGGCTTCCAGATCTCCGACTCCGGACGCAGATGTTTAGGTATTTATGTGAGTGTGTGTTGGTGTGAGAGACAGACAGAAAGTGGCAATGTAACTGCATGAGGTTGTAAGTGCAATGTGTAAATACAAGTGTGTCTGTATAGTCTGGTTTTGAGTGTGTGTGGAGACTATGCAGCAGTCAGTGCTGTTCGACTTTTCCTTCTTTTTCATGATAGCACACTGTGTTCCAGCTGGGTTTGCTGCTGCTGCTGCCTCAACAAGGCCAGGGGTGGCTCTGAACAGATCACTTTTCCATTTTCTCAGTGGTGTGTGTGCGTTTATCTGTGTGTGTGTGTGTGTGTCTGTGTTTATGTTTATGTACATGTATGTGTTGTTGGGTTGGGGAGCACTGAGTCTTCAGTTTGGGAGTTCCCCCTCCAAACACTGAAGGGATGACATCATCAGTTCAGTGAGGAGGTTCACAGTTTGCATTTCACTTCTCTCTCCGGTGTCTGAGAGTGGGGGGGGGGGGGGGAGTTGGGGGGAGGGTGGATAAACACATGAAGTTGGGTGGAGGGTTGAGCAACAATGACAAACCCTTTTACAAAATCATTTGTGGGTCATTGTGCACTTAAAAAACACAGCTTTGTTCAACTGCAGGTCGGTCTTGTTAGCATTAGTCACATTTCACGGTTACAGCAACAAACAAAGTCATCCTGTAGCTGCGTAGGCCGCACCTGTGTTGAGAGAGCCAGGTCAGTGGTTGATAATGAGTTCAGGTTTTCGTTTATTAAATGAAGCATGTGTTAGACAATAAATGTAGTGTTTGATTCCATAGTCAAGATATGAAATAAAAAACGTTACTGAGGTGAAACGAAATGTGGCCTCAGATAGAAATCATGCGCACCCACCTCATGGCCTCGATCCAAAGAATGATGAATGACCACACCCTGGATTTGAAAAATAAATGTTATTGTATTGTGTCACGATAACAAGCTTTAATCGCAGAAACACTGAAAGAAGACTGGTCAGAGGGTGAGATGAGATAAGATAAGATAATCCTTTATTCAGCTCATGGTGAAATGACAGTGTTACTGCACCAAAGCAGAAGAAAAATCACAAATTAAATGAGATCACAATGTCAAAAATATGCATCAAAAATAGTTCAAAAGAGCCAGTAACAGTCTTTACAGACTGTAGATTTGAAAGATTAGTTCATGTCTGTAGTGTCTAAGTTAAAGTGCACAGTAACTCCATCACTGTTACCTCAAAAGTTGTTGTTGAATCTTCACTTGTTGTTTAGTCTTAACCCAGTTAAATTAAACTCCTTCTCAGGTCATTGAAGGCAACACAATAAACAAAATGTCCTATGATGTACATGTAGTGATATCACGTTAACATTAATTGGGTTAGATGTGATTTTTGTAAAGACAAGGTTTCACATTGTAGAACAAAGGGAGAGATTGTGATTGATCACTGATTGTCAGGGGTGAGAATCTTAATCATCCCAGATTGAACCCTCACTGTATGGTCAATCTCTCCCAGTTTGACCTGTTGTATGCAGAAACTTGAAACTGTGAAAGCGCTGATGCAGATCACAATAAGGACGCCAACGGTGAAGCAACACGGATAAAATGTTAATTCCATAACAACTGTGTATTCTGGGAAGCCATCAGCTACACCTACTTGCAGTGAAACACATGACGTTGGGGTTGGTGACACAACCGTGTTGGGTCTCTCCGTCGCGGTTTGGCTGCCGGTTAACTGCGGCTCAGCTGAACCTGTGCTCATTTTCAAAGAGCAAGCATACTTGTTTAGCACCTCCGCTGTGTTGTACATCACTGCAGGTTGGATTGTAGCTGGACTGCTAAGAAACAATGTAACAAAAGATCCAATTTTCCCTTTGTTGTTTTCGTAACGCTCATTGATAATTTAAACCAAAACCTTGTTGAAAGGCGAGACATGGGGGATGATATGAAACATGGCTCCTTGGCTTGAGTCATACTTCAGATATTGCAGTAAGTACATGTGGTGTGTGTGTCTTAACCACCAGACCACTTGGACTCCACAATTAATGACATGTTTTAAATCATAACGCTGTAGAGGTTTTGGAAAGTTCCATAATTATCACGATTAAACCATAAATATCTGTGACCGCATTCAGATGTGTGTCACCACCACTCTCACACCAAGTGTTTACCTAAATGTGCCAAGTTCGTGATTGTGAATTTGTTGTGTGTTATTTTATTATTGTATTGTAGTCCATCTACGATTGAAAGAAAATACAAATCAATGACGTTTTAGGGGGCCATATTGAACATGTGAACATTTGTATCCTATACTCAGGGTCATAAACTACAGAAGAAGAATGACATATACACGTGCAGACGTACATGTGCATGCACTCACACACACTTGCTCAGCAGCTGTGCACAAAGCACCATAAATCTCTTTGCGGAAAGGCTGACAAATCAGTTTCATGGAGGAAAGTAACACGACACTCTTTGACATTCTCCTCCAAGCACCAGGTGTTCATGTATGTGATCCTTGCCTCTGCGCCAGGTGTGTAAGTGCATGTGTGATCTATGGCGGTCAGAAAGCTTATTTGTGTTGAGTTTTGTGAAGGCCAGAGTTAGCAGGAGAGCACGGCCATATGCTTCTCATTAGAAGTAAGGGCCTGTCTCATCCAGGAGGAACAAGAGCCCTCAGAAAAAGAGAGAGAGAGGGAGAAACTGGCAAACACTGATCACTGACCGGAGCTAATTAGCCAGCCTTTGTTCTAACTACAAATACTAAAATGTAGAACAATGGTCTATGAATGGAAACATTTATTTAGAATGTGTTCTTGTTAGATTTTATTTATTTATTTTCTATCTGTGTGCTTTGTACTCATATGAACATGTGTACATTAGAGACCACTGCTTTAGAAACTGGTCCTATTGGCCAGAGGAACATGAGCATCAGCGATCATCAGTTACACCTTTCAAATATTGGCTTTTACTTTTCTTTAAATTCGGTCTTATCTGAAACCCACGTCATGTGTATGATTGCGGTCATGCAATAATGACAGTGGCCTACATTAGCCAAAGTACGACTGGGAGAAACAATAATGTGAATTCATCTTCAATTAAATGCACACTGCTGGTTTTCTGGCATGATGTGAGCGTTAGTTCACACATGTCAGAAAGAAGTTGAATAAAGTGTCATAACTACCTGATGATTTACTGTGACCTGCCGAGGGTCTGCAGAGCTAAATTAGTTTAAACTTCCTCTGATGGCAACATCTATGTTCAGTACTTTACATGGTCCATTTATAAATGTATAAATATTTTTTTTTCAAATTCCTTAGCGTGAGGTTTTGTTTGACAGGAAGGAAGAGATTCAAAATACATAGAAAACAGAAATCCAATGTAAGTGTCATCGTGTTTATGTGGACGCTAATTTGCAGCACACAAATAAAAGATTAAAAACTGTTCAAAGGGAAAAAGTAAAGCTACAGTACAATGGGTACAGCATGATACAATGACACACACATTTAGCTGTGATCAAGCGGCAAACAATGAAACATGGTTGACCTGCAGCTGAACTAGCCAGGATCTGGTTGCTCTCTTAAAAGTTGTGAAGTTCTCACTTTAGCTGCAAGTGATCGGGTATCAAGTTCCAGGATTTTACTCCTTTCACCTAAGAAGCTGTTTGAGCAAAATTAAACAGTTGCCTAATGAAGCTGCTGTCCTCTCTGAATGTAAAATTGATTTTCAGAAAGGTTGAGGAGCAATTCTCTTTAAACGCTTCAACATCAACTTTACACTATGGAAGTCAATTTCTTTTCGTATTTCCTTCTGACTTGTGTTCATCTTCAACCTCTCTCTGGTTTTTCACGTTGTTCCTCTGTGTTGGTTAACCCTTAGATATCCGGGTGAACTACTGCTATACCAAGTTTGAAAACGGCCGCTGCCAGGCTCCAAAGCCTCAGAACACAACAAAGCAAGTGTGCTGCTGTACTGGAATGCCCGGTCAAGGCTGGGGAGACCCCTGTGAAATCTGCCCCACCAAAGGACAGGGTATGTACACTTACACGTGGACGTGCACTCGACGAAAACAATATAAATGGTGTTGTTATGTTGTTTGTGACTTTTCCAACCTTATGGTTCCAGAAGCGTTTCCTCAGCTCTGTGTAAATGAGGGCTATGAACAGGGGCGAGACGACCATAAAAAAGGTACATGAGTGTCATCACCATTAAATCATCATCGCTTTTCTTTTCAAGTTTGTATTCACAAGATGCTGATGTATTTCAATTGCAGATGTTGATGAATGTCTCAATAACCCTTGCACAAACGGACAGTGCATCAACACAGACGGCTCTTTCCGCTGTGAGTGTCCCATGGGATACCGTTTGGACCCCAGAGGAGTCACATGTGAAGGCAGGTTTTACCACTCTACTGTTCCCAGTGTCTCTTTAAATATTTTCTTAGTAGATATTGCTCTGACTCTAACATGTTTATTTGGATGTGTGCGACTTTCTTCAATACAGACACAAATGAGTGTGAGATTGGAAATCCTTGCGGCAACGGCACATGCACTAATGTCATTGGTGGGTTTGAGTGTGCCTGTGACGACGGCTTTGAGCCCGGGCCAATGATGACCTGTGAAGGTACGCAAAGTTGTACCTGCACGCTCACGTCCATCGTACGTCGTCTCTGAATTCCTGTAATTCTACTTAACCTTGTTGCTTTCTGTTCCTCTCCAGATATCAATGAATGCGCCCAGAATCCTCTTCTGTGCGCCTTCCGCTGTGTAAATGTGCTCGGCTCATACGAGTGTAAATGTCCCACCGGCTACGTGCTGCGTGAGGACAGGAGGATGTGTAAAGGTACCACACTCCCTCATACACTCAGCTTTATCAGTTATGGTCCATTTACTGGCAAGTGTTGGTCGAAGATAAAAAAAAAAACAGTGACATCATGGAGACATGGCCCCATCCATAAAGTTACATAACACACTATCTCTGATCCTCTGTCTCTGATGAACTTAAAACACTCTCTGGCTTAGGCACTGTTTACACCTCAGCTCTCTTAGATAGCCCGGTTACCATGGAAACGGTTGTATTTGGAGGGAAGTGCAGAGACAGGAGGAACTTGTCAGTGTCTGTAGCCTCACTGTTTATATTAGAGCTCCAAACACATCGTGGAACCTCTTACTACACGTCTGTTAGCACTGCAGGGCTCAGTGTTAGGATTAAACCTCTCGACTGCAGTTTAAGTGTCCTTGTTACATCACTGCTATAGTGCATTCACTCGGATTGCTTTACAATTGTTTGTCCTCTTACATCTTGTATAATGTTTATTCTCCAGATCAGAACGAGTGTGAGGACGGTATAGACGACTGTGCCAGCAGAGGCATGACCTGCAAGAACCTGATTGGTACATACATGTGCATCTGCGCCCCTGGATTCACACGTGCGCCCGGTGGAGATGGTTGTATGGGTAAGATCATCACCCCCCTGTGGATAAAGGTCTACTGTACCTTCTCGACTCTTCACTGATTATTTCCACAATTACTGTCTGATATCTTGCTGAAGGTCTTCTTTGCTTTTATTGGTAATATAGAGGTATTAAAGTAATTTCAGTCTATTTCCTAACCAGCCTAAAAAACTCCTCACACTAGCTTTAAGTCCACCCATACTCTGCACAAAGAATAAACTACTTTGGGACACAGTCAATCATTTCCATTTAAGCTTTAAATATCAAAAATCATTTCTATCAACTCATGTGGGTGGATTGTTGAGATGCTGTAAATAACAGCTGCCACAAATGTTGACTTCTGGGTGGAACATCCACTTTTGCTTCATGTAAATTATTTAAATGGATAGAAAGGCACATCTTAATCGTGTAACTTCTCCTGGTGTATGTTTGTGCTCTTGTCTCAGATCTGAACGAGTGTACAGCCAAACCAGGGATCTGTAAGAACGGCCGCTGTGTGAACTCAGTGGGAAGCTACCGCTGCAATTGTGACAATGGATTCGTCGCCAACCCTACACAGACTGAATGTATTGGTACGTACACTGTTGATTCTGATTTGTTTAAAAAAAAAAACACTTTCCTGACTGTCATTGTTTCTATATTTATAACATCCGTCACTACAATAAGTGGTAGACATGAGATAAGATGCTTGGATTGGCAGTTCAGGATATCAAAAGTTAAAAAAGGTTGTAGATAATATGTATGTGTTGAGATATGGGTCTGATAATGAAATAAATATCCCTCTGCTGTCACCGGTTTCCTGTTATTTTACTTCGATGGTTGATGTTTTTGCAGTATCAGTTTGAAAAGATCAACATAAAATAATCGTCTCCAAGAAGGTCAAATAAATCCTTTATAAACATGTGTAATGTGCTATTAAATTAGAGATAAACAAGAAAAGGATAGATGTGTTCTTAATGAGACTTTGACCTATTCCATGATGACCTTGTTTGTCTAGTTAAAAACATGTGTGTTACTGTTAAGATAGAGGCAAGGAAACCCTTTCAAAGCCTTTCTCCCCAATCTAAATATATCCTTCTGGATAGATGTGATGTGTTGAACACGGGGTGAAAAACCCCAGCTGAAAGTGGTGAGAAAAACTCCAGGGAGATTCTGTAAGCTCTGAGGTCCTCTGGCTATCTCCCTCGAAACAGACAGTGATGATAGAGCGGTGTGGGTTATCTCGGGGCTGTCTGGTTCTCTGAGGCCTGGTCCTGTCTGGGTGGTTTGGTGTGATTTCCCCTGGACCACCTCTCATGCTGTCTGTTTGTCTCGCTCTCACGTCTTTCTCCCTCTCACTTCCGTGCCCTGCAGATAACCGTGAAGGCTTCTGTTTCACTGAAGTTTTGACCACTCTGTGCCAGATGACCTCGAGTAACAGGAACATGGTGACCAAGTCAGAGTGTTGCTGTGATGGAGGCAGAGGCTGGGGCTCAAACTGTGAGCTCTGCCCCCTGCCTGGGACCACCCAGTACAAGAAGATGTGTCCTCTTGGACCTGGGTACACCACAGATGGCAGAGGTATTTTAATCTTACATGACTTTAAATAAAATATTCTGAAACATTGCAGAACTAAAAAGCCTAAAAACTCAATGAATTGTAATTGTATACTGTAAAGTTTTAAACATTACATTAATAATTAATAATTAATTAATTACATATAAAGCACACTGATGTCTTAGTTCCAAACAATGAATCCAAGGTGCTTCATTTCTTCAGTTTCCACCATCCGTGCAGGCAACAACTGGTTTCTATTCATTTCAGTAGCTTGCAGTAGAGAGAAGAATTGATTTTGAAAATCTATCTTGGTTTTCATCAAGCTACAACATCCAAGTTTGTGAACTTGCCTGCAGAAACGCATTTCATTCATTAGCTTTGATATGAGCAGATCAAACCCAGAGTAACAACATAAAAAATAGAGTCAGACCTTTTTGTATTCCAATGCTCCTATTAGTGCAAGACTGCTCCAGCAGGCAGCGTTTTCAAAAGGAAGTGCTCCTAGTTAAGTATTGCATTGTTTCAAATGATGGATTATTCAACAAGTCCTAATTTCTGCAAGTGACTCTTCAGCTTGGAAGCCCTTCAGAAAATTGGTTTTCTGCAAAGAAGAACATCAATTGTTCTGCTTTGTTAATCGGATTGCAGTAATTTGTACACATGGAAACACTGTTATGGATCTTTAAATCACCAGTGCTGGGTGTTAAATTAACAGATGGTTGTCATCTGAGATAATCACTTTCAAAACATTCATTTAAACTGACAAGGACAAAATCAATGGCTTGCACATTTTTTTATACTTGACACAAGACTGATGCATAACTAAATGCAAACAGAATATTGTTCCCCTAATGTTAAGTGGAAATAGGGCACACAGCTGTTATTCACTAAAGAAATCCAGGTCTTGGCAGGTTTTCTCTCTCAAAGGAACCTGGACTTAAAGCACTCCTACAACATTCCCACTCGGCGAATTAACTGGTAATTCAGTTGTGATGAGTTAATCTGCAGCTAACTCTCCTTGTTTCTGTGCAGATATCGATGAGTGTCGTGTGATGGGGAACTTGTGCAAAAACGGTCAGTGTATCAACACTTTGGGCTCTTACAGCTGCACCTGCAAACCCGGCTACACCAATGACATCAGCAGCACGCAGTGTGTGGGTAAGGCTTGTTTTCACCTCCAGTACTTGCACTTAATAGACTCTTTTTCTTCCATGTCTAATCCCTGATCTCATTCCTGCTGTCTAGTAAAGAGGTGAAGCTACGTGGATGGACAGCCCACACACTCCCTTAAAAAAAATGCAGCCCCAGTCTGTCTGTCTGTCTCATCATCTCCCCTTATGGAATTTCTGGCGGCAGGATCAAACTCTCCTACTCTCTCTCTCTCTCTGTGTCTCTTACTCTTTCTGCCTCACCCATACCTTCTATTTTTCTCTAATCTAGATGTGGATGAGTGCATACAGGCACCAAAGCCGTGTAACTTCATCTGTAAGAACACAGAGGGGGGCTATATCTGTTCCTGCCCCCGTGGATACATCCTACAAGAAGATGGGAAGAGCTGCAGAGGTGACATAGACGCACACAGAACCACATTAGGCCCACTTTTGCTCGTATCATTTGGTATGCTTTTAAAAAAGGGTTACTTCTCTTGCAAAGACCAGCAGAAGGTTCTTGGCTGCGGGGGAAAAAAGCTCCCTCTGCAGATAATAACGTTGAAGTTGAAGATCATGCTGGACTTAGTTTCCAGGTTAGAGCAGCTGTAGTGCTGAGTAGACCGGGCCCTGTGCCAGCGCTCTGCTCACTGTCCCAAAGCGTTCCATTGGGACCGATGTGTCCACATGCACGTGTTAGCCTTTCAACGTGTACCCTACATCCAGATCCAGTGACACACTGCATCTGGTCCTGTCGATGTTTATCTGGTTTGTTTGTGAGCCTAAACAAGTTTGCACACTGTGTTCAGTTTTTAAGGGCCTCTTTCATCTTTATTTACCAAAGTTTAAGTTTCCCCCTGTACAGTCCCCCTCAGTGTTTTCGGCGTCTGCTGCGTTTGCAGTTCATTTGTCGGTCAGTGACTGTAGAAGGACTGGAATTTGACTCATAGAAAAGATCAGGCCTCATACAGTAGTTCATGCAGTGATCTGACATAGATTCACCCCCAGTCTCTTACATGCACTACACAACGTGGAAACAGTTTTAGATAGCTTTGAACTTATTCAACTTCTTCTCTTTTTCAGATCTGGATGAGTGTTCGACCAAACAGCACAACTGTCAGTTCCTCTGTGTTAACACCATCGGTGGCTTCACCTGCAAATGTCCTCCTGGCTTCACCCAGCATCATACTGCCTGCATCGGTACATAAACACACAGAACATTTATCCTTAACTTTACATCTAGGAAGTGTTAGCTACACAGCAAAAGTTTGTCATAATTGATCTCTACTCAGCTGTCTGTGTTTTCCCAAAAATACTTCCAGCTACTACTTCTACAAATACAATTGTTTAAAAAAGAATAACAAATTTTTTTTTTGCACAAAACCAACGTTACAAAGCATCCAGCCCAGCAACAAAATAAACTACAGTGTAGAGATTAAACATGGAGACACAATAAATAGAAGAGGAACCATTTAAAGCAATATAACAACAAATAGATCAATGTTGTCTTTAGAAATGATTTAAAGGAATATCCTGATGTAGTGAGTTAAGATTGTTCCAGAGACAAAAGCCCAAAATGCTTGCTCCTCTTAGTTTTGAGATTTTAGGGTAGGAATGATATGGAGGTTTAAAACACGCCGTCATACTCAAACGTCATCAGGCTGTACTGCATACACTCTGCTTCAAATGCTCACAAACAGCATTCGCCAGCCCTGCCCAAAAAAAGACCTCTGAACTGCCCTCTGCTTTAACCTTTACTCACTCTTGTTCAGAGCTAATAGACTCCGGCTGATATCACACTGATCTCATTAGGCCGGACTGGTCAGGAGTCATGGCAGCTTAGCATTGCTTTGTTGTGGAACTTGCAGTGGATCGCCATGACTACCACAAGCTTTTTTTTTTCCAGACCATAAAGCAGCTCCCATGACCTCACATCAAATCCGGGACAGGGAACCCTCAGTTGTTACTTCAGGAATATTCCCAAGCAAATGACATAGAGTAGGTGTGGATGTGTTTTTTAATGTGGGACTAAGTGCCATGAGAGTGACGCCAAACGCTTGTTTGAATCATAGTGTGCTGAACCATGCACTCTTTCGAGACATGTTACCATTGGCTTAAATATTGCGTTTGTACTAAGCACTTCTCCAGTCCAGACACATTTATACTCTGTTTGTTAGTCCTTCTCAGTCCCTCAGAAAATCTGTTCCTCATAACTGCTGCAGTTGGGAAGAGAGTCGGGGTAGGAATCACATGATAAAACATAATATGATGCGATACAATACGTGCTATGTAGCCCAGGATAACAATAACGCCACAGCAATTCTGCAATAATCCAATTAATTCATGACAACCCAAACCTATATGTCCCAATATCTGATTAATAGGAGAAGATGAAATGCAAAAAGTATAAATTATTAAAATGCCCTATTATTGTTGGGTTTTTTAAATGTTGATTGTTGTACAGTGTCCTTGTGTGTCCTGAAAGGCGCTTATAAATAACATTTATTTTGAATTTTTGCAGTGAAATTTGGGGCCACTTTCACCTCTTATCGTGATTCATCCTTTAAATTCTTTTCACTACTTTAGTATGAGGTGAAATCGAGAGAAGACGTTTTATTCTTGAACTCTTTTTCACTGGATAAATCCCACCCGTAGTTCATTTGGACTTGCCCTCATTTTTGATAGAAATATCCACAAATCCAAATCAGGTTCTCAATCAGCCTTTGTGTCACATTTCCTGTGTAACCCTCGTCTGAACCTTCCCTCCTCTCTGTGTAGACAACAATGAATGTGCATCAGACCCCAATCTGTGCGGCTCCAACGGTGTGTGCCAGAACACTCCGGGAAGCTTCAACTGCGACTGCCAGCGGGGGTTCTCATTAGATCCAAACGCACAAACATGTGAAGGTCTGTAAACAGTTCATCCATAACACATCAGCTCATTCAATACAAAGACAGGCTCTAACAGTAGTTCTGTGTTTGCCTGACAGATACGGACGAGTGTGATGGGAACCACAGGTGTCAGCATGGCTGTCAGAACCTGGTGGGCGGATACAGGTGCAGCTGTCCACAAGGCTACCTTCAGCACTACCAGTGGAACCAGTGTGTGGGTGAGTCATACCACTGCGCTTTTTCTCAGCAAATATAAAAATTCTTTCCTCTCAGAGCATCCTGAAGACTTGGTCCACAAAATATGTACCATGCAGGCATAATTCTCTGGGCTACAGCTTGGCCTGCAGTCATTCATCCCTCATCTCTTTCCTGCCACTCTTTAAATATAAATATGTCCAAAGTGTTTTTCCTTTCCAGTGAAAGTTCAACCCTTCCCTTATTGTGGTAAGGTCATGGGAAAAGGAAATGATATGTTAAAAATAATGTCTGATATCTTCTTTTAAACCCTGAAAAACATCCACTTTGTTTATGATACTATGTAGGCACAGAAACAGGAACTCTGAGGGCGACAAAAGAGACAAACTTGTGGGCTAACCACCGGTCCTTCTCCATCTGGAAGTCACTTCCATAAAACATCAGAGACTCTCGCCACCTTCAAGAAATCCCTAAAAACTCACCTGTTTAACATCACCTTTAACTTTTTTGTTCCTCTTTGTGGAACACCTTAAAGTATTCAGAAAAGCGCTATAAAAGTCTCATGTATTGTTATTATCATGGACATATCTCGCTCCAGTGGCATAATAAAGTAATGAAAAATGAAACATAGGAGAGAACTACTACATTTAAATCTATTAGTCATATAAATTATAATATTAACTTGGACAAGAAGTTGTATTGTTCATTTGAGTGCTCCTCCATGGATAAGTGTTTTTGTTCCATAAACCTGTTTTTCAAGCCCTGAACTTATTTATAACAATCGTGGCAGACTTTCCCAGTATTGTTTGTGTCCTTCAACTGGAGCGACCTCTTGTTTGTTTACTTCCTGTCAACTTCCTGTAACCCAGATGAGAACGAGTGCCTGAACAGCCAGATCTGCGGTGGAGCATCATGCCACAACACCCTGGGGAGCTTCCGTTGCCTCTGCCCTACTGGCTTCAACTACGAGCAGACGAACGGAGGCTGCAGCGATGTCAACGAGTGCTCCACCAGCCAGAACCCCTGCAAGTTTGGCTGCTCCAACACAGACGGGGGCTACCTCTGTGGATGTCCGACAGGATACTTCCGCGCTGGACAAGGGTATATCAGTGAATAGCTGTTTGAAAACTATGTGACCATTTTTCCAGGTGACTGATGGTCTCTCTCCCCCCCCCTCCCCTTTGTTTTTTTAGGCACTGTGTCACAGGTCTGGGCTTTACGAGTAGCGGCTCCAGCCCTGGAGAGGGAGGTGAAGAGGACGAGAATTCCCTTTCTCCTGAGGCCTGCTATGAGTGTAAGATCAATGGGTATCCAAAGAAGGGACGTAAACGTCGCAGTGCAGCCTCAACACAGGAGGATCCTCAGGAAGACATGCAGGTACAGTGTGCAGAGATGGAGCAGCTGATGGATGCGCTTTCAGGTCCTATTTAAGAACACAACATTTAAGAATTAAAAGAGACTAAGTTAGGTTTATTATTGGTTTATATAAGTCATTTTGGCCCAATTGTTGGTATGTGTTAGTTAAGCCAACAAAATCACAAAAAAGTAAAGACTACAGCATGTAGCCCTGATATTGTATTCCTTCTAAATATTTTTTTGCATATTTAGATCGTCCTGTTGAGTAAGGGATTAAACATTAGTATCTCTATTAATTAATAAAGGTTCAATTAATAAGTATTTCTGATTCTGATTTTAGATAAAGAAGTTTGTTTGAGACTTAATTTTCAATATGGGATGGCACTCATTCAGTTTTAAAACTCCCCTCCAGAATCCAATCCACTGAGACCAGGTCCATGTTTGAAAAAGTCTACAAAACTGTTTTCAAAACTTGTCCCATTGCCTTTTCTCAGTAGTAACATGGTGTTCGGTTGGTCATGTGTCTTGATATTAAATGAACTTATTCGGACTTCCCTGCAGCTGACTGAGGAGGAGAGGGTCAGCCTGGCCAGCGTGGACATCGAGGACACCCTACAGTTCCACCTGAATGTCAGCGACCTGAGTACCCGGGATCACATCCTGGAGTTCACCCCTGCCTTATCCACCCTCGAGGACCATGTGCGCTACAACATCGACTACGGGAACGATGAAGGCTACTTCAAGATCAACCAGAGAGAGGGTGTCAGCTTCCTGCATCTGAACAAGAAGAAGGCCCTCCCACCCGGGGCTTACTTCCTACAGATCAGCAGCATGCCTCTCTACAGGAAGAAGGAGCTGGCTGAGCTGGAGGACCAACATGATAAAGACTACCTCACAGGACAGCTGGGAGACGTACTGAAGATGAGGGTGCAGATCATCCTCCATTAACCATCACAAGACTGAGGCGGGCAGACGTTGCCATTAGCTGCTGATCCAACGTCAGGCTCACACTTCCCCAGAGGCCAAACATCT